>NW_027136342.1:616064-924097 GCF_039906515.1 Pseudorca crassidens
AGAGCCGGCCCAAACTTTGGGGTGGCTGTGTCTTTTTGATTTTAATTTCCCTAAGCTATAGGACCATAAGTGGAAGTGCCCTAGGCTCTGTTGCTTTGTTTTTTAGATGTTTCAGGAAACACCATACACTTCTCCAGAGTGGCTGTTGGCAATTTACATCCTGCCCATCAGCATAACAAGGCTCCCAATTCTCCATGGCCTGTCCTGCCTTTCTGGATTTTACACTTTTTTCAGATGGCCCTTTTGACCTGGGGGCAGTGAGACTTCATTGTAGTGCAGATTTCCTTTGCAAGCTTTCTTGGTTGGCCAAAAAGGGCGTATGCGTTTTTTCCTGAATATATTCAGGAAAAAACGCATACGCCCTTTTTGGCCAAGTGCATCATTGTGGACATTCTGTCTCTTTTCCTATGCTTTACATGCAATTCCAGTCTACCTCCTGAAATCGGATTACTGCAATTCTGCCCCGCTTTCGAGTCCTCTTGGCAGCCTTACTTCAGTATATTTTTGGACGATAGCTGTCATTTATAACTCTGCAGGTTTGTGAGTTACAGTGCCCCTGAGCTCCTTTCTTCAACTCGCTTTTTTGTGAGCTGGCCGCAACACCGCAGGATTGCTTCAGGCCCTAGTGTGGTTCCGGCATGGCACGCTGAGCCTTTGGTTAATTCCTCTTCCTGGTGGGAAATGAGAGTTAAATTTGCCCATCCAGACACCTCCAGCTAGTCTGTCATTGGTTCTCCATATTCCTGTTCATTTTCCGCAGAAATTGCAAACTGGGCCAAACAGGAGGTTAAAGGCACTGACTCTCCAAGTGGGGAGAGTGTTAGTAAAGCGACTGGAATGTTGCACCCGATTACCAGGGGACAAAAACTGAGACACATTTGAACACGTTTCCCGATCACACGGTGGATCATACTCTGGGTTCCACATGCATGTTTTAGCTGAAGGAAGAATCCCTTAAACCTGGAGAGTTGAGACCCATGGAATGGGTACCACGCAATATGACTTCAAAGGGTCTGCATTTGCTCACCGAACCTCACCAATCCTATCACTGCTGCGTTTATGTCGCTGTACACACGCTTGATTCTCTTTTGGAGACATATAAATCCATAGGTTTTAAGATTCTTCCTAGTCAGGTATATTCTTAGGCGTTTAATATGGGGTGTAGGGTCCACTTTGTTGAGCAAGGAGTAGCTCTTGTCTATTACATATTTGGCTTATGGAACGGTATCTGTGCTAATTTCAATCTCTGGTTTTATGCAGCACCCCAACTCACCTTTCCCCTTAAGCAAGCATAAGTTGCTTTTCTACATTTGAGACCCTGTTCCGTTTTGTAATTCAGTTCCTGTGTAGCCAATTTACATTCCGTGTAGTAGTGATATCTTATGATGTTTCTTTTTCTGTGTGACTTATTTCACTTAGAATCATCGTACCTGAATCCACTCATTATGCTGCTATGGGCCTGATGACATAGATTTCATTGCTGAGTGATATTGCATTGTATGTACCTACCACAACTTCTTTGTCCATTTTTCACTTTCTGTGATATTGAACTTGTACTGTAAACGAGGTTCTTGTAAACAGAGCCATCCCAAACTTTGGGGTGGCTGTGTCTTTTTGATTTTAATTTCCCTAAGCTATAGGACCATAAGTGGAAGTGCCCTAGGCTCTGTTGCTTTGTTTTTTAGATGTTTCAGGAAACACCATACACTTCTCCAGAGTGGCTGTTGGCAATTTACATCCCGCCCATCAGCATAACAAGGCTCCCAATTCTCCATGGCCTGTCCTGCCTTTCTGGATTTTACACTTTTTTCAGATGGCCCTTTTGACTAGGTGGCAGTGAGACTTCATTGTAGTGCAGATTTCCTTTGCAAGCTTGTTTGGTTGGCCAAAAAGGGCGTATGCGTTTTTTCCTGAATATATTCAGGAAAAAACGCATACGCCCTTTTTGGCCAAGTGCATCATTGTGGACGTTCTGCCTCTTTTCCTATGCTTTACATGCAATTCCAGTCTACCTCCTGAAATCGGTTTCCTGCAATTCTGCCCCGCTTTCAAGTCCTCTTGGCAGCCTTACTTCAATATATTTTTGGACGATAGCTGTCATTTATAACTCTGCAGGTTTGTGAATTACAGTGCCTCTGAGCTCCTTTCTTCAACTCGCTTTCTTGTGAGCTGGCCGCAACACCGCAGGATTGCTTCAGGCCCTAGTGTCATTCCGGCATGGCACGCTGAGCCTTTGGTTAATTCCTCTTCCTGGTGGGAAATGAGAGTTAAATTTGCCCGTCCAGACACCTCCAGCTAGTCTCTCATTGGTTCTCCCTATTCCTGTTCATCTTCCGCAGAAATTGCAAACTGGGCCAAACAGGAGGTTAAAGGCACTGACTCTCCAAGTGGGGAGAGTGTTAGTAAAGCGTCTGGAATGTTGCACCCGAGTACCAAGGGACGAAATCTGACACATTTGAACATGTTTCCCGATCACACGGTGGATCATACTCTGGGTTCCACATGCATGTTTTAGCTGAAGGAAGAATCCCTTAAACCTGGAGAGCTGAGACCCATGGAATGGGTACCATGCAATATGACTTCAAAGGGTCTGCATTTGCTCACCGAACCTCACCAATCCTATCACTGCTGCATTTATGCCGCTGTAGACATGCTTGATTCTCTTTCGGAGACATATAAATCCATAGGTTTTAAGATTCTTACTAGTCAGGTATATTCTTAGGCATTTAATATGGGGTGTTGAGTCCACTTCGTTGAGCAAGGAGTAGCTCTTGTCTATTACCTATTTGGCTTATGGAATGGTATCTGTGCTAATTTCAATCTCTGGTTTTATGCAGCACCCCAACTCACCTTTCCCCTTAAGCAAGCATAAGTTGGTTTTCTACATTTGAGATCCTGTTCTGTTTTGTAATTCAGTTCCTGTGTAGCCAAGTTTACATTCCGTGTATTAGTGATATCTTATGATGTTTCTTTATCTGTGTGACTTATTTCACTTAGAATCATCGTACCTGAATCCACTTATTATGCTGCTACGGGCCTGATGACATAGATTTCATTCCTGAGTGATATTGCATTGTACGTAAGTACCACAACTTCTTTATCCATTTTTCACTTTCTGCGATATTGAACTTGTACCGTAAATGAGATTCTTGTAAACAGAGCCGGCCCAAACTTTGGGGTGGCTGTGTCTTTTTGATTTTAATTTCCCTAAGCTATAGGACCATAAGTGGAAGTGCCCTAGGCTCTGTTGCTTTGTTTTTTAGATGTTTCAGGAAACACCATACACTTCTCCAGAGTGGCTGTTAGCAATTTACATCCCACCCATCAGCATAACAAGGCTCCCAGTTCTCCATGGCCTGTCCTGCCTTTCTGGATTTTACACTTTTTTCAGATGGCCCTTTTGACTGGGGGGCAGTGAGACTTCATTGTACTGCAGATTTCCTTTGCAAGCTTGCTTGGTTGGCCAAAAAGGGCGTATGCGTTTTTTCTTGAATATATTCAGGAAAAAACGCATACGCCCTTTTTGACCAAGTGCATCATTGTGGACATTCTGCCTCTTTTCCTATGCTTTACATGCAATTCCAGTCTACCTCCTGAAATCGGTTTCCTGCAATTCTGCCCCGCTTTCAAGTCCTCTTGGCAGCCTTACTTCAATATATTTTTGGACGATAGCTGTCATTTATAACTCTGCAGGTTTGTGAATTACAGTGCCTCTGAGCTCCTTTCTTCAACTCGCTTTCTTGTGAGCTGGCCGCAACACCGCAGGATTGCTTCAGGACCTAGTGTGGTTCCGGCATGGCACGCTGAGCCTTTGGTTAATTCCTGTTCCTGGTGGGAAATAAGAGTTAAATTTGCCCGTCCAGACACCTCCAGATAGTCTCTCATTGGTTCTCCCTATTCCTGTTCATCTTCCGCAAAAATTGCAAACTGGGCCAAACAGGAGGTTAAAGGCACTGACTCTCCAAGTGGGGAGAGTGTTAGTAAAGCTTCTGGAATGTTGCACCCGAGTACCAGGGGACGAAAACTGAGACACATTTGAACACGTTTCCCGATCACACGGTGGATCATACTCTGGGTTCCACATGCATGTTTTAGCTGAAGGAAGAATCCCTTAAACCTGGAGAGTTGAGACCCATGGAATGGGTACCATGCAATATGACTTCAAAGGTTCTGCATTGGCTCACCAAACCTCACCAATCCTATCACTGCTGCGCTTATGCCACTGTACACATGCTTGATTCTCTTTCGGAGACATATAAATCCATAGGTTTTAAGATTCTTACTAGTCAGGTATATTCTTAGGCATTTAATATGGGGTGTTGAGTCCACTTCGTTGAGCAAGGAGTAGCTCTTGTCTATTACCTATTGGGCTTATGGAATCGTATCTGTGCTAATTTCAATCTCTGGTTTTATGCAGCACCCCAACTCACCTTTCCCCTTAAGCAAGCATAAGTTGGTTTTCTACATTTGAGATCCTGTTCTGTTTTGTAATTGAGTTCCTGTGTAGCCAAGTTTACATTCCGTGTATTAGTGATATCTTATGATGTTTCTTTTTCTGTGTGACTTATTTCACTTAGAATCATCGTACCTGAATCCACTCATTATGCTGCTACGGGCCTGATGACATAGATTTCATTCCTGAGTGATATTGCATTGTACGTAAGTACCACAACTTCTTTATCCATTTTTCACTTTCTGCGATATTGAACTTGTACCGTAAATGAGATTCTTGTAAACAGAGCCGGCCCAAACTTTGGGGTGGCTGTGTCTTTTTGATTTTAATTTCCCTAAGCTATAGGACCATAAGTGGAAGTGCCCTAGGCTCTGTTGCTTTGTTTTTTAGATGTTTCAGGAAACACCATACACTTCTCCAGAGTGGCTGTTGGCAATTTACATCCCGCCCATCAGCATAACAAGGCTCCCAGTTCTCCATGGCCTGTCCGGCCTTTCTGGATTTTACACTTTTTTCAGATGGCCCTTTTGACTGGGGGGCAGTGAGACTTCATTGTACTGCAGATTTCCTTTGCAAGCTTGCTTGGTTGGCCAAAAAGGGCGTATGCGTTTTTTCCTGAATATATTCAGGAAAAAACGCATACGCCCTTTTTGGCCAAGTGCATCATTGTGGACATTCTGTCTCTTTTCCTATGCTTTACATGCAATTCCTGTCTACCTCCTGAAATCGGATTCCTGCAATTCTGCCCCACTTTCGAGTCCTCTTGGCAGGCTTACTTCAATATATTTTTGGACGATAGCTGTCATTTATAACTCTGCAGGTTTGTGAATTACAGTGCCCCTGAGCTCCTTTCTTCAACTCGCTTTCTTGTGAGCTGGCCGCAACACCGCAGGATTGCTTCAGGCCCTAGTGTGGTTCCGGCATGGCACGCTGAGCCTTTGGTTAATTCCTCTTCCTGGTGGGAAATGAGAGTTAAATTTGCCCATCCAGACACCTCCAGCTAGTCTCTCATTGGTTCTCCCTATTCCTGTTCATCTTCCGCAGAAATTGCAAACTGGGCCAAACAGGAGGTTAAAGGCACTGACTCTCCAAGTGGGGAGAGTTTTAGTAAAGCGTCTGGAATGTTGCCCCCGAGTACCAGGGGACGAAAACTGAGACACATTTGAACACGTTTCCCGATCACACGGTGGATCATACTCTGGGTTCCACATGCATGTTTTAGCTGAAGGAAGAATCCCTTAAACCTGGAGAGTTGAAACCCATGGAATGGACACCATGCAATATGACTTCAAAGGGTCTGCATTTGCTCACCGAACCTCACCAATCCTATCACTGCTGCGTTTATGCCGCTGTACACACGCTTGATTCTCTTTCGGAGACATAGAAATCCATAGGTTTTAAGATTCTTACTAGTCAGGTATATTCTTAGACGTTTAATATGGGGTGTTGAGTCCTCTTCGATGAGCAAGGAGTAGCTCTTGTCTATTACATATTTGGCTTATGGAACGGTATCTGTGCTAATTTCAATCTCTGGTTTTATGCAGCACCCCAACTCACCTTTCCCCTTAAGCAAGCATAAGTTGGTTTTCTACATTTGAGACCCTGTTCTGTTTTGTAATTCAGTTCCTGTGTAGCCAAGTTTACATTCCGTGTATTAGTGATATCTTATGATGTTTCTTTTTCTGTGTGACTTATCTCACTTAGAATCATCGTACCTGAATCCACTCATTATGCTGCTACGGGCCTGATGACATAGATTACATTGCTGAGTGATATTGCATTGTACGTAAGTACCGCAACTTCTTTATCCATTTTTCGCTTTCTGTGATATTGAACTTGTACCGTAAACGAGGTTCTTGTAAACAGAGCCGTCCCAAACTTTGGGGTGGCTGTGTCTTTTTGATTTTAATTTCCCTAAGCTATAGGACCATAAGTGGAAGTGCCCTAGGCTCTGTTGCTTTGTTTTTTAGATGTTTCAGGAAACACCATACACTTCTCCAGAGTGGCTGTTGGCAATTTACATCCCGCCCATCAGCATAACAAGGCTCCCAGTTCTCCATGGCCTGTCCTGCCTTTCTGCATTTTACACTTTTTTCAGATGGCCCTTTTGACCGGGGGGCAGTGAGACTACATTGTAGTGCAGATTTCCTTTGCATGCTTGCTTGGTTGGCCAAAAAGGGCGTATGCGTTTTTTCCTGAATATATTTAGGAGAAAACGCATACGCCGTTTTTGGCCAAGTGCATCATTGTGGACGTTCTGCCTCTTTTCCTATGCTTTACATGAAATTCCAGTCTACCTCCTGAAATCGGTTTCCTGCAATTATGCCCCCCTTTCAAGTCCTCTTGGCGGCCTTACTTCAATATATTTTTGGACGATAGCTGTCATTTATAACTCTGCAGGTTTGTGAATTACACTGCCTCTGAGCTCCTTTCTTCAACTCGCTTTCTTGTGAGCTGGCCGCAACACCGCAGCATTGCTTCAGGCCCTAGTGTCGTTCCGGCATGGCACGCTGAGCCTTTGGTTAATTCCTCTTCCTGGTGGGAAATGAGAGTTAAATTTGCCCGTCTAGACACCTCCAGCTAGTCTCTCATTGGTTCTCCCTATTCCTGTTCATCTTCCGCAAAAATTGCAAACTGGGCCAAACAGGAGGTTAAAGGCACTGACTCTCCAAGTGGGAGAGTGTTAGTAAAGCGTCTGGAATGTTGCACCCGAGTACCAGGGGACGAAACCTGAGACACATTTGAACACGTTTCCCGATCACACGGTTGATCATACTCTGGGTTCCACATGCATGTTTTAGCTGAAGGAAGAATCCCTTAAACCTGGAGAGTTGAGATCCATGGAATGGGTACCATGCAATATGACTTCAAAGATTCTGCATTGGCTCACCGAACCTCACCAATCCTATCACTGCTGCGCTTATGCCACTGTACACACGCTTGATTCTCTTTCGGAGACATATAAGTCCATAGGTTTTAAGATTCTTACTAGTCAGGTATATTCTTAGACGTTTAATATGGGGTGTTGAGTCCTCTTCGTTGAGCAAGGAGTAGCTCTTGTCTATTACATATTTGGCTTATGGAACGGTATCTGTGCTAATTTCAATCTCTGGTTTTATGCAGCACCCCAACTCACCTTTCCCCTTAAGCAAGCATAAGTTGGTTTTCTACATTTGTGACCCTGTTCTGTTTTGTAATTCAGTTCCTGTGTAGCCAAGTTTACATTCCGTGTATTAGTGATATCTTATGATGTTTCTTTTTCTGTGTGACTTATCTCACTTAGAATCATCGTACCTGAATCCACTCATTATGCTGCTACGGGCCTGATGACATAGATTACATTGCTGAGTGATATTGCATTGTACGTAAGTACCACAACTTCTTTATCCATTTTTCGCTTTCTGTGATATTGAACTTGTACCGTAAACGAGGTTCTTGTAAACAGAGCCGTCCCAAACTTTGGGGTGGCTGTGTCTTTTTGATTTTAATTTCCCTAAGCTATAGGACCATAAGTGGAAGTGCCCTAGGCTCTGTTGCTTTGTTTTGTAGATGTTTCAGGAAACACCATACACTTCTCCAGAGTGGCTGTTGGCAATTTACATGCCGCCCATCAGCATAACAAGGCTCCCAGTTCTCCATGGCCTGTCCTGCCTTTCTGCATTTTACACTTTTTTCAGATAGCCCTTTGGACCGGGGGGCAGTGAGACTTCATTGTAGTGCAGATTTCCTTTGCAAGCTTGCTTGGTTGTCCAAAAAGGGCGTATGCGTTTTTTCCTGAATATATTCAGGAAAAAACGCATACGCCCTTTTTGGCCAAGTGCATCATTGTGGACGTTCTGCCTCTTTTCCTATGCTTTACATGCAATTCCAGTCTACCTCCTGAAATCGGTTTCCTGCAATTCTGCCCCACTTTCAAGTCCTCTTGGCAGACTTACTTCAATATATTTTTGGACGATAGCTGTTATTTATAACTCTGCAGGTTTGTGAATTACAGTGCCCCTGAGCTCGTTTCTTCAACTCGCTTTCTTGTGAGCTGGCCGCAACACCGCAGCATTGCTTCAGGCCCTAGTGTCGTTCTGGCATGGCACGTTGAGCCTTTGGTTAATTCCTCTTCCTGGTGGGAAATGATAGTTAAATTTGCCCGTCCAGACACCTCCAGCTAGTCTCTCAATTGTTCTCCCTATTCCTGTTCATTTTCTGCAAAAATTGCAAACTGGGCCAAACAGGAGTTTAAAGGCACTGACTCTCGAAGTGGGGAGAGTGTTAGTAAAGCATCTGGAATGTTGCACCCGAGTACCAGGGGACGAAAACTGACACATTTGAACACATTTCCTGATCACACGGTGGATCATACTCTGGGTTCCACATGCATGTTTTAGCTGAAGGAAGAATCCCTTAAACCTGGAGAGTTGAGACCCATGGAATGGGTACCATGCAATATGACTTCAAAGGGTCTGCATTTGTTCACCGAACCTCACCAATCCTATCACTGCTGCGTTTACGTCGCTGTACACACGCTTGATTCTCTTTCGGAGACATATAAATCCATAGGTTTTAAGATTCTTTCTAGTCAGCTATATTCATAGGCGTTTGATATGGGGTGTAGAGTCCACTTCGTTGAGCAAGGAGTAGCTCTTGTCTATTACATATTTGGCTTATGGAACGGTATCTGTGCTAATTTCAATCTCTGGTTTTATGCAGCACCCTAACTCACCTTTCCCCTTAAGCAAGCATAAGTTGGTTTTCTACATTTGAGACCCTGTTCTGTTTTGTAATTCAGTTCCTGTGTAACCAAGATTACATTCCGTGTAGTAGTGATAACTTATGGTGTTTCTTTTTCTGTGTGACTTATTTCACTGAGAATCATCATACCTGAATCCACTCATTATGCTTCTATGGGCCTGATGGCATAGATTTCATTGCTGAGTGATATTGCATTGTACGTAAGTACCACAACTTCTTTATCCATTTTTTGCTTTCTGTGATATTGAACTTGTACCATAAACGAGGTTCTTGTAAACAGAGCCGTCCCAAACTTTGGGGTGGCTGTGTCTTTTTGATTTTAATTTCCCTAAGCTATAGGACCATAAGTGGAAGTGCCCTTGGCTCTGTTGCTTTGTTTTTTAGATGTTTCAGGAAACACCATACACTTCTCCAGAGTGGCTGTTGGCAATTTACATCCCGACCATCAGCATAACAAGGCTCCCACGTCTCCATGACCTGTCCTGCCTTTCTGGATTTTACACTTTTTTCAGATGGCCCTTTTGACCGGGGGGCAGTGAGACTTCATTGTAGTGCAGATTTCCTTTGCAAGCTTGCTTGGTTGGCCAAAAAGGGCGTATGCGTTTTTTCCTGAATATATTCAGGAAAAAACGCATACGCCCTTTTTGGCCAAGTGCATCATTGTGGACGTTCTGCCTCTTTTCCTATGCTTTACATGCAATTCCAGTCTACCTCCTGAAATCGGTTTCCTGCAATTCTGCCCACTTTGAAGTCCTCTTGGTAGACTTACTTCAATATATTTTTGGACGATAGTTGTCATTTATAACTCTGCAGGTTTGTGAATTACAGTGCCCCTGAGCTCCTTTCTTCAACTCGCTTTCTTGTGAGCTGGCCGCAACACCGCAGCTTTGGTTCAGGCCCTAGTGTGGTTCCGGCATGGCACGCTGAGCCTTTGGTTAATTCCTCTTCCTGGTGGGAAATGAGAGTTAAATTTGCCCGTCCAGACACCTCCAGCTAGTCTCTCATTGGTTCTCCCTATTCCTGTTCATTTTCCGCAGAAATTGCAAACTGGGCCAAACAGGAGCTTAAACGCACTGACTCTCCAAGTGGGGAGAGTGTTAGTAAAGCGTCTGGAATGTTGCACCCGAGTACCAGGGGACGAAAACTGACACATTTGAACACGTTTCCCGATCACACGGTGGATCATACTCTGGGTTCCACATGCATGTTTTAGCTGAAGGAAGAATCCCTTAAACCTGGAGAGTTGAGACCCATGGAATGGGTACCATGCAATATGACTTCAAAGGGTCTGCATTTGCTCACCGAACCTCACCAATCCTATCACTGCTGCATTTATGTCGCTGTACACACGCTTGATTCTCTTTCGGAGACTTAGAAATCCATAGGTTTTAAGATTCTTACTAGGCAGGTATATTCTTAGGCGTTTAATATGGGGTGTTGAGTCCACTTGGTTTAGCAAGGAGTAGCTCTTGTCTATTACCTATTTGGCTTATGGAATGGTATCTGTGCTAATTTCAATCTCTGGTTTTATGCAGCACCCCAACTCACCTTTCCCCTTAAGCAAGCATAAGTTGGTTTTCTACATTTGAGACCCTGTTCTGTTTTGTAATTCAGTTCCTGTGTAGCCAAGTTTACATTCCGTGTAGTAGTGATAACTTATGATGTTTCTTTTTCTGTGTGACTTATTTCACTTAGAATCATCGTACCTGAATCCACTCATTATGCTGCTGTGGGCCTGATGACATAGATTTCATTGCTGAGTGATATTGCTTTGTACGTAAGTACCACAACTTCTTTATCTATTTTTCACTTTCTGTGATATTGAACTTGTACCACAAACGAGGTTCTTGTAAACAGAGCCGTCCCAAACTTTGGGGTGGCTGTGTCTTTTTGATTTTAATTTCCCTAAGCTATAGGACCATAAGTGGAAGTGCCCTAGGCTCTGTTGCTTTGTTTTTTAGATGTTTCAGGAAACACCATACACTTCTCCAGAGTGGCTGTTGGCAATTTACATCCCGCCCACCAGCATAACAAGGCTCCCAGTTCTCCATGGCCTGTCCTGCTTTTCTGGATTTTACACTTTTTTCAGATGGCCCTTTTGACCGGGGGGCAGAGAGACTTCACTGTAGTGCAGATTTCTTTGCAATCTTGCTTGGTTGGCCAAAAAGGGCGTATGCATTTTTTCCTGAATATATTCAGGAAAAAACGCATACGCCCTTTTTGGCCAAGTGCATCATTTTCGACGTTCTGAGTCTTTTCATATGTTGTCAATGCAATTCTTGTCTACCTCCTGAAATCGGTTTCCTGCAATTCTGCCTTGCTGTCAGTTGCTCTTCATAGCCTTACCTCAATATACTTTTGGAAAATAGTTGGCCTTTATAACTCTGCAGGTTTTTGAATTGCAGTGGCCCTTAGCTCCATTTTTCAGCTCTTATTTTTGTGATCTTGCCTCATATCCACAGAATTTTTTTATGCCCTATTCTTCTTCTGGGGCGCCTTGCTCTGCCTTTGGTTAATTCTTCTTCCTGATGTGAAATTAGAGTGACATGTGCCCATTGAAACCGCTACAGCTATTTTCTCACTGGTTCCCCCTATTCTCATTCATCCTCCGCACTAACTGCAGACTGTGCGATACCGGAACGTAAAGGCATTGACTCTCCATGTGGGGATGTTTTTAGTAAAGTGGCTGTAATGTTGATCCGGAGCCCCAGGAGAGGAAAATGAGGTGCGTTTTAGAAACCTTTCCCGATCATATGGTATACCATCCGCTGGATTTCCCATGCATGGTTTAGCTGTAGGAAGATTCCCTTCAACCTGGAGTGTTGGGACCCTTGGAATGAGTAGCATGAAGTATTGCATTAAACTTTCAGCAGTTGCTCACCAAAGCTCACCAATCCTCTCAGCCCCAAGTGTCCAGCCTTATGTCTTATCCAGCTGTGGGTTTATATGTGGTCATTCCAGGTTGCATCACAGCCCCTGAGCGAATTTTGTAAGAATTTTTCTCTCTTTCATTGTTTCTGCGTTTTGGTTTTAAAATTTATTTCTATAATGGGGTTTAGCTCATTTTCACTGCTGTGTTTGGCCGCTCTGCACACACTTGATTCCCTTATGGAGATATATCAATACATGGGTTTTAAGATTCTTATTACTCAGATATATTTCTCTGCGGTGTATAGGGTGTGTTGAGGCCAGTTCATTGAGCAAGGTGTAGATCTTGTCTAATACCTATTTGGTTTATTGAACGGTAGCTGTGCTAATTTCAAACTCTGGTTTTATGCATCACCCCACCTCTCCTTTCCCCTTAAGCTGACATAAGTGTGTTTTCTAAATGTGAGACACTGTTCTGTTTTGTAATTCATTTTTTGTGCAGCCATATTTATCCTCCCTCTATAAGTGATATCTTATGATATGTTTCTTTTTCTGTTTGACTTATTTCAAGTAGTATTATCGGACCTAAATCCACTCTTTATCCTTCTACTAGCCTTATTACATTGATTTCATGGTGAAGAGATATTCCATTGTACATAAGTACCACATTTTCTTTATCCATTGTTCTCTTTCCTGGGATATTTAAGGTGTACTGAAGTTGAGGTTCTTGTAAACAGAGTAGCCCTAAACTGTGGTGTGCTTGTGTCTTGTTGATTTTTAGACTTCCCTAGATATACTTCCGTGATTGGAAGTGCCCTATGCTCTGTAGCTCTGTTTTTTAGATGATTTAGGAACCACCATACACTTCTCCAGAGTGGCTCTCGGCAGTTCACACACTGTCCATCAGCGTATAAAGGCTCCCTGTTCTCCATGGCCTGTCCTGCATTTCTGGTTTTTACAATTTTTTCGGATGGCCCTTTTGACCGGTGGGAAATGAGACTTCTTTGTTGTGCACATTTGCATTGCTTGCTTGCTTGGTTGCCCATAAAGTGCGTATGCGTTTTTTCCTGGATATATTCAGGAAAAAACGCATACTCCCTTTTGGGCCAACTGCATCATTGTCGAAATTCTGCCGCTTTTCATGTGCTTTAAAGACGAGTCCAATCTATCTCTTGAAATCTGTTTCTTGCAATTCTGTCTTGCATTCAGATCCTCTTCTTTGCCTTACCTCAACATATTTTGGGACGTTAGTTTTCATTTATAACTCTGCAGGTTTGTGAATTGCAGTGACCCTGAGCTCCATTTTTTAAGTTGCTCTTTTGTGAGCTGGCCTCAAAGCCGTAGGATTGCTTCAGGCCCTATTTTGGCTCCGGCGAGGCGGGCTGAGCCTTTTTTTAATTCTTATTCTTAATGGGAAATTAGAGTGACATGTGCCCGTCCAAACCCCTACAACTATTCTCTCATTGGTTCCCCCTCTTCCCGTTCATCCTCCTCACAATTTGCAAAATGTGTGAAACAGAAGTTTAAATGTGCTGATTCTCTAAGTGGGGAGATTCTAAGTAACGTGGCTGGAATGATGAACAGGAGCACCAGGAGAGGATAAATGAGGTGCATTTTAGACACATCTCCCGATCACATGGTGTACAGTCCTCTGGGTTTTCCATGCATGTTTTCGCTGTAGGAAGATCCCTTGAACCTGCAGATTTGGGACCCATTGAATGGGTACCAGGTAGTATTACTTTAAAGGGTGTGCATTTCCTCACCCAACCTCACATTTCTCTTAGCACGAACAGTTTCCAGCCTTATGTCTCATCCTGCTGTGGGTCTAGATGTGTTCAATCCATGTTGCATCACCGTCCCTGAGGAAAAGTTGTAAGAGGTTTTCTCTTTCTCTCTGTCGTTTATTTTTTTCAATTTATTACTATATTGGTTACAGCTGATTTTCAAAGCTCTGTTTCTTGCTGCTGTACATCCACTTGATTCACATGCAGAGAGACATCAATAAATTCTTTTTCAGATTCTTACCAGTCATATATATTCTTTTCCGGTGACTTGAGTGTGCTGAGTGCAGTTCTTTTAGCTACCGTGTAGGCCTTGTTGATTATCAGTTTGGTATTTGGAATGGTATCTTTGCTAATTTCAACCTCCTGGATGATGCCTCACCCCTCCCCACCTTTCCCGTTTAGCAGCCTTACGCGTGTTGTCTACATATTTGACTATGTTTTTGTTTTGTAATTTATTTCATGTGTAGCCATTTTGGATTCCACCTTTAAGTGATATCTTATGATATGTGTCTTTTTCTTTTTGAATTATGTCACTTAGAATGATCATACGTAACTCCTCCCGAGTTGTTACAACTGGCCATATTTCATTGATTTCCAGGCTGAGTAATATTCCACTCTACATAAGTACCACATCTCTATCCATTTTTTCCCTCCAGAGACATTTAAGTTATATCCTAGTCGAGGATCTTTTAAACAGAGAGGCAGTAAACATTGGGGTGCCTGTGTCCTCTCGATTTTTGTTTTTCCCAAGACATACGCCCATGAGTACAAGTGCCCTATGCTCTGTAGCTCATTTTTTAGATGCTTTAGTAAACACAATACACTTCTCCAGAATGGCCGTTGGCAATATACATTTCCACTATAAGCCTCACAGGGCTCCCTCTTCTCCTTGCCCTGTCCTGCATTTCTGGTGTTTACACTTTATGAGGATGGCTCTTCTGACTGATGCGAAGTGATATCTTTTGTAGTATTGATTTCCAGTGCCCACCTGTTTGGTTGGCTAAAAAAGTGTATGCCCTTTTCTTGTATATATACAGAAAAAAACGCATACAGCCTTTTTGGCCAACTGCAATGTTGGCAATGTTCAGCCCCTTTTCTTGTGCTTAATGGCGAATCCTTTCTACCTCCTCAAATCCCTTTCCTGCCATTCTCCCTTGCTTACCAATCCTTTTCTCTGACTTTCCTCAAGACATTTTTCAGTGATAGATATTTTCAACTCTGCAGTTTCGTGAATTTTACTGCCCCTGAGTTCCATTGTTCAACTTGTGTTTATGGGAGCTGGCCACAAAGCAGTGGGATTTCCTCAAGCCCTATACTGTTTCCATGGGCAACCCTAGCCTTTGGTCAATTCGTCTTCCTGATTGGAAATTAGAGTGACATGTGCCTGTCTGAACACCTAGGACTTGTCTCTCATTGTTCCTCATCCTTCTGCTTCATCCTCTGGACAAATTCCAAACTGTACGCAACAGGATGTTGACAGTGCTGCCATCTCCAAGTGGGGAGACTGTTAGTAAAGACGCTGGAGGGGTGAACCCGAGCACCAGGAGATGAGGAGATGAGATGCCTTTTCCAAACTCTTCCCAATCAGACGGTATACCATCCTCTGGGTGTGACAGACATGTTTTAGCAGTAGGAAGAGTCCCATTCATGTAAGGAGAACACCAGGGCTTTTTCAAAATCAGTGCCTCCCCGAAACCCAAACTGGGGAATTTTTTAAGCTACGGCTACACATATGTTCATTAAGGGCCTTGGGAAGTAGGCAGAGTCCAAACTTTAGATGATTGAAGTCTTCAGGGTCAGAAGCACTCACCACCGGCTTCCCTTAGGTTACACTTTAACTGTCATTGATAGATGATGTCAATAAAAATATCTATTCTTTTTCCGATTATTTCCCCTTATAGGTTATTGCAAAATATTGAGTGTAGTTCCCTGTGCTATACAGTGGTTCCTTGTTGATGATCTATTTTATACATAGCAGTGTGTATGTGTTAATTCCAAACTGTTAATTTATCCCTCCTCCCACCTTTCCCCTTTGGTAATAATAAATTATAAGATTTTGTACTTCTCAGAAATGGGGGAGCTGAAAGAGAGGTATCATTTTCAATGGAAAAGCATTTAAAACAAGATTGAAGTTTTAACCAAGATTATTAGATGTATATCCTTGGAAAGAAATCACTTCATTTCTCTAATATTGACCTGACAAATAAGACAAACCTTTTCACTGAACTTGCTTATAATAAAGTGATGGAAATATCAAATGGAAGTGTTAGAAACATCTTATTTTACCCGAGCCTTATAAACTGTTCTATGTTAACTACAGTTTGGCTCACACATCTGTTCATTGAAGTTACAATAGTCTCAATTTCTGTTACTGATCCTCCAGAGTGGACCCCAACAAGTGTCCCCCTGTCCAGTGTCATTGCGGCCAACAGATGGAGACTGAGTTTGGTTCACAAGCAAAGGAAACTTTATATTTTAAACAGAGAATGGAGAGGTGAGAGCATGCACTACCCCGTGGGCTGTGGGCTGGGCTGCTGTGTAGAGATCCTGTCAGAGTCAGTGGGAGGGAGGGGGCGGAGCACTCGAGGGCCGGGTTGGCTGCAGCTCAGGCTCTATATCTCGGAGTCTGCACTGGGCCCCAGGAGCTGAAGTGTCGACCCAGCCATTCTGCACTAGGAAATCTGGTCTGAAGTGCCGGGTGTGGAACCTCTGCATGCGGGACCCTAGGAGCACGTGAAATTAGACAAAGCACAAAGGATAAAAAAGGTCAGACTTGACTTTATTGCCCAGATTCTATTTTTATCTCCCAGGGATTTTTAATGGGCTTTGCTGGGGACAAACCCCTCCTCTGCCTTTTGTCCCATTACTCATTCTTGGAGTGCTGAGGGTGCAGACCCTTCTTCTGTAACTGCTGAGTGCTGAGTTGGGAGCCTCATACCAGGGGACGAGGGTCAGAACTTCTCCCCAGCAGCCTCCAGGTGACGTTGATTGGCCCCACGACCCCTGCCTCCCTGCTCGTCCGCCTGAGCACCAGCATTGGAAGTGTTATAGATTCTAATGACCTTTAAGGGTCCAGGAAAGAGATGTGCAGAGACGCTGTGGGGGCCGGTTTCACCCCGCCCCACATTTGTTTGGCCACCTTAGGCTGACCGTTTCTGCCAGCCTAGATGCTCTGACCAGTAGTCTGTTCTTTCTTCAATTAGGCCCCTGAATTAACGTAAAAACAGCACCAGGTGTCAGAGCCCTGCCCGCTCAACTCCCAGACAGTCCAGGGTCAGTGGTGATCAAGGACCATGATGGCCACTGAGTCAACAGCCTTTTGAAGTAAACAGGAGTCCAGCCGGTCTTATTGGCCACCATCATCACGGTGTCTGTAGGCTTTTCTATGGTGACAGTGTGATATACGTTTCCCCCGCCAAGATTATTAGCTCCCCTCCAGGTGCAGTAAGTCCTGCAAGCAGTAGTCTACTCCTTCGGGACACACTATTGTTGTTTTATGAGAGAAACTCCAGGTCAAGTGATGTTCACACGAGTCGTCATGGTGCCCTGTTGCCCCTGGTTATCTCTCTGGATGTTGGAGTTGGAGGGCCTCCTCACTCGAGGTCGGTGTGCCCACGGAGCGAACCCTGCAACTTCAGGGCATGGTTGGTGATTAGGATCACCATGTGGGGTCCTTTTCCCTTAGGAGGGAGGTGGCCTTTTGGGCTGCTGATTTCCAGGTTTTTAGATACCGCCAGTATCTTGGCCAGATGTGGCAGTGGGCCAAGCCCCTTGGTGACTGTAGTTTATCCTACCTGGATGGCATTCTTGTGTTGTTCCATTTCAAGTGGTCCCAGTTTTTGCACTAATTCTCCAATGGCGACTCACCTTTCACCGGGAATGGAAAGGTCAAAGGGTTTAGCTCAATTAGGGAGTTCCAGGGCAAGGGTCTGAATTGACTGCTCTTTCCATTCTTGAAAGGCCACTTCTGGATTCTGTTCAAAAGGATCATCATCTTTTCCTTTCAGTGTTTCATATAGAGGCCCAGCTAGTAGACTGTAGTTAGGGATCCAGAAGCAGCAAACCCTGGCCTCCCCAGGAACCCCTAAGCTGTCTTCTAGTTTTAGAAAGGGGTAAGGCTGCAAATGGTTTCTTCCCTTTCCTGGGATGGGCTTCTCCGACCTTGTGTGAGAATGAAGCCCAGGCAGGTCACCGCAGTCTGTGATATTTGAGCTTTTTCTTGGACAACTTCTATCCTTTATTGGCTTGGTAGTTCAGAGGCCTCCTTAGTAGGGCTGGCGATCAGAATGTCGTCTGCATATTGAAGGAGGGTTTCCTTTTCCAGAGGTAGAATTTTTCGGTCTTTAGCTAAGCTTTCCCCAAAGATGGTGTGGGAATTTTTGAACCCTTGGGGCAAGACGGCCCGGAAGTATTGTTTTAGTTGTATGTTGAGTCCTGCCACTCACAAGCCAAAATTTCTTGTGACTCTGGGACTAATGGAATACAAAAGAAGGCATCATTTAGACTAATACAGAATACCATGTCCTGGTGGTTGGTAGAATGACCAGCAGGGTGTAGGAATTAGGAGCAACTGGAGGTATATCCTCGGTGGCTTCACTGACTGTCCTGACATCCTTTACCAGGTCCCCAGCAGCCCATGGGGCTCTCGTGGTCAGGCCAATCCCAGGATATGGAGCTCTCCTGGGCAGGTACCCCACCCCCAACCCAGCCCACGGGGCTCTCGTGGTCAGGCCTCTCCCAGGATACAGAGCTACCCTTGCAGGTACCGTGGCAGGGCTGGGCACACAGGAACCGTGCACATAGCTCTCACTGAAGAGCACCCCCATCTCACCTGTCACTCAGAGCTGACACAGAGCACCTCAGAGCAGGACTTGAACTAACAAACAGCAGCTCCGACAGGTCTGTGACCCTGGGCATCACTCTGTGTGGCCTCCCTCCACCTGGTCTTCCAGAGACTTCCACTGCACCCGGGGCACCAAGCCTCTGTCTCCAACCACCACCCACCCCTCCTCTCCCTGACTCCTGGGTTCCTCTCATTAGGAGAGGGTTTTCTTGAAGTTGTCTCCCACTCATGGGCCAGATAAAATGATTAGAAAACAAGCCAAAGCTGCAGCCCCTTGTCTATCCTGACTCTCAGGAGCCCACACCTGTTCCTTGGACCTGGCCGGTTCAGCAAGTTCCATTTTCTGCAACTGTGAGCCCCTGAGGGGTGATGATTGGCTGACCTGGGCAGCCTTACCGTGCCGGCCAGCCCTCCCCAGGTGTGCCTGGGTTGAGATCAATATAAATACCACTCCAGGCAGCAAGAGCCCCTGCAGCTGTGCCTGACGCCATTTTCTCTGCCCTGTCAGCAGTCTCGGGGCTGGGCTGGTGGGAGGGAGTGAGAGGCCACAGCTTTGTGGGTGGCCCAGTGTGAGTGGGGCTCTGCTGGACTTTCTGCAGCAGTTGCCAGGCTGCCACCTGCTAAAGAAGAGGATGTGTCACCCATACCTGCTGCTGGAATTTCTCCCTGGGCAGAGGTGAGGAAGGAAAAAAGCAGTGGGGGCAGGGACAGGACGGGTATCTCAGGCAGGGAAATGGAAATCTTCCAGAAGAGCACCCAGGGCCAGGACCATCCTGGCTGGCCTGCAGGCACCAAGTCAGCTGGCATGCTGTCACTCGTGTGGCTCCATGGCCCTTCCTCTAGGCTTTCAAGTCCTTGTATATATTCAGGTGTTTTACCTGGGAAGGGTGGGAACAGTTCAGCAGCAACTGGCCTGGGGCTCAGCTCACGTTTACTCACAGATGCCTCGGCACAGTGCCCCAGCTTTGCAATGAGGACGCTTGTTGTGTGGGGGCTGCTGGCTGAATGGGAGACGATTCCCCACCACTGACCAACTTCAGAATTGTTTACAACTGGAGCAAGTGCCCTGATACGGTTTTCCTCTGAGTAACTGGTGGGTTCTGTTTTTTTTTTTCTCTTTTTCGTTTTTGGTTCAAGGTAGATTTTATTCCTCTTTTTTGTATTTACAGATATAAGCATGGAAATAATTTATTCATATAAATACATGTATGTGAAGGGAATAATTGTTTTTTCTGTTTTGTTTTTTAAATTTTATTTCTTTTTAATTTTGAATTTTATTTTATATTTTTATACAGCAGGTTCTTATTGGTTATCTATTTTATACATATAAATGTTTACATGCCAATCCCAATCTCTCAACTCCTCCCACCACCACCCCCCCAAGAGCTTTCCCCCCTTGTTGTCCATACGATTGTTGTCTACATCTGTTGCTCTATTTATGCCTTGCAAAACGGTTAATCTGTACAGTTTTTCTAGGTTCCACATATATGCATGAATATACAAGATTTGTTTTTCTCTTTCTGACTTACTTCACTCTGTATGACAGTCTCTAGATCCATCGACGTCTCTACAAATGACCCAATTTCATTCCTTTCATGGCTTAGTAATATTCCATTTTATATATGTACCACATCTTTATGCATTCGTCTGTCTGTGGGCATTTAGGTTGCTTCCATTACCTCGATATTGTAAATAGTGATGCAATGAACATTGCGGTGAATGTCTCTTTTTGATTTATGGTTTTGTCTGGGTATATGTCCAGTACTGGGATTGCTGTATCATATGGTAATTCTATTATTAGTTTCTTAAGAAACTCCATATTGTTCTCCATAGTGACTGTATCAATTTATATTCCCAACAATAGTGGAAGAGGCTTCCTTTTCTCCACACCCTTTCCAGCATTTGTTGTTTGTAGATTTTCAGATGATGCCCATGCTAACAGGTGTGAGGTGATACCTCATTTTTGAGTCCATTTCGTTGAGCAAGGGGTAGGTCTTGTCTATTACATATTTGGCTTATGGAACGGTATCTGTGCTAATTTCAAACTCTGGTTTTATGCAGAACCCCAACTCACCTTTCCCCTTAAGCAAGCATAAGTTGGTTTTCTAAACTTGAGACCCTGTTCTGTTTTGTAATTCAGTTCCTGTGTAGCCAAGTTTACATTCCGTGCATTAGTGATACCTTATGATGTTTCTTTTTCTGTGTGACTTATTTCACTTAGAATCATCGTGCCTCAATCCACTCATTATGCTGGTACAGGCCTGGTGACACAGATTTCATTGCTGAGTGGTATTCTGTTGTACGTAAGTACCACAAATTCTTTATCAATTATTTGTTCTCTGGGATATTTAACTTGTACCATAGAAGAGGTTCCTGTAAACAGAGCCATCCCAAATTCTGGGGTGGCTGTGTCTTTTTGATTTTAATTTCCCTAAGCTATAGGACCATAAGTGGAAATGCCCTAGACTCTGTTGCTTTGTTTTTCAGATGTATCAGGAAACACCATACACTTCTCCAGAGTGGCTGTTGGTAATTTACATCCCGCCCATTGCATAACAAGGCTTCTTTTTCCCCATGGCCTGTCTTGCCTTTGTGGATTTTACACTTTTTTCAGATGGCCCTTTAGACCGGGGGGGAAGTGACACTTCATAGTAGTTCGGATTTCCATTGCAAGCTTGCTTGGTTTGCCAAAAAGGGCGTATGCGTTTTTTCCTGAATATATTCAGGAACAAACTCATACGCCCTTTTATGTCACGTGCATCATTGTCGATGTTCTGCCTCTTTTCGTATGCTTTAAATGCAAATCCAGTCTACCTCCTGAAATCGGTTTCCTGAAATTCTGCCCCGCTTTCAAGTCCTCTTCGCAGCCTTACTTCAATATATTTTTGGACGTTATCTGTCATTTATAACTCTGCAGGTTTGTGAATTACAGGACCCCTGAGCTCCTTTCTTCAACTCGCTTTCTTGTGAGCTGGCCGCAAACCTGCAAGACTGCTTCAGGCCCTAATCTGCTTCTGGCAGGGCACACTGAGCCTTTGGTTAATTCCTCTTCCTGGTGGGAAATGAGTGTTAAATATGCCTGTCCAGACACCTACCTCACTCTCAACCCCTTGGTGATGTGGGTCCTCTGGTTTGTGGCCACCTTTGCTGGGTTCCTCACCTTTCGATGATGTGGCCCCACTAGTGTGAGGACACTCCTGCCTGGTTCTCATCCACGTGGTTATGTGGACCCCCTGGTGAGAGTCTGTTCCTGGCTGTGCTCCTGACCCTTCTGTGAGGGAGACCCTCTGCTGATAGGTCACTCCTGCATGGCTGGCACACATTGCCTTGGTGAAGTCAGCTGTGTGGTGGCAGTTGGAGCGTGCTGGGAATCTCCTCCCCCCAGTGATGAGGGCCCTCTTGCGTCAGGCCCTAACTGCTGGGCTCACCAACTTTTCTTAGTGAGCCCAATGATGCTTGGGCACTCCTCTTAGGATCCCATCTCCATGGGGATGTGGGCCTTCTGCTCTGAGGTTCCAACGGCTGGGTTGTTCACATTTTCATGATGTGGGCTCTCTGGTGTTAGTTCACAGAGGCCTGGATCCCATAGCCTCTGTGCTCTTGGCCGCCTGCTGGGAGGTTCCAACGGCTGGATTCCTCACTTTTTAAATTTTTTGGGCCCTCTGTTGTGAGTATCCTCCTGCCTGCCTCACTCCCAGCCCCTTCGTGATGTGTGTCCTCTGGTTTGAGGCCACATGTGCTGGGTTCCTCACTTTTCGATGATGTGGGACCAATGGTCTTAGGAGACTCCTGCCTGGTTCACATCCCCTTGGTGATGTGGGCCTTCTGTTGAGAGTCTGATCCTGGCTGGGTTCCTCACCCTTCTGTGAGGTGGGCCGTCTGCTGTGAGGTCACTCCTGCCTGGCTTGCTCACCTCGCCTTGTGGACATGAGCCCTCTGGTGGCACTTGGAGCCTGCTGGGAGCCTCCTCCCCTCGTTGATGAGGGCCCTCTGGTGTCAGGCCCTAACTGCTGGGCTCCCCACATTTTGTGATGTGCGCCCAGTGGTGCGAGGACACTGCAGCCAGGTTCACATCCCCATTGGGATGTGGGCCTTCTGCTCTGAGGTCCCAATGCCTGGGTTGCTCACAGTTTCATGATGTGGGCTCTCTGCTGTTAGTTCACTCCTGCCTGCCTCCCATAGCTTCTGTGCTCTCGGCCGCCTGCTGGGAGGTTCTAACTGCTGGATTCCTCACCTTTCTTATTCTTTGGGCCCTCTGTTTTTAGGTTACTCCTGCCTGCCTCACTCCCATTCCCTTTGTGATATGTGTCCTCTGATTTGAGGCCACATGTGCTGGGTTCCGCACCTTTCGATGATGTGGCCCCACTGGAGGGAAGACAGTCCTGACTGGTTCCCATCCCCTTGCTGATGTGGGCCCTCAGGTGAGAGTCTGATCCTGGCTGGGTTCCTCACCCTTCTGTGAGGTGGGCCCTCTGCTGTGAGGTCAATCATGCCTGTCTGGCACACGTCACCTTGGCGACGTGGGCCCTCTGGTGGCAGTTGGAGTGTGCTGGGATCCTCCTCCCCTCGGTGATGAGGGCCCTCTTGCCTTAGGCCATAACTGCTGGGCTCCCCACATTTTCTGATGTGCGCCAAGTGAGTGAGGACACTCTTGCCAGGTTCCCATCCCCATGGGGATATGGGCCTTCTGCTCTGAGGTCAAAATGGCTGGCTTGCTCACAGTACCATGATGTGGGCCCTCTGCTGTGAGTTCACTCCGGCAAGGATCCCTTATCATCGGTGCTCTGAGCCGCCTGCTGGGAGGTTCCAACTGCTGGATTCCTCAACTTTTTTATTCTATGTGCCCTCTGTTGTGAGGCTCCTCCTGCCTGCCTCACTGCCAGCCCCTTGGTGATGACTGTCCTATGGCTTGAGGCCACATGTGCTGCGTTCCTCACCTTTCGATGATGTGGCCCCACTCGTGTGAGGACACTCCTGCCTGGTTCCCATCCCCTTGGTGAGGTGGGCCCTCTGGCGAGAGTCTAATCCTGGCTGGGTTCCTCAACGTTCTGTGAGGTAGGCCCTCTTCTGTGAGGTCACTCTTGCCTGGCTGGCACACGTCACCTTGGAGACGTGAGCCCTCTGGTGGCAGTTGGAGCATGCAGGGTGCCTCCTCCTCTCGGTGATGACGGCCCTCTGGTGTCAGGCCCTAAATGGTGGGCTCCCCACATTTTCTGATGTGCGCCCAGTGGTGCGAGGACACTCCAGCCAGGTTCCCATTCCCATGGGGATGTGGGCCTTCTGCGCTGAGGTCCCAACGCCTGTGTTGCTCACAGTTTTATGATGTGGGCCCTCTGCTGTGAGTTCACTGCGGCCTGGATCCCATAGCCTCGGTGTTCTGAGCCGCCTGCTGGAAGGTCTAAATGCTGGAATCCTCACGTTTTTTATATTATGTGTCCTGTGTTGTGAGGCTACTCCTGCCTGCCTCACTCCAAGGCCCTTGGTGATGTGGGTCCTCTGGTTTGAGGACACATGTGCTGGGTTCCTCACCTTAAGATGATGAGGCCCCACTGGTGTGAGGATAATCCTGACTGGTTCCCATCCCCTTTGTGATGTGGGCCCTCTGGTGAGAGTCTGATCCTGGCTGGGTTCCTCACCCATCTGTGAGGTGGGCCCTCTACTATCAGGTAACTCTTGCCTGGCTTGCTCACCTCGCCTTGTTGACATGAGCCCTCTGGTGGCACTTGGACCCTGCTGGGAGCCTCCTCACCACTGTGATGAGGGCCCTCTGACGTCAGGCCCTAATTGCTGGGCTCCCCAACTTTTCTTAGTGAGCCCAGTGATGCTCGGGCACTCCTCTTAGGTTCCCATCTCCATGGGGATGTGGGCCTTCTGCTCTGAGGTTCCAACGGCTGGGTTGATCACAGTTTCATGATGTGGGCTCTCTGGTGTTAGTTCACTGTGGCCTGGATCCCATAGCCTCTGTGCTCTTGGCCGCCTGCTGGGAGGTTCCAACGGCTGGATTCCTCACTTTTTAAATTTTTTGGGCCCTCTGTTGTGAGTATCCTCCTGCCTGCCTCACTCCCAGCCCCTTCGTGATGTGTGTCCTCTGGTTTGAGGCCACATGTGCTGGGTTCCTCACCTTTCGATGATGTGGGACCAATGGTCTTAGGAGACTCCTGCCTGGTTCACATCCCCTTGGTGATGTGGGCCCTCTGTTGAGAGTCTGATCCTGGCTGGGTTCCTCACCCTTCTGTGAGGTGGGCCGTCTGCTGTGAGGTCACTCCTGCCTGGCTTGCTCACCTCGTCTTGTGGACATGAGCCCTCTGGTGGCACTTGGAGCCTGCTGGGAGCCTCCTCCCCTCGGTGATGAGGGCCCTCTGGCATCAGGCCCTAACGGCTGGGCTCCCCACATTTTGTGATGTGCGCCCAGTGGTTCGAAGACACTCCATCCAGGTTCACATCCCCATTGGGATGTGGGCCTTCTGCTCTGAGGTCCCAACGGCTGGGTTATTCACAGTTTCATGATGTGGGCTCTCTGCTGTTAGTTCACTCTGGCCTGGATGCCATAGCCTCTGTGCTCTGGGCCGCCTGCTGGAAGGTTCCAACTGCTCGATTCCTCAACTTTTGTATTCTATGGGTACTGTGTTGCGATGCTCCTCCTGCCTGCCTCACTCACAACTCCTTCGTGATGTGGGTCCTCTGGTTTGAGGCCACATGTGCTGGGTTCCGCAACTTTCAATGATGTGGCCCCACTGGTGTGAGGACACTCCTGCCTGGTTCCCATCCCCTTGGTGATGTGGGCCTTCTGGTGACAGTCTTATCCTGGCTGGGTTCCTCACTCTTCTGTGAGGTAGGCCCTCTGCTGTGAGGTCAATCCTGCCTGACTTGCACACATCACCTTGGCGACGTGGGCCCTCTGTTGGCACATGGAACCTGCTGGGAGCCTCCTGCCCTCGGTGATGACGGCCCTCTAGCATCAGGCCCTAACTGCTGGTCTCCCCACGTTTTCTGATGTGAGCCCAGTGATGCCAGGACACTCCTGTCAGGTTCCCATTCCCATGGGGATGTGGGCTTTCTGCTCTGAGGTCCCAACGCCTGGGTTGCTCACAGTTTCATGATGTGGGCTCTCTGCTGTTAGTTCACTCCTGCCTGCATCCCATAGCTTCTGTGCTCTCAGCCGCCTGCTGGGAGGTTCCAAATGCTGGATTCCTCACCTTTTTTATTCTTTGGGCCCTCTGTTTTTAGGCTACTCCTACCTGCCTCACTCCCATCCCCTTTGTGATGTATGTCCTCTGATATGAGGCCGCATGTGCTGGGTTCCTCACCTTTCGATGATGTGGCCCCACTGGTGGGAGGACAGTCCTGACTGGTTCCCATCCCCTTGGTGTTGTGGGCCCTCTGGCAAGAGTCTCATCCTACCTCGGTTCCTCAGCCTTCTGTGAGATAGGCCCTCTGCTGTGAGGTCGCTACTGCCTGGCTGGTGCATGCCACCTTGTAGACGTGGGCCCTCTGTTGGCAGTTGGAACCTGCTGGGAGTCTCCTCCCCTCAGTTATGAGGGCCCCCTGGCGTCAGGCCCTAACTGCTGGGCTCCTAACATTTTCTGATATGTGCTAAGTGGTGCAAAGCCACTCCTGCCAGGTTCCCATCCCAATGGGGATGTGGGCCTTCTGTTCTGAGGTCCCAACGGCTGGGCTGCTCACAGGTTCATGATGTGGGCCCTCTGCTGTGAGTTCACTGCGGCCTAGATCCCATAGCCTCGGTGCTCTGGGCCACTTGCAGGGAGGTTCCAACTGCTGGATTCCTCAACTTTTATATTCTATGGACCCTGTGTTGTGAGGCCGGTCCTGCCAGCCTCATTCCGAACCCCTTGGTGATGTGGTTCCTCTGGTTTGAGGCTACATGTGCTGGGATCCTCACCTTTCGATGATGTTGTCCCACTGGTGTGGGGACACTCCTGCCTGGTTCCCATCTCCTTGGTGATGTGGGCCCTCTGGTGAGAGTCTGATCCTGGCTGTGTTCCTCACCCTTCTGTGAGGTGGGCCCTCTGCTGTGAGGTCACTCCTGCCGGGCTGTCACACATCACCTTGGTGACGTTGGCCCTCTGGTGGCAGCTGGAGCCTGCTGGGAGCCTCCTCCCCTCGGTGATGAGTGCCCTCTAGCGTCAGGCCCTAACTTCTGAGCACCCCACGTTTTCTGATGTGAGCCCAGTGATGCCAGGACACTCCTGTCATGTTCCCATCACCATGGGGATGTGGGCCTTCTGCTCTGAGGTCCCAATGTCTGGGTTGCTCACAGTTTCATGATGTGGGCTGTCTGGTGTTAGTTCACTCTGGCTTGGATCCCCTAGCCTCTGTGCTCTGGGCCGCCTGCTGGGAGGTTCCAACTGCTGGATTCCTCACCTTTCTTATTTTGGGGCCCTCTGTTGTGAGGCTCCTCCTGCCTGCCTCACTCCCAGCCCCTTGGTGATGGGTGTCCTATGGTTTGAAGCCACATGTTCTGGGTTCCTCACCTTTAGATGATGTGGCCCTACTCATGTGAGGACACTCCTGCCTGGTTCCAATCCATTTGGTGATGTGGGCCCTCTGGTGCAAGTCTGATCCTGACTGGGTTCGTCACACTTCTCTGAGGTGGGCCCTCTGCTGTGAGGTCATTCGTGCCTGGTTGTCACACATCGCCTTGGCAACGTCAGCCCTCTGGTGGCAGTTGGAGCCTGCTGGGAGCCTCCTTCCCTTGGTGATGAGGGTCCTCTGGCGTCAGGCCCTAACTGCTGGTCTCCCAAAATTTTCTGATACATTCTCAGTGGTGCGAGGACACTCCTACCAGATTTATATCCCCATGGGGATGTGGGCCTCCTGGTCTGAGGTCCCAATGGCTGGGTTGCTCAGTTTCATGACATGGGCCCTCTTCTGTGAGTTCACTGTGGCCTGGATCCCATAGCCTCAGTGCTCTGGGCCGCCTGCTGGGAGGTTCCAACTGCTGGATTCCTCCCTTTTTACTCTATGGGCCCAGTGTTGTGAGGCTACTCCTGCCTGCCTCACTCCGAGGCCCTTGGTGATGTGGGTCCTCTGGTTTGAGGACACATGTGCTGAGTAGCTCACCTTTCGATGATGTGGCCCCACTGGTGTGAAGACACTCCTGCCTGGTTCCCATCCCCTTGGTGATGTGGGCCCTCTGGTGAGAGTCTGATATTGGCTGGGTTTCTCACCCTTCTGTGAGGTGGGACCTCTGCTGTGAGGTAACTCCTGCCTGGCTTGCTCACGTTGCCTTGGCAACGTGAACCCTCAGGTGGCAGTTGGAGCCTGCTGGGAATCTCCTCCCCTCGGTTATGAGAGCTCTGGGTAAAACACATATGCCCTTTTTTGCCAAGTGCATTATTTTCCAAGTTCTGTCTCTTTTCCTATGCTTTAAGAGCGACTCCCGTGTACCTTCTGAAATCGGTTTCAGGCAATTGTGCCCCGTATTCAAGTCCTCTTCGCAGCCTTACTTCAGTATAATTTTGGATGATAGCTGTCATTTATAACTCTGCAGGTTTGTGAATTACAGTGCCCCTGAGCTCCTTTCTTCAACTCTCTTTCTTGTGAGCTGGCGGCAACACCGCAAGATTGCTTCAGGCCCTAGTGTGGTTCCGGCACTTCATGCTGAGCCTTTGGTTAATTCGTCTTCCTGGTGGGAAATGAGAGTTAAATTTGCCCATCCAGACACCTCCAGCTAGTCTCTCATTGGTTCTCCCTATTCCTGTTCATCTTACGCAGTAATTGCAAACTGGGCCAAACAGGAGGTTAAAGGCACTGACTCTCCAAGTGGGGAGAGTGTTAGTAAAGCGTCTGGAATGATGCACCCGAGTACGAGGGGACGAAAAGTGACACACATTTGAACATGTTTCCCGATCACGTGTTGGATCATACTCTGCGTTCCACATGCATGGTTTAGCTGAAGGAAGAATCCCTTAAACCTGGAGAGTTGAGACCCATGGAATGGGTACCATGCAATATGACTTCAAAGGGTCTGCATTTGATCACCGAACCTCACCAATCCTATCACTGCTGCGTTTATGCCACTGTACACATGCTTGATTCTCTTTCGGAGACATAGAAATCCATAGGTTTTAAGATTCTTACTAGTCAGGTATATTCTTAGGCGTTTAATATGGGGTGTTGAGTCCACTTCGTTGAGCAAGGAGTAGCTATTGTCTATTACAT
The DNA here is from genome assembly GCF_039906515.1 of Pseudorca crassidens. Lineage (NCBI taxonomy): Eukaryota > Metazoa > Chordata > Mammalia > Artiodactyla > Delphinidae > Pseudorca > Pseudorca crassidens. The sequence continues at coordinate 644,938 of NW_027136342.1, forward strand.
ATTTGGCTTAAGGAACGCTATCTGTGTTAATTTCAATCTCTGGTTTTATGCAGCACCCCAACTCACCTTTCCCCTTAAGCAAGCATAAGTTGGTTTTCTACATTTGAGACCCTGTTCTGTTTTGTAATTCAGTTCCTGTGTAGCCAAGTTTACATTCCGTGTAGTAGTGATATCTTATGATGTTTCTTTTTCTGTGTGACTTATTTCACTTAGAATCATCGTACCTGAATCCACTGATTATACTGCTACGGCCCTGATGACATAGATTTCATTGCTGAGTGATATTGCATTGTACGTAGGTAACACAGCTTCTTTATCCATTTTTCGCTTTCTGTGATATTGAACTTGTACCGTAAACGAGGTTCTTGTAAACAGAGCTGTCTGAAACTTTGGGGTGGCTGTGCCTTTTTGATTTTAATTTCCCTAAGCTATAGGACCATAAGTGGAAGTGCCCTAGGCTCTGTTGCTTTGTTTTTTAGATGTTTCAGGAAACACCATACACTTCTCCAGAGTGGCTGTTGGCAATTTACATCCCGCCCATCAGCATAACAAGGCTCCCAGTTCTCCATGGCCTGTCCTGCCTTTCTGGATTTTACACTTTTTTCAGATAGCCCTTTTGACCCTGGGGCAGTGAGACTTCATTGTAGTGCAGATTTCCATTGCAAGCTTGCTTGGTTGGCCTTAAAGGGCGTATGCATTTTTTCCTGAGGAAAAAACGCATATGCCCTTTTTGGCCAACTGCATCATTGTGGACGTTCTGCCTCTTTTCCTATGCTTTACATGCAATTCCAGTCTACCTTCTGAAATCGGTTTCCTGCAATTCTGTCCCGCTTTCAAGTCCTCCTGGCAGCCTTACTTCAATATATTTTTGGACGATAGCTGTCATTTATAACTCTGCAGGTTTGTAAATTACAGTGCCCCTGAGCTCCTTTCTTCAACTCGCTTTCTTGTGAGCTGGCCGCAACACCGCAGGATTGCTTCAGGCCCTAGTGTGGTTCCGGCATGGCACGCTGAGCCTTTGGTTAATTCCTCTTCCTGGTGGGAAATGAGAGTTAAATTTGCCCGTCCAGACACCTCCAGCTAGTCTCTCATTGGTTCTCCGTATTCCTGTTCATTTTCCGCAGAAACTGCAAACTGGGCCAAACAGGAGGTTAAAGGCACTGACTCTCCAAGTGGGGAGAGTGTTAGTAAAGCGTCTGGAATGTTGCACCCGAGTACCAGGGGACGAAACCTGAGACACATTTGAACACGTTTCCCGATCACATGGTGGATCATACTCTGAGTTCCACATGCATGTTTTAGCTGAAGGAAGAATCCCTTAAAACTGGAGAGTTGAGACGCATGGAATGGGTACCATGCATTATGACTTCAAAGGGTCTGCCTTTGCTCACCGATCCTCACCAATCCTATCACTGCTCTGTTTATGCTGCTGTACACACGCTTAATTCTCTTTCGGAGACATATAAATCCATAGGTTTTAAGATTCTTACTAGTCAGGTATATTCTTAGGCGTTTAATATGGGGTGTTGAGTCCACTTGGTTGAGCAAGGAGTAGCTCTTGTCTATTACATATTTGGCTTATGGAACGGTATCTGTGCTAATTTCAATCTCTGGTTTTATGCAGCACCCCAACTCACCTTTCCCCTTAAGCAAGCATAAGTTGGTTTTCTACATTTGAGACCCTGTTCTGTTTTGTAATTCAGTTCCTGTGTAGCTAAGTTTACATTCCGTGTAGTAGTGATATCTTATGATGTTTCTTTTTCTGTGTGACTTATTTCACTTAGAATCATCGTACCTGAATCAACTCATTATGTTGCTATGGGCCTGATGACATAGATTTCATTCCTGAGTGATATTGCATTGTACTTAAGTACCACAACCTCTTTATCCATTTTTCGCTTTCTGTGATATTGACCTTGTACCGTAAACGAGGTTCTTGTAAACAGAGCCGTCCCAAACTTTGGGGTGGCTGTGTCTTTTTGATTTTAATTTCCCTAAGCTATAGGACCATAAGTGGAAGTGCCCTAGGCTCTTTTGCTTTGTTTTTTAGATGTTTCAGGAAACACCATACACTTCTCCAGAGTGGCTGTTGGCAATTTACATCCCGCCCATCAGAATAACAAGGCTCCTACATCTCCATGGCCTGTCCTGCCCTTCTGGATTTTACACTTTTTTCAAATGGCCCTTTTGACTGGGGGGCAGTGAAACTTCATTGTAGTGCAGATTTCCTTTGCAAGCTTGCTTGGTTGGCCAAAAAGGGCGTATGCGTTTTTTCCTGAATATATTCAGGAAAAAACGCATACGCCCTTTTTGGCCAAGTGTATCATTGTGGACGTTCTGCTTATTGTCCTATGCTTTAAATGCAATTGCTATCTACCTCCTGAAATCTGTTTCCTGCAATTCTGCCCCGCTTTCAAGTCCTCTTGGCAGCCTTACTTCAATATATTTTTGGACGATAGCTGTCATTTTTAACTCTGCAGGTTTGTGAATTACAGTGCCCCTGAGCTCCTTTCTTCAACTCGCTTTCTTGTGAGCTGGCCGCAACACCGCAGGATTGCTTCAGGCCCTAGTGTGGTTCCGGAATGGCACGTTGAGCCTTTGGTTAATTCCTCTTCCTGGTGGGAAATGAGAGTTAAATTTGCCCGTCCAGACACCTCCAGCTAGTCTCTCATTGGTTCCCCTATTCCTGTTCATCTTCCGCAGAAATTGCGAACTGGGCCAAACAGGAGGTTAAAGGCACTGACTCTCCAAGTGGGGAGAGTGTTAGTAAAGCATCTGGAATGTTGCACCCGAGTACCAGCGGACGAAAACTGACACATTTGAACACGTTTTCTGATCACACGGTGGATCATACTCTGGGTTCCACATGCATGTTTTAGCTGAAGGAAGAATCCCTTAAACCTGGAAAGTTGAGACCCAAGGAATAGGTACCACGCAATATGACTTCAAAGGGTCTGCATTTGCTCACTGAACATCACCAGTCTTATCACTGCTGCGCTTATGCCGCTGTACACACGCTTGATTCTCTTTCGGAGACAAATAAATCCATAGGTTTTAAGATTCTTACTAGTCAGGTATATTCTTAGGCGTTTAATATGGGGTGTTGTGTCCTCTTCGTTGAGCAAGGAGTAGATCTTGTCTATTACATATTTGGCTTGTGGAACGGTATCTGTGCTAATTTCAATCTCTGGTTTTATGCAGCACCCCAACTCACCTTTCCCCTTAAGCAAGCATAAGTTGGTTTTCTACATTTGAGACCCTGTTCTGTTTTGTAATTCAGTTCCTGTGTAGCCAAGGTTACATTCCGTGTAGTAGTGATATCTTATGATGTTTCTTTTTCTGTGTGACTTATCTTACTTAGAATCATCGTACCTGAATCCACTCATTATGCTGTTACGGGCCTGATGACATACATTTCATTGCTGAGTGATATTGCATTGTACGTAAGTACCACAACTTCTTTATCCATTTTTTGCTTTCTGTGATATAGAACTTGTACCGTAAACGAGGTTCTTGTAAACAGAGCTGTCCCAAACTTTGGGGTGACTGTGTCTTTTTTATTTTAATTTCCCTAAGCTATAGGACCATAAGTGGAAATGTCCTAGGCTCTGTTGCTTTGTTTTTTAGATGTTTCAGGAAACACCATACACTTCTCCAGAGTGGCTGTTGGCAATTTACATCCCGCCCATCAGCATAACAAGGCTCCCAGTTCTCCATGGCCTGTCCTGCTTTTCTGGATGTTACACTTTTTTCAGATGGCCCTTTTGACCGGGGGGCAGTGAGACTTCATTGTAGTGCAGATTTCCTTTGCAAGCTTGCTTGGTTGGCCAAAAAGGGCGTATGCGTTTTTTCCTGAATATAATCAGGAAAAAACGCATACGCCCTTTTTGGCCAAGTGCATCATTGTGGACGTTCTGCCTCTTTTCCTATGCTTTACATGCAATTCCAGTCTACCTCCTGAAACCGGTTTCCTGCAATTCTGCCCCGCTTTCAAGTCCTCTTGGCAGCCTTACTTCAATATATTTTTGGACGATAGCTGTCATTTATAACTCTGCAGGTTTGTGAATTACAGTGCACCTGAGCTCCTTTCTTCAACTCGCTTTCTTGTGAGCTGGCCGCAACACCGCAGCATTGCTTCAGGCCCTAGTGTGGTTCCGGAATGGCATGCTGAGCCTTTGGTTAATTCCTCTTCCTGGTGGGAAATGAGAGTTAAATTTGCCCGTCCAGACACCTCCAGCTAGTCTCTCATTGGTTCTCCCTATTCCTGTTCATTTTCCGCAGAAATTGCAAACTGGGCCAAACAGGAGGTTAAAGGCACTGACTCTCCAAGTGGGGAGAGTGTTAGTAAAGCGTCTGGAATGTTGCACCCGAGTACCAGGGGACGAAACCTGAGACACATTTGAACACGTTTCCCGATCACACGGTGGATCATACTCTGGGTTCCACATGAATGTTTTAGCTGAAGGAAGAATCCCTTAAACCTGGAGAGTTGAGACCCATGGAATGGGTACCATGCAATATGACTTCAAAGGGTCTGCATTTGCTCACCGAACCTCACCAATCCTATCACTGCTGCGTTTATGCCGCTGTACACACGCTTGATTCTCTTTCGGAGACATAGAAATCCATAGGTTTTAAGATTCTTACTAGTCAGGTATATTCTTAGGCGTTTAATATGGGGTGTTGATTCCACTTGGTTGAGAAAGGAGTAGCTCTTGTCTATTACATATTTGGCTTATGGAACGGTATCTGTGCTAATTTCAATCTCTGGTTTTATGCAGCACCCCAACTCACCTTTCCCCTTAAGCAAGCATAAGTTGGTTTTCTACATTTGAGACCCTGTTCTGTTTTGTAATTCTGTTCCTGTGTAGCCAAGTTTACATTCCGTGTAGTAGTGATATCTTATGATGTTTCTTTTTCTGTGTGACTTATCTCACTTAGAATCATCGTACCTGAATCCACTCATTATGCTGCTATGGGCCTGATGACATAGATTTCATTGCTGAGTGATATTGCATTGTACGTACCTACCACAACTTCTTTATCCATTTTTCACTTTCTGTGATATTGAACTCGAACTGTAAACGAGGTTCTTGTAAACAGAGCCGTCCCAAACTTTGGGGTGGCTGTGTCTTTTTGATTCTAATTTCCCTAAGCTATACGACCATAAGTGGAAGTGCCCTAGGCTCTGTTGCTTTGTTTTTTAGATGTTTCAGGAAACACCATACACTTCTCCAGAGTGGCTGTTGGCAATTTACATCCCGCCCATCAGCATAACAAGGCTCCCAGTTCTCCATGGCCTGTCCTGCCTTTCTGGATTTTATACTTTTTTCAGATGGCCCTTTTGACCGGGGGGCAGTGAGACTTCATTGTAGTGCAGATTTCCTTTGCAAGCTTGCTTGGTTGGCCAAAAAGGGCGTATGCGTTTTTTCCTGAATATATTCAGGAAAAAACGCATACGCCCTGTTTGGCCAAGTGCATCATTGTGGACGTTCTGCCTCTTTTCCTATGCTTTACATGCAATTCCAGTCTACCTCCTGAAATCGGTTTCCTGCAATCCTGCCCCGCTTTCAAGTCCTCTTGGCAGCCTTACTTCAATATATTTTTGGACGATAGCTGTCATTTTTAACTCTGCAGGTTTGTGAATTACAGTGCCCCTGAGCTCCTTTCTTCAACTCACTTTCTTGTGAGCTGGCCGTAACACCGCAGGATTGCTTCAGGCCCTAGTGTGGTTCCGGCATGGCACGCTGAGCCTTTGGTTAATTCCTCTTCCTGGTGGGAAATGAGAGTTAAATTTGCCCATCCAGACACCTCCAGCTAGTCTCTCATTGGTTCTCCCTATTCCTGTTCATTTTCCGCAGAAATTGCAAACTGGGCCAAACAGGAGGTTAAAGGCACTGACTCTCCAAGTGGGGAGAGTGTTAGTAAAGCATCTGGAATGTTGCACCCGAGTACCAGGGGACGAAAACTGAGACACATTTGAACACGTTTCCCGATCACACGGTGGATCATACTCTGGGTTCCACATGCATGTTTTAGCTGAAGGAAGAATCCCTTAAACCTGGAAAGTAGAGACCCATGGAATGGCTACCATGCAATATGACTTCAAAGGGTCTGCATTTGCTCATCAAACCTCACCAATCCTATCACTGCTGCGTTTATGCCGCTGTACACATGCTTGATTCTCTTTTGGAGACATATAAATCCATAGGTTTTAAGATTATTACTAGTCAGGTATATTCTTAGGCGATTAATATGGGGTGTAGAGTCCACTTCGTTGAGCAAGGAGTAGCTCTTGTCTATTACATATTTGGCTTATGGAATGGTATCTGTGCTAATTTCAATCTCTGGTTTTATGCAGAACCCCAACTCACCTTTCCCCTTAAGCAAGCATAAGTTGGTTTTCTACATTTGAGACCGTGTTCTGTTTTGTAATTCAGTTTCTGTGTAGCCAAGTTTACATTCCGTGTAGTAGTGATATCTTATGATGTTTCTTTTTCTGTGTGACTTATCTCACTTAGAATCATCGTACCTGAATCCACTCATTATGCTGCTACGGGCCTGATGATATAGATTTCATTGCTGAGTGATATTGCATTGTACGTAAGTACCACAAATTCTTTATCCATTTTTCACCTTCTGTGATATTGAATTTGTACTGTAAATGAGGTTCTTGTAAACAGAGCCGTCCCAAACTTTGGGGTGGCTGTGTCTTTTTGATTTTAATTTCCCTAAGCTATAGGACCATAAGTGGAAGTGCCCTAGGCTCTGTTGCTTTGTTTTTTAGATGTTTCAGGAAACACCATACACTTCTCCAGAGTGGCTGTTGGCAATTTACATCCCGCCCATCAGCATAACAAGGCTCCCAGTTCTCCATGGCCTGTCCTGCCTTTCTGGATTTTACACTTTTTTCAGATGGCCCTTTTGACCGGTTGGGCAGAGAGACTTCATGGTAGTGCAGATTTCCTTTGCAAGCTTGCTTGGTTGGCCAAAAAGGGCGTATGCGTTTTTTCCTGAATATATTCAGGAAAAAACGCATACGCCCTTTTTGGCCAAGTGCATCATTGTGGACGTTCTGCCTCTTTTCCTATGCTTTACATGCAATTCCAGTCTACCTCCTGAAATCGGTTTCCTGCAATTCTGCCCCGCTTTCAAGACCTCTTGGCAGCCTTACTTCAATATATTTTTGGACGATAGCTGTCATTTATAACTCTGCAGGTTTGTGAATTACAGTGCCCCTGAGCTCCTTTCTTCAACTCGCTTTCTTGTGAGCTGGCCGCAACACCGCAGCATTGCTTCAGGCCCTAGTGTGGTTCCGGAATGGCATGCTGAGCCTTTGGTTAATTCCTCTTCCAGGTGGGAAATGAGAGTTAAATTTGCCCGTCCAGACACCTCCAGCTAGTCTCTCATTGGTTCTCCCTATTCCTGTTCATTTTCCGCAGAAATTGCAAACTGGGCCAAACAGGAGGTTAAAGGCACTGACTCTCCAAGTGGGGAGAGTGTTAGTAAATCGTCTGGAATGTTGCACCCGAGTACCAGGGGACAAAAACTGAGACACATTTGAACACGTTTCCCGATCACACGGTGGATCATACTCTGGGTTCCACATGCATGTTTTAGCTGAAGGAAGAATCCCTTAAACCTGGAGAGTTGAGACCCATGGAATGGGAACCATGCAATATGACCTCAAAGGGTCTGCATTTGCTCACCGAACCTCACCAATCCTATCACTGCTGCGTTTATGCCGCTGTACACACGCTTGATTCTCTTTCGGAGACATATAAATCCATAGATTTTAAGATTCTTACTAGTCAGGTTTATTCTTAGGCGTTTAATATGGGGTGTAGAGTCCACTTCATGAGCAAGGAGTAGCTCTTGTCTATTTCATCTTTGGCTTATGGAACGGTATCTGTGCTAATTTCAATCTCTGGTTTTATGCAGCACCCCAACTCACCTTTCCCCTTAAGCAAGCATAAGTTGGTTTTCTACATTTGAGACCCTGTTCTGTTTTGTAATTCAGTTCCTGTGTAGCCAAGTTTACATTCCGTGTAGTAGTGATATCTTATGATGTTTCTTTTTCTGTGTGACTTATCTCACTTAGAATCATCGTACCTGAAACCACTCATTATGCTGCTATGGGCCTGATGATATAGATTTCATTGCTGAGTGATATTGCATTGTACGTAAGTACCACAACTTCTTTATCCATTTTTCGCTTTCTGTGATATTGAACTTGTACCATAAACGAGGTTCTTGTAAACAGAGCCGTCCCAAACTTTGGGGTGGCTGTGTCTATTTGATTTTAATTTCCCTAAGCTATAGGACCATAAGTGGAAGTGCCCTAGGCTCTGTTGCTTTGTTTTTTAGATGTTTCAGGAAACACCATACACTTCTCCAGAGTGGCTGTTGGCAATTTACATCCCGCCCATCAGCATAACAAGGCTCCCAGTTCTCCATGGCCTGTCCTGCCTTTCTGGATTTTACACTTTTTTCAGATGGCCCTTTTGACTGGGGGGCAGTGAGACTTCATTGTAGTGCAGATTTCCTTTGCAAGCTTGCTTGGTTGGCCAAAAAGGGCGTATGCGTTTTTTCCTGAATATATTCAAGAAAAAACGCATACGCCCTTTTTGGCCAAGTGCATCATTGTGGACGTTCTGCCTCTTTTCCTATGCTTTACATGCAATTCCAGTCTACCTCCTGAAATCGGTTTCCTGCAATTCTGCCCCGCTTTCGAGTCCTCTTGGCAGCCTTACTTCAATATATTTTTGGACGATAGCTGTCATTTATAACTCTGCAGGTTTGTGAATTACAGTGCCCCTGGGCTCCTTTCTTCAACTCGCTTTCTTGTGAGCTGGCCGCAACACCGCAGGATTGCTTCAGGCCCTAGTGTGGTTCCGGCATGGCACGCTGAGCCTTTGGTTAATTCCTCTTCCTGGTGGGAAATGAGAGTTAAATTTGCCCGTCCAGACACCTCCAGCTAGTCTCTCATTGGTTCTCCCTATTCCTGTTCATTTTCTGCAGAAATTGCAAACTGGGCCAAACAGGAGGTTAAAGGCACTGACTCTCCAAGTGGGGAGAGTTTTAGTAAAGCGTCTGGAATGTTGCACCCGAGTACCAGGGGACAAAAACAGAGACACATTTGAACACGTTTCCCGATCACACGGTGGATCATACTCTGGGTTCCACATGCATGTTTTAGGTGAAGGAAGAATCCCTTAAACCTGGAGAGTTGAGACCCATGGAATGGCTACCATGCAATATGACTTCAAAGGGTCTGCATTTGCTCATCGAACCTCACCAATCCTATCACTGCTGCGTTTATGCCGCTGTACACATGCTTGATTCTCTTTTGGAGACATATAAATCCATAGGTTTTAAGATTATTACTAGTCAGGTATATTTTTAGGCGATTAATATGGGGTGTAGAGCCCACTTCGTTGAGCAAGGAGTAGCTCTTGTCTATTACATATTGGGCTTATGGAACGGTATCTGTGCTAATTTCAATCTCTGGTTTTATGCAGAACCCCAACTCACCTTTCCCCTTAAGCAAGCATAAGTTGGTTTTCTACATTTGAGACCGCGTTCTGTTTTCTAATTCAGTTCCTGTGTAGCCAAGTTTACATTCCGTGTAGTAGTGATATCTTATGATGTTTCTTTTTCTGTGTGACTTATTTCACTTAGAATCATCGTACCTGAATCCACTCATTATGCTGCTACGGGCCTGATGATATAGATTTCATTGCTGAGTGATATTGCATTGTACGTAAGTACCACAAATTCTTTATCCATTTTTCACCTTCTGTGATATTGAATTTGTACTGTAAATGAGGTTCTTGTAAACAGAGCCGTCCCAAACTTTGGGGTGGCTGTGTCTTTTTGATTTTAATTTCCCTAAGCTATAGGACCATAAGTGGAAGTGCCCTAGGCTCTGTTGCTTTGTTTTTTAGATGTTTCAGGAAACACCATACACTTCTCCAGAGTGGCTGTTGGCAATTTACATCCCGCCCATCAGCATAACAAGGCTCCCAGTTCTCCATGGCCTGTCCTGCCTTTCTGGATTTTACACTTTTTTCAGATGTCCCTTTTGACCGGGGGGCAGTGAGACTTCATTGTAGTGCAGATTTCCTTTACAAGCTTGCTTGGTTGGCCAAAAAGGGCGTATGCGTTTTTTCCTGAATATATTCAGGAAAAAATGCATACGCCCTTTTTGGCCAAGTGCATCATTGTGGACGTTCTGCCTCTTTTCCTATGCTTTACATGCAATTCCAGTCTACCTCCTGAAATCGGTTTCCTGCAATTCTGCCCCGTTTTCAAGTCCTCTTGGCAGCCTTACTTCAATATATTTTTGGACGATAGCTGTAATTTTTAACTCTGCAGGTTTGTGAATTACAGTGCCCCTGAGCTCCTTTCTTCAACTCGCTTTCTTCTGAGCTGGCCGCAACACCGCAGGATTGCTTCAGGCCCTAGTGTGGTTCCGGCATGGCACGCTGAGCCTTTGGTTAATTCCTCTTCCTGGTGGGAAATGAGAGTTAAATTTGCCCGTCCAGACACCTCCAGCTAGTCTCTCATTGGTTCTCCCTATTCCTGTTCATTTTCCGCAGAAATTGCAAACTGGGCCAAACAGGAGGTTAAAGGCACTGACTCTCCAAGTGGGGAGAGTGTTAGTAAAGCGTCTGGAATGTTGCACCCGAGTACCAGGGGACAAAAACTGAGACACATTTGAACACGTTTCCCGATCACACGGTGGATCATACTCTGGGTTCCACATGCATGTTTTAGCTGAAGGAAGAATCCCTTAAACCTGGAGAGTTGAGACCCATGGAATGGGTACCATGCAATATGACTTCAAAGGTTCTGCATTGGCTCACCGAACCTCATCAATCCGATCACTGCTGCGCTTATGCCACTGTACACACGCTTGATTCTCTTTCGGAGACATATAAATCCATAGGTTTTAAGATTCTTACTAGTCAGGTATATTCTTAGACGTTTAATATGGGGTGTTGTGTCCTCTTCGTTGAGCAAGGAGTAGCTCTTGTCTATTGCATATTTGGCTTATGGAACGGTATCTGTGCTAATTTCAATCTCTGGTTTTATGCAGCACCCCAACTCACCTTTCCCCTTAAGCAAGCATAAGTTGGTTTTCTACATTTGAGACCTTGTTCTGTTTTTTAATTCAGTTCCTGTGTAGCCAAGTTTACATTCCGTGTATTAGTGATATATTATGATGTTTCTTTTTCTGTGTGACTTATCTCACTTAGAATCATCGTACCTGAATCCACTCATTATGCTGCTATGGGCCTGATGACATAGATTTCATTGCTGAGTGATATTGCATTGTACGTAAGTACCACAACTTCTTTATCCATTTTTCGCTTTCTGTGATATTGAACATGTACCGTAAACGAGGTTCTTGTAAACAGAGCCGTCCCAAACTTTGGGGTGGCTGTTTCTTTTTGATTTTAATTTCCCTAAGCTATAGGACCATAAGTGGAAGTGCCCTAGGCTCTGTTGCTTTGTTTTTTAGATGTTTCAGGAAACACCATACACTTCTCCAGAGTGGCTGTTGGCAATTTACATCCCGCCCATCAGCATAACAAGGCTCCCAGTTCTCCATGGCCTGTCAGGCCTTTCTGGATTTTATTTTTTTTCAGATGGCCCTTTTGACCGGGGGGCAGTGAGACTTCATTGTAGTGCAGATTTCCTTTGCAAGCTTGCTTGGTTGGCCAAAAAGGGCGTATGCGTTTTTTCCTGAATATATTCAGGAAAAAACGCATACGCCCTTTTTGGCCAAGTGCATCATTGTGGACGTTCTGCCTCTTTTCCTATGCTTTACATGCAATTCCAGTCTACCTCCTGAAATCGGTTTCCTGCAATTCTGCCCCGCTTTCAAGTCCTCTTGGCAGCCTTACTTCAATATATTTTTGGACGATAGCTGTCATTTTTAACTCTGCAGGTTTGTGAATTACAGTGCCCCTGAGCTCCTTTCTTCAACTCGCTTTCTTGTGAGCTGTCCGCAACACCGCAGTATTGCTTCAGGCCCTAGTGTGGTTCCGGCATGGCACGCTGAGCCTTTGGTTAATTCCTCTTCCTGGTGGGAAATGAGAGTTAAATTTGCCCGTCCAGACACCTCCAGCTAGTCTCTCATTGGTTCTCCCTATTCCTGTTCATTTTCCGCAGAAATTGCAAACTGGGCCAAACAGGAGGTTAAAGGCACTGACTCTCCAAGTGGGGAGAGTGTTAGTAAAGCGTCTGGAATGTTGCACCCGAGTACCAGGGGACGAAGTCTGACACATTTGAACACGTTTCCCGATCACACGGTGGATCATACTCTGGGTTCCACATGCATGTTTTAGCTGAAGGAAGAATCCCTTAAACCTGGAGATTTGAGACCCATGGAATGGCTACCATGCAATATGACTTCAAAGGGTCTGCATTTGCTCATCGAACCTCACCAATCCTATCACTGCTGTGTTTATGCCGCTGTACACATGCTTGATTCTCTTTTGGAGACATATAAATCCATAGGTTTTAAGATTATTACTAGTCAGGTATATTTTTAGGCGATTAATATGGGGTGTAGAGCCCACTTCGTTGAGCAAGGAGTAGCTCTTGTCTATTACATATTGGGCTTATGGAACGGTATCTGTGCTAATTTCAATCTCTGGTTTTATGCAGAACCCCAACTCACCTTTCCCCTTAAGCAAGCATAAGTTGGTTTTCTACATTTGAGACCTTGTTCTGTTTTTTAATTCAGTTCCTGTGTAGCCAAGTTTACATTCCGTGTAGTAGTGATATCTTATGATGTTTCTTTTTCTGTGTGACTTATTTCACTTAGAATCATCGTACCTGAATCCACTCATTATGCTGCTACGGGCCTGATGATATAGATTTCATTGCTGAGTGATATTGCATTGTACGTAAGTACCACAAATTCTTTATCCATTTTTCACCTTCTGTGATATTGAATTTGTACTGTAAATGAGGTTCTTGTAAACAGAGCCATCCCAAACTTTGGGGTGGCTGTGTCTTTTTGATTTTAATTTCCCTAAGCTATAGGACCATAAGTGGAAGTGCCCTAGGCTCTGTTGCTTTGTTTTTTAGATGTTTCAGGAAACACCATACACTTCTCCAGAGTGGCTGTTGGCAATTTACATCCCGCCCATCAGCATAACAAGGCTCCCAGTTCTCCATGGCCTGTCCTGCCTTTCTGGATTTTATACTTTTTTCAGATGGCCCTTTTGACCGGGGGGCAGTGAGACTTCATTGTAGTGCAGATTTCCTTTGCAAGCTTGCTTGGTTGGCCAAAAAGGGCGTATGCGTTTTTTCCTGAATATATTCAGGAAAAAATGCATACGCCCTTTTTGGCCAAGTGCATCATTGTGGACGTTCTGCCTCTTTTCCTATGCTTTACATGCAATTCCAGTCTACCTCCTGAAATCGGTTTCCTGCAATTCTGCCCCGTTTTCAAGTCCTCTTGGCAGCCTTACTTCAATATATTTTTGGACGATAGCTGTCATTTTTAACTCTGCAGGTTTGTGAATTACAGTGCCCCTGAGCTCCTTTCTTCAACTCGCTTTCTTGTGAGCTGGCCGCAACACCGCAGGATTGCTTCAGGCCCTAGTGTGGTTCCGGCATGGCACGCTGAGCCTTTGGTTAATTCCTCTTCCTGGTGGGAAATGAGAGTTAAATTTGCCCGTCCAGACACCTCCAGCTAGTCTCTCATTGGTTCTCCCTATTCCTGTTCATTTTCCACAGAAATTGCAAACTGGGCCAAACAGGAGGTTAAAGGCACTGACTCTCCAAGTGGGGAGAGTGTTAGTAAAGCGTCTGGAATGTTGCACCCGAGTACCAGGGGACGAAATCTGACACATTTGAACACGTTTCCCGATCACACGGTGGATCATACTCTGGGTTCCACATGCATGTTTTAGCTGAAGGAAGAATCCCTTAAACCTGGAGAGTTGAGACCCATGGAATGGGTACCATGCAATATGACTTCAAAGGTTCTGCATTGGCTCACCGAACCTCACCAATCCTATCACTGCTGCGCTTATGCCGCTGTACACACGCTTGATTCTCTTTCGGAGACATATAAATCCATAGGTTTTAAGATTCTTACTAGTCAGGTATATTCTTAGACGTTTAATATGGGGTGTTGTGTCCTCTTCGTTGAGCAAGGAGTAGCTCTTGTCTATTGCATATTTGGCTTATGGAACGGTATCTGTGCTAATTTCAATCTCTGGTTTTATGCAGCACCCCAACTCACCTTTCCCCTTAAGCAAGCATAAGTTGGTTTTCTACATTTGAGACCTTGTTCTGTTTTTTAATTCAGTTCCTGTGTAGCCAAGTTTACATTCCGTGTAGTAGTGATATCTTATGATGTTTCTTTTTCTGTGTGACTTATCTCACTTAGAATCATCGTACCTGAATCCACTCATTATGCTGCTACGGGCCTGATGATATAGATTTCATTGCTGAGTGATATTGCATTGTACGTAAGTACCACAAATTCTTTATCCATTTTTCACCTTCTGTGATATTGAATTTGTACCGTAAACGAGGTTCTTGTAAACAGAGCCGTCCCAAACTTTGGGGTGGCTGTGTCTTTTTGATTTTAATTTCCCTAAGCTATAGGACCATAAGTGGAAGTGCCCTAGGCTCTGTTGCTTTGTTTTTTAGATGTTTCAGGAAACACCATACACTTCTCCAGAGTGGCTGTTGGCAATTTACATCCCGCCCATCAGCATAACAAGGCTCCCAGTTCTCCATGGCCTGTCCTGCCTTTCTGGATTTTATACTTTTTTCAGATGGCCCTTTTGACCGGGGGGCAGTGAGACTTCATTGTAGTGCAGATTTGCTTTGCAAGCTTGCTTGGTTGGCCAAAAAGGGCGTATGCGTTTTTTCCTGAATATATTCAGGAAAAAACGCATACGCCCTTTTTGGCCAAGTGCATCATTGTGGACGTTCTGCCTCTTTTCCTATGCTTTACATGCAATTCCAGTCTACCTCCTGAAATCGGTTTCCTGCAATTCTGCCCCGCTTTCAAGTCCTCTTGGCAGCCTTACTTCAATATATTTTTGGACGATAGCTGTCATTTTTAACTCTGCAGGTTTGTGAATTACAGTGCCCCTGAGCTCCTTTCTTCAACTCGCTTTCTTGTGAGCTGGCCGCAACACCGCAGGATTGCTTCAGGCCCTAGTGTGGTTCCGGCATGGCACGCTGAGCCTTTGGTTAATTCCTCTTCCTGGTGGGAAATGAGAGTTAAATTTGCCCATCCAGACACCTCCAGCTAGTCTCTCATTGGTTCTCCCTATTCCTGTTCATTTTCCGCAGAAATTGCAAACTGGGCCAAACAGGAGGTTAAAGGCACTGACTCTCCAAGTGAGGAGAGTGTTAGTAAAGCGTCTGGAATGTTGCACCCGAGTACCAGGGGACGAAATCTGACACATTTGAACACGTTTCCCGATCACACGGTGGATCATACTCTGGGTTCCACATGCATGTTTTAGCTGAAGGAAGAATCCCTTAAACCTGGAGAGTTGAGACCCATGGAATGGCTACCATGCAATATGACTTCAAAGGGTCTGCATTTGCTCATCAAACCTCAACAATCCTATCACTGCTGCGTTTATGCCGCTGTACACATGCTTGATTCTCTTTTGGAGACATATAAATCCATAGGTTTTAAGATTATTACTAGTCAGGTATATTCTTAGGCGATTAATATGGGGTGTAGAGTCCACTTCGTTGAGCAAGGAGTAGCTCTTGTCTATTACATATTTGGCTTATGGAATGGTATCTGTGCTAATTTCAATCTCTGGTTTTATGCAGAACCCCAACTCACCTTTCCCCTTAAGCAAGCATAAGTTGGTTTTCTACATTTGAGACCTTGTTCTGTTTTGTAATTCAGTTTCTGTGTAGCCAAGTTTTCATTCCGTGTAGTAGTGATATCTTATGATGTTTCTTTTTCTGTGTGACTTATCTCACTTAGAATCATCGTACCTGAATCCACTCATTATGCTGCTACGGGCCTGATGATATAGATTTCATTGCTGAGTGATATTGCATTGTACGTAAGTACCACAAATTCTTTATCCATTTTTCACCTTCTGTGATATTGAATTTGTACTGTAAATGAGGTTCTTGTAAACAGAGCCGTCCCAAACTTTGGGGTGGCTGTGTCTTTTTGATTTTAATTTCCCTAAGCTATAGGACCATAAGTGGAAGTGCCCTAGGCTCTGTTGCTTTGTTTTTTAGATGTTTCAGGAAACACCATACACTTCTCCAGAGTGGCTGTTGGCAATTTACATCCCGCCCATCAGCATAACAAGGCTCCCAGTTCTCCATGGCCTGTCCTGCCTTTCTGGATTTTATACTTTTTTCAGATGGCCCTTTCGAACGGGGGGCAGTGAGACTTCATTGTAGTGCAGATTTCCTTTGCAAGCTTGCTTGGTTGGCCAAAAAGGGCGTATGCGTTTTTTCCTGAATATATTCAGGAAAAAACGCATACGCCCTTTTTGGCCAAGTGCATCATTGTGGACGTTCTGCCTCTTTTCCTATGCTTTACATGCAATTCCAGTCTACCTCCTGAAATCGGTTTCCTGCAATTCTGCCCCGCTTTCAAGTCCTCTTGGCAGCCTTACTTCAATATATTTTTGGACGATAGCTGTAAGTTTTAACTCTGCAGGTTTGTGAATTACAGTGCCCCTGAGCTCCTTTCTTCAACTCGCTTTCTTGTGAGCTGGCCGCAACACCGCAGGATTGCTTCAGGCCCTAGTGTGGTTCCGGCATGGCACGCTGAGCCTTTGGTTAATTCCTCTTCCTGGTGGGAAATGAGAGTTAAATTTGCCCATCCAGACACCTCCAGCTAGTCTCTCATTGGTTCTCCCTATTCCTGTTCATTTTCCGCAGAAATTGCAAACTGGGCCAAACAGGATGTTAAAGGCACTGACTCTCCAAGAGGGGAGAGTGTTAGTAAAGCGTCTGGAATGTTGCACCCGAGTACCAGGGGACAAAAACTGAGACACATTTGAACACGTTTCCCGATCACACGGTGGATCATACTCTGGGTTCCACATGCATGTTTTAGCTGAAGGAAGAATCCCTTAAACCTGGAGAGTTGAGACCCATGGAATGGGTACCATGCAATATGACTTCAAAGGTTCTGCATTGGCTCACCGAACCTCACCAATCCTATCACTGCTGCGCTTATGCCACTGTACACACGCTTGATTCTCTTTCGGAGACATATAAATCCATAGGTTTTAAGATTCTTACTAGTCAGGTATATTCTTAGACGTTTAATATGGGGTGTTGAGTCCTCTTCGTTGAGCAAGGAGTAGCTCTTGTCTATTGCATATTTGGCTTATGGAATGGTATCTGTGCTAATTTCAATCTCTGGTTTTATGCAGCACCCCAACTCACCTTTCCCCTTAAGCGAGCATAAGTTGGTTTTCTACATTTGAGACCCTGTTCTGTTTTGTAATTCAGTTCCTGTGTAGCCAAGTTTACATTCCGTGTATTAGTGATATCTTATGATGTTTCTTTTTCTGTGTGACTTATTTCACTTAGAATCATCGTACCTGAATCCACTCATTATGCTGCTACGGGCCTGATGACATAGATTTCATTGCTGAGTGATATTGCATTGTACGTAAGTACCACAACTTCTTTATCCATTTTTCGCTTTCTGTGATATTGAACTTGTACCATAAACGAGGTTCTTGTAAACAGAGCCGTCGCAAACTTTGGGGTGGCTGTGTCTTTTTGATTTTAATTTACCTAATCTATAGGACCGTAAGTGGAAGTGCCCTAGGCTCTGTTCCTTTGTTTTGTAGATGTTTCAGGAAACACCATACACTTCTCCAGAGTGGCTGTTGGCAATTTACATCCCGCCCATCAGCATAACAAGGCTCCCAGTTCTCCATGGCCTGTCCTGCCTTTCTGGATTTTATACATTTTTCAGATGGCCCTTTTGACTGGGGAGCAGTGAGACTTCATTGTAGTGCAGATTTCCTTTGCAAGCTTGCTTGGTTGGCCAAAAATGGCATATGCGTTTTTTCCTGAATATAATCAGGAAAAAACGCATACGCCCTTTTTGGCCAAGTGCATCATTGTGGACGTTCTGCCTCTTTTCCTATGCTTTACATGCAATTCCAGTCTACCTCCTGAAACCGGTTTCCTGCAATTCTGCCCCGCTTTCAAGTCCTCTTGGCAGCCTTACTTCAATATATTTTTGGACGATAGCTGTCATTTTTAACTCTGCAGGTTTGTGAATTATAGTGCCCCTGTGCTACTTTCTTCAACTCGCTTTCTTGTGAGCTGGCCACAACACCGCAGCCTTGCTTCAGGCCCTAGTGTGGTTCCGGCATGGCACGCTGAGCCTTTGGTTAATTCCTCTTCCTGGTTGGAAATGAGAGTTAAATTTGCCCGTCCAGACACCTCCAGCTAGTCTCTCATTGGTTCTCCCTATTCCTGTTCATTTTCCGCAGAAATTGCAAACTGGGCCAAACAGGAGGTTAAAGGCACTGACTCTCCAAGTGGGGAGAGTGTTAGTAAAGCGTCTGGAATGTTGCACCCGAGTACCAGGGGACGAAGTCTGACACATTTGAACACGTTTCCCGATCACACGGTGGATCATACTCTGGGTTCCACATGCATGTTTTAGCTGAAGGAAGAATCCCTTAAACCTGGAGAGTTGAGACCCATGGAATGGCTACCATGCAATATGACTTCAAAGGGTCTGCATTTGCTCATCGAACCTCACCAATCCTATCACTGCTGCGTTTATGCCGCTGTACACATGCTTGATTCTCTTTTGGAGACATATAAATCCATAGGTTTTAAGATTATTACTAGTCAGGTATATTTTTAGGCGATTAATATGGGGTGTAGAGCCCACTTCGTTGAGCAAGGAGTAGCTCTTGTCTATTACATATTGGGCTTATGGAACGGTATCTGTGCTAATTTCAATCTCTGGTTTTATGCAGAACCCCAACTCACCTTTCCCCTTAAGCAAGCATAAGTTGGTTTTCTACATTTGAGACCTTGTTCTGTTTTGTAATTCAGTTCCTGTGTAGCCAAGTTTACATTCCGTGTAGTAGTGATATCTTATGATGTTTCTTTTTCTGTGTGACTTATTTCACTTAGAATCATCGTACCTGAATCCACTCATTATGCTGCTACGGGCCTGATGATATAGATTTCATTGCTGAGTGATATTGCATTGTACGTAAGTACCACAAATTCTTTATCCATTTTTCACCTTCTGTGATATTGAATTTGTACTGTAAATGAGGTTCTTGTAAACAGAGCCGTCCCAAACTTTGGGGTGGCTGTGTCTTTTTGATTTTAATTTCCCTAAGCTATAGGACCATAAGTGGAAGTGCCCTAGGCTCTGTTGCTTTGTTTTTTAGATGTTTCAGGAAACACCATACACTTCTCCAGAGTGGCTGTTGGCAATTTACATCCCGCCCATCAGCATAACAAGGCTCCCAGTTCTCCATGGCCTGTCCTGCCTTTCTGGATTTTATACTTTTTTCAGATGGCCCTTTTGACCGGGGGGCAGTGAGACTTCATTGTAGTGCAGATTTCCTTTGCAAGCTTGCTTGGTTGGCCAAAAAGGGCGTATGCGTTTTTTCCTGAATATATTCAGGAAAAAATGCATACACCCTTTATGGCCAAGTGCATCATTGTGGACGTTCTGCCTCTTTTCCTATGCTTTACATGCAATTCCAGTCTACCTCCTGAAATCGGTTTCCTGCAATTCTGCCCCGTTTTCAAGTCCTCTTGGCAGCCTTACTTCAATATATTTTTGGACGATAGCTGTAATTTTTAACTCTGCAGGTTTGTGAATTACAGTGCCCCTGAGCTCCTTTCTTCAACTCGCTTTCTTGTGAGCTGGCCGCAACACCGCAGGATTGCTTCAGGCCCTAGTGTGGTTCCGGCATGGCACGCTGAGCCTTTGGTTAATTCCTCTTCCTGGTGGGAAATGAGAGTTAAATTTGCCCGTCCAGACACCTCCAGCTAGTCTCTCATTGGTTCTCCCTATTCCTGTTCATTTTCCACAGAAATTGCAAACTGGGCCAAACAGGAGGTTAAAGGCACTGACTCTCCAAGTGGGGAGATTGTTAGTAAAGCGTCTGGAATGTTGCACCCGAGTACCAGGGGACGAAATCTGACACATTTGAACACGTTTCCCGATCACACGGTGGATCATACTCTGGGTTCCACATGCATGTTTTAGCTGAAGGAAGAATCCCTTAAACCTGGAGAGTTGAGACCCATGGAATGGGTACCATGCAATATGACTTCAAAGGTTCTGCATTGGCTCACCGAACCTCACCAATCCTATCACTGCTGCGCTTATGCCGCTGTACACACGCTTGATTCTCTTTCGGAGACATATAAATCCATAGGTTTTAAGATTCTTACTAGTCAGGTATATTCTTAGACGTTTAATATGGGGTGTTGTGTCCTCTTCGTTGAGCAAGGAGTAGCTCTTGTCTATTGCATATTTGGCTTATGGAACGGTATCTGTGCTAATTTCAATCTCTGGTTTTATGCAGCACCCCAACTCACCTTTCCCCTTAAGCAAGCATAAGTTGGTTTTCTACATTTGAGACCTTGTTCTGTTTTTTAATTCAGTTCCTGTGTAGCCAAGTTTACATTCCGTGTAGTAGTGATATCTTATGATGTTTCTTTTTCTGTGTGACTTATCTCACTTAGAATCATCGTACCTGAATCCACTCATTATGCTGCTACGGGCCTGATGACATAGATTTCATTGCTGAGTGATATTGCAGTGTACGTAAGTACCACAAATTCTTTATCCATTTTTCACCTTCTGTGATATTGAATTTGTACCGTAAACGAGGTTCTTGTAAACAGAGCCGTCCCAAACTTTGGGGTGGCTGTGTCTTTTTGATTTTAATTTCCCTAAGCTATAGGACCATAAGTGGAAGTGCCCTAGGCTCTGTTGCTTTGTTTTTTAGATGTTTCAGGAAACACCATACACTTCTCCAGAGTGGCTGTTGGCAATTTACATCCCGCCCATCAGCATAACAAGGCTCCCAGTTCTCCATGGCCTGTCCTGCCTTTCTGGATTTTATACTTTTTTCAGATGGCCCTTTTGACCGGGGGGCAGTGAGACTTCATTGTAGTGCAGATTTCCTTTGCAAGCTTGCTTGGTTGGCCAAAAAGGGCGTATGCGTTTTTTCCTGAATATATTCAGGAAAAAACGCATACGCCCTTTTTGGCCAAGTGCATCATTGTGGACGTTCTGCCTCTTTTCCTATGCTTTACATGCAATTCCAGTCTACCTCCTGAAATCGGTTTCCTGCAATTCTGCCCCGCTTTCAAGTCCTCTTGGCAGCCTTACTTCAATATATTTTTGGACGATAGCTGTCATTTTTAACTCTGCAGGTTTGTGAATTACAGTGCCCCTGAGCTCCTTTCTTCAACTCGCTTTCTTGTGAGCTGGCCGCAACACCGCAGGATTGCTTCAGGCCCTAGTGTGGTTCCGGCATGGCACGCTGAGCCTTTGGTTAATTCCTCTTCCTGGTGGGAAATGAGAGTTAAATTTGCCCGTCCAGACACCTCCAGCTAGTCTCTCATTGGTTCTCCCTATTCCTGTTCATTTTCCGCAGAAATTGCAAACTGGGCCAAACAGGAGGTTAAAGGCACTGACTCTCCAAGTGAGGAGAGTGTTAGTAAAGCGTCTGGAATGTTGCACCCGAGTACCAGGGGACGAAATCTGACACATTTGAACACGTTTCCCGATCACACGGTGGATCATACTCTGGGTTCCACATGCATGTTTTAGCTGAAGGAAGAATCCCTTAAACCTGGAGAGTTGAGACCCATGGAATGGCTACCATGCAATATGACTTCAAAGGGTCTGCATTTGCTCATCAAACCTCAACAATCCTATCACTGCTGCGTTTATGCCGCTGTACACATGCTTGATTCTCTTTTGGAGACATATAAATCCATAGGTTTTAAGATTATTACTAGTCAGGTATATTCTTAGGCGATTAATATGGGGTGTAGAGTCCACTTCGTTGAGCAAGGAGTAGCTCTTGTCTATTACATATTTGGCTTATGGAATGGTATCTGTGCTAATTTCAATCTCTGGTTTTATGCAGAACCCCAACTCACCTTTCCCCTTAAGCAAGCATAAGTTGGTTTTCTACATTTGAGACCTTGTTCTGTTTTGTAATTCAGTTTCTGTGTAGCCAAGTTTTCATTCCGTGTAGTAGTGATATCTTATGATGTTTCTTTTTCTGTGTGACTTATCTCACTTAGAATCATCGTACCTGAATCCACTCATTATGCTGCTACGGGCCTGATGATATAGATTTCATTGCTGAGTGATATTGCATTGTACGTAAGTACCACAAATTCTTTATCCATTTTTCACCTTCTGTGATATTGAATTTGTACTGTAAATGAGGTTCTTGTAAACAGAGCCGTCCCAAACTTTGGGGTGGCTGTGTCTTTTTGATTTTAATTTCCCTAAGCTATAGGACCATAAGTGGAAGTGCCCTAGGCTCTGTTGCTTTGTTTTTTAGATGTTTCAGGAAACACCATACACTTCTCCAGAGTGGCTGTTGGCAATTTACATCCCGCCCATCAGCATAACAAGGCTCCCAGTTCTCCATGGCCTGTCCTGCCTTTCTGGATTTTATACTTTTTTCAGATGGCCCTTTCGAACGGGGGGCAGTGAGACTTCATTGTAGTGCAGATTTCCTTTGCAAGCTTGCTTGGTTGGCCAAAAAGGGCGTATGCGTTTTTTCCTGAATATATTCAGGAAAAAACGCATACGCCCTTTTTGGCCAAGTGCATCATTGTGGACGTTCTGCCTCTTTTCCTATGCTTTACATGCAATTCCAGTCTACCTCCTGAAATCGGTTTCCTGCAATTCTGCCCCGCTTTCAAGTCCTCTTGGCAGCCTTACTTCAATATATTTTTGGACGATAGCTGTAAGTTTTAACTCTGCAGGTTTGTGAATTACAGTGCCCCTGAGCTCCTTTCTTCAACTCGCTTTCTTGTGAGCTGGCCGCAACACCGCAGGATTGCTTCAGGCCCTAGTGTGGTTCCGGCATGGCACGCTGAGCCTTTGGTTAATTCCTCTTCCTGGTGGGAAATGAGAGTTAAATTTGCCCATCCAGACACCTCCAGCTAGTCTCTCATTGGTTCTCCCTATTCCTGTTCATTTTCCGCAGAAATTGCAAACTGGGCCAAACAGGATGTTAAAGGCACTGACTCTCCAAGAGGGGAGAGTGTTAGTAAAGCGTCTGGAATGTTGCACCCGAGTACCAGGGGACAAAAACTGAGACACATTTGAACACGTTTCCCGATCACACGGTGGATCATACTCTGGGTTCCACATGCATGTTTTAGCTGAAGGAAGAATCCCTTAAACCTGGAGAGTTGAGACCCATGGAATGGGTACCATGCAATATGACTTCAAAGGTTCTGCATTGGCTCACCGAACCTCACCAATCCTATCACTGCTGCGCTTATGCCACTGTACACACGCTTGATTCTCTTTCGGAGACATATAAATCCATAGGTTTTAAGATTCTTACTAGTCAGGTATATTCTTAGACGTTTAATATGGGGTGTTGAGTCCTCTTCGTTGAGCAAGGAGTAGCTCTTGTCTATTGCATATTTGGCTTATGGAATGGTATCTGTGCTAATTTCAATCTCTGGTTTTATGCAGCACCCCAACTCACCTTTCCCCTTAAGCAAGCATAAGTTGGTTTTCTACATTTGAGACCCTGTTCTGTTTTGTAATTCAGTTCCTGTGTAGCCAAGTTTACATTCCGTGTATTAGTGATATCTTATGATGTTTCTTTTTCTGTGTGACTTATTTCACTTAGAATCATCGTACCTGAATCCACTCATTATGCTGCTACGGGCCTGATGACATAGATTTCATTGCTGAGTGATATTGCATTGTACGTAAGTACCACAACTTCTTTATCCATTTTTCGCTTTCTGTGATATTGAACTTGTACCATAAACGAGGTTCTTGTAAACAGAGCCGTCGCAAACTTTGGGGTGGCTGTGTCTTTTTGATTTTAATTTACCTAATCTATAGGACCGTAAGTGGAAGTGCCCTAGGCTCTGTTCCTTTGTTTTGTAGATGTTTCAGGAAACACCATACACTTCTCCAGAGTGGCTGTTGGCAATTTACATCCCGCCCATCAGCATAACAAGGCTCCCAGTTCTCCATGGCCTGTCCTGCCTTTCTGGATTTTATACATTTTTCAGATGGCCCTTTTGACTGGGGAGCAGTGAGACTTCATTGTAGTGCAGATTTCCTTTGCAAGCTTGCTTGGTTGGCCAAAAATGGCATATGCGTTTTTTCCTGAATATAATCAGGAAAAAACGCATACGCCCTTTTTGGCCAAGTGCATCATTGTGGACGTTCTGCCTCTTTTCCTATGCTTTACATGCAATTCCAGTCTACCTCCTGAAACCGGTTTCCTGCAATTCTGCCCCGCTTTCAAGTCCTCTTGGCAGCCTTACTTCAATATATTTTTGGACGATAGCTGTCATTTTTAACTCTGCAGGTTTGTGAATTATAGTGCCCCTGTGCTACTTTCTTCAACTCGCTTTCTTGTGAGCTGGCCACAACACCGCAGCCTTGCTTCAGGCCCTAGTGTGGTTCCGGCATGGCACGCTGAGCCTTTGGTTAATTCCTCTTCCTGGTGGGAAATGAGAGTTAAATTTGCCCGTCCAGACACCTCCAGCTAGTCTCTCATTGGTTCTCCCTATTCCTGTTCATTTTCCACAGAAATTGCAAACTGGGCCAAACAGGAGGTTAAAGGCACTGACTCTCCAAGTGGGGAGAGTGTTAGTAAAGCGTCTGGAATGTTGCACCCGAGTACCAGGGGACGAAATCTGACACATTTGAACACGTTTCCCGATCACACGGTGGATCATACTCTGGGTTCCACATGCATGTTTTAGCTGAAGGAAGAATCCCTTAAACCTGGAGAGTTGAGACCCATGGAATGGGTACCATGCAATATGACTTCAAAGGTTCTGCATTGGCTCACCGAACCTCACCAATCCTATCACTGCTGCGCTTATGCCGCTGTACACACGCTTGATTCTCTTTCGGAGACATATAAATCCATAGGTTTTAAGATTCTTACTAGTCAGGTATATTCTTAGACGTTTAATATGGGGTGTTGTGTCCTCTTCGTTGAGCAAGGAGTAGCTCTTGTCTATTGCATATTTGGCTTATGGAACGGTATCTGTGCTAATTTCAATCTCTGGTTTTATGCAGCACCCCAACTCACCTTTCCCCTTAAGCAAGCATAAGTTGGTTTTCTACATTTGAGACCTTGTTCTGTTTTTTAATTCAGTTCCTGTGTAGCCAAGTTTACATTCCGTGTAGTAGTGATATCTTATGATGTTTCTTTTTCTGTGTGACTTATCTCACTTAGAATCATCGTACCTGAATCCACTCATTATGCTGCTACGGGCCTGATGACATAGATTTCATTGCTGAGTGATATTGCAGTGTATGTAAGTACCACAAATTCTTTATCCATTTTTCACCTTCTGTGATATTGAATTTGTACCGTAAACGAGGTTCTTGTAAACAGAGCCGTCCCAAACTTTGGGGTGGCTGTGTCTTTTTGATTTTAATTTCCCTAAGCTATAGGACCATAAGTGGAAGTGCCCTAGGCTCTGTTGCTTTGTTTTTTAGATGTTTCAGGAAACACCATACACTTCTCCAGAGTGGCTGTTGGCAATTTACATCCCGCCCATCAGCATAACAAGGCTCCCAGTTCTCCATGGCCTGTCCTGCCTTTCTGGATTTTATACTTTTTTCAGATGGCCCTTTTGACCGGGGGGCAGTGAGACTTCATTGTAGTGCAGATTTGCTTTGCAAGCTTGCTTGGTTGGCCAAAAAGGGCGTATGCGTTTTTTCCTGAATATATTCAGGAAAAAACGCATACGCCCTTTTTGGCCAAGTGCATCATTGTGGACGTTCTGCCTCTTTTCCTATGCTTTACATGCAATTCCAGTCTACCTCCTGAAATCGGTTTCCTGCAATTCTGCCCCGCTTTCAAGTCCTCTTGGCAGCCTTACTTCAATATATTTTTGGACGATAGCTGTCATTTTTAACTCTGCAGGTTTGTGAATTACAGTGCCCCTGAGCTCCTTTCTTCAACTCGCTTTCTTGTGAGCTGGCCGCAACACCGCAGGATTGCTTCAGGCCCTAGTGTGGTTCCGGCATGGCACGCTGAGCCTTTGGTTAATTCCTCTTCCTGGTGGGAAATGAGAGTTAAATTTGCCCGTCCAGACACCTCCAGCTAGTCTCTCATTGGTTCTCCCTATTCCTGTTCATTTTCCGCAGAAATTGCAAACTGGGCCAAACAGGAGGTTAAAGGCACTGACTCTCCAAGTGAGGAGAGTGTTAGTAAAGCGTCTGGAATGTTGCACCCGAGTACCAGGGGACGAAATCTGACACATTTGAACACGTTTCCCGATCACACGGTGGATCATACTCTGGGTTCCACATGCATGTTTTAGCTGAAGGAAGAATCCCTTAAACCTGGAGAGTTGAGACCCATGGAATGGCTACCATGCAATATGACTTCAAAGGGTCTGCATTTGCTCATCAAACCTCAACAATCCTATCACTGCTGCGTTTATGCCGCTGTACACATGCTTGATTCTCTTTTGGAGACATATAAATCCATAGGTTTTAAGATTATTACTAGTCAGGTATATTCTTAGGCGATTAATATGGGGTGTAGAGTCCACTTCGTTGAGCAAGGAGTAGCTCTTGTCTATTACATATTTGGCTTATGGAATGGTATCTGTGCTAATTTCAATCTCTGGTTTTATGCAGAACCCCAACTCACCTTTCCCCTTAAGCAAGCATAAGTTGGTTTTCTACATTTGAGACCTTGTTCTGTTTTGTAATTCAGTTTCTGTGTAGCCAAGTTTTCATTCCGTGTAGTAGTGATATCTTATGATGTTTCTTTTTCTGTGTGACTTATCTCACTTAGAATCATCGTACCTGAATCCACTCATTATGCTGCTACGGGCCTGATGATATAGATTTCATTGCTGAGTGATATTGCATTGTACGTAAGTACCACAAATTCTTTATCCATTTTTCACCTTCTGTGATATTGAATTTGTACTGTAAATGAGGTTCTTGTAAACAGAGCCGTCCCAAACTTTGGGGTGGCTGTGTCTTTTTGATTTTAATTTCCCTAAGCTATAGGACCATAAGTGGAAGTGCCCTAGGCTCTGTTGCTTTGTTTTTTAGATGTTTCAGGAAACACCATACACTTCTCCAGAGTGGCTGTTGGCAATTTACATCCCGCCCATCAGCATAACAACGCTCCCAGTTCTCCATGGCCTGTCCTGCCTTTCTGGATTTTATACTTTTTTCAGATGGCCCTTTCGAACGGGGGGCAGTGAGACTTCATTGTAGTGCAGATTTCCTTTGCAAGCTTGCTTGGTTGGCCAAAAAGGGCGTATGCGTTTTTTCCTGAATATATTCAGGAAAAAACGCATACGCCCTTTTTGGCCAAGTGCATCATTGTGGACGTTCTGCCTCTTTTCCTATGCTTTACATGCAATTCCAGTCTACCTCCTGAAATCGGTTTCCTGCAATTCTGCCCCGCTTTCAAGTCCTCTTGGCAGCCTTACTTCAATATATTTTTGGACGATAGCTGTAAGTTTTAACTCTGCAGGTTTGTGAATTACAGTGCCCCTGAGCTCCTTTCTTCAACTCGCTTTCTTGTGAGCTGGCCGCAACACCGCAGGATTGCTTCAGGCCCTAGTGTGGTTCCGGCATGGCACGCTGAGCCTTTGGTTAATTCCTCTTCCTGGTGGGAAATGAGAGTTAAATTTGCCCATCCAGACACCTCCAGCTAGTCTCTCATTGGTTCTCCCTATTCCTGTTCATTTTCCGCAGAAATTGCAAACTGGGCCAAACAGGATGTTAAAGGCACTGACTCTCCAAGAGGGGAGAGTGTTAGTAAAGCGTCTGGAATGTTGCACCCGAGTACCAGGGGACAAAAACTGAGACACATTTGAACACGTTTCCCGATCACACGGTGGATCATACTCTGGGTTCCACATGCATGTTTTAGCTGAAGGAAGAATCCCTTAAACCTGGAGAGTTGAGACCCATGGAATGGGTACCATGCAATATGACTTCAAAGGTTCTGCATTGGCTCACCGAACCTCACCAATCCTATCACTGCTGCGCTTATGCCACTGTACACACGCTTGATTCTTTTTCGGAGACATATAAATCCATAGGTTTTAAGATTCTTACTAGTCAGGTATATTCTTAGACGTTTAATATGGGGTGTTGAGTCCTCTTCGTTGAGCAAGGAGTAGCTCTTGTCTATTGCATATTTGGCTTATGGAATGGTATCTGTGCTAATTTCAATCTCTGGTTTTATGCAGCACCCCAACTCACCTTTCCCCTTAAGCAAGCATAAGTTGGTTTTCTACATTTGAGACCCTGTTCTGTTTTGTAATTCAGTTCCTGTGTAGCCAAGTTTACATTCCGTGTATTAGTGATATCTTATGATGTTTCTTTTTCTGTGTGACTTATTTCACTTAGAATCATCGTACCTGAATCCACTCATTATGCTGCTACGGGCCTGATGACATAGATTTCATTGCTGAGTGATATTGCATTGTACGTAAGTACCACAACTTCTTTATCCATTTTTCGCTTTCTGTGATATTGAACTTGTACCATAAACGAGGTTCTTGTAAACAGAGCCGTCGCAAACTTTGGGGTGGCTGTGTCTTTTTGATTTTAATTTACCTAATCTATAGGACCGTAAGTGGAAGTGCCCTAGGCTCTGTTCCTTTGTTTTGTAGATGTTTCAGGAAACACCATACACTTCTCCAGAGTGGCTGTTGGCAATTTACATCCCGCCCATCAGCATAACAAGGCTCCCAGTTCTCCATGGCCTGTCCTGCCTTTCTGGATTTTATACATTTTTCAGATGGCCCTTTTGACTGGGGAGCAGTGAGACTTCATTGTAGTGCAGATTTCCTTTGCAAGCTTGCTTGGTTGGCCAAAAATGGCATATGCGTTTTTTCCTGAATATAATCAGGAAAAAACGCATACGCCCTTTTTGGCCAAGTGCATCATTGTGGACGTTCTGCCTCTTTTCCTATGCTTTACATGCAATTCCAGTCTACCTCCTGAAACCGGTTTCCTGCAATTCTGCCCCGCTTTCAAGTCCTCTTGGCAGCCTTACTTCAATATATTTTTGGACGATAGCTGTCATTTTTAACTCTGCAGGTTTGTGAATTATAGTGCCCCTGTGCTACTTTCTTCAACTCGCTTTCTTGTGAGCTGGCCACAACACCGCAGCCTTGCTTCAGGCCCTAGTGTGGTTCCGGCATGGCACGCTGAGCCTTTGGTTAATTCCTCTTCCTGGTGGGAAATGAGAGTTAAATTTGCCCGTCCAGACACCTCCAGCTAGTCTCTCATTGGTTCTCCCTATTCCTGTTCATTTTCCGCAGAAATGGCAAACTGGGCCAAACAGGAGGTTAAAGGCACTGACTCTCCAAGTGCAGAGAGTTTTAGTAAAGCGACTGGAATGTTGCACCCGAGTACCAGGGGACGAAAACTGAGACACATTTGAACACGTTTCCCGATCACACGGTGGATCATACTCTGGGTTCCACATGCATGTTTTAGCTGAAGGAAGAATCCCTTAAACCTGGAGAGTTGAGACCCATGGAATGAGTATCATGCAATATGACTTCAAAGGGTCTGCATTTGCTCACTGAACCTCACCAATCCTATCACTGCTGCGTTTATGACGCTGTACACACGCTTGATTCTCTTTTGGAGACATATAAATCCATAGGATTTAAGATTCTTACTAGTCAGGTATATTCTTAGGCGTTTAATATGGGATGTAGAGTCCACTTCGTTGAGCAAGGAGTAGCTCTTGTCTATTACATATTTGGCTTATGGAACGGTATCTGTGCTAATTTCAATCTCTGGTTTTATGCAGTACCCCAACTCACCTTTCCCCTTAAGCAAGCATAAGTTGGTTTTCTACATTTGAGACCCTGTTCTGTTTTGTAATTCAGTTCCTTTGTAGCTAAGTTTACATTCCGTGTAGTAGTGATATCTTATGATGTTTCTTTTTCTGTGTGATTTTTTTCACTTAGAATCATGGTACCTGAATCTACTCATTATGCTGCTACGGGCCTGATGACATAGATTTCATTGCTGAGTGATATTGCATTGTACATAAGTACCACAACTTCTTTATCCATTTTTCGCTTTCTGTGATATTGAACTTGTACCATAAACGAGGTTCTTGTAAACAGAGCCGTCCCAAACTTTGGGGTGGCTGTGTCTTTTTGATTTTAATTTCCCTAAGCTATAGGACCATAAGTGGAAGTGCCCTAGGCTCTGTTGCTTTGTTTTTTAGATGTTTCAGGAAACACCATACACTTCTCCAGAGTGGCTGTTGGCAATTTACATCCCGCCCATCAGCATAACAAGGCTCCCAGTTCTCCATGGCCTGTCCTGCCTTTCTGGATTTTACACTTTTTTCAGATGCTCCTTTTGACAGGGAGGAAGTGAGACTTCATTGTAGTGCAGATTTCCTTTGCAAGCTTGCTTGGTTGGCCAAAAAGGGCGTATGCGTTTTTTCCTGAATATATTCAGGAAAAAACGCATACGCCCTTTTTGACCAAGTGCATCATTGTCGACGTTCTGAGTGTTTTCATATGTTTTCAATGCAATTCCAGTCTACCTCCTGAAATCGGTTTCCTGCAATTCTGCCTTGCTGTCAGTGCCTCTTCATAGCCTTACCTCAATATACTTTTTGAAAATTGTTGGCCTTTTTAACTCTGCAGGTTTTTGAATTGCCGTGGCCCTTAGCTGCATTTTTCAGCTCTTATTTTTGTGATCTTGCCTCATATCCACAGGATTTCTTCAGGCCCTATTCTTCTTCTGGGTCGCCTTGCTCTGCCTTTGGTTAATTCTTCTTCCTGATGTGAATTAGAGTGACATGTTCCCATTGAAACCGCTACAGCTATTTTCTCACTGGTTCCCCCTATTCCCATTCATCCTCCGCACTAACTGCAGACTGTGCGATACCGGAACGTAAAGGCATTGACTCTCCATGTGGAGATGTTGTTAGTAAAGTGGCTGGAATGTTGATCCGGAGCCCCAGGAGAGGAAAATGAGGTGCGTTTTAGAAACCTTTCCCGATCATATGGTATACCATCCGCTGGATTTCCCATGCATGGTTTAGCTGTAGGAAGATTCCCTTCAACCTGGAGTGTTGGGACCCTTGGAATGAGTAGTATGAAGTATTGCATTAAACTTTCGGCAGTTGCTCACCAAAGCTCACCAATCCTCTCAGCCCCAAGTGTCCAGCCTTATGTCTTATCCAGCTGTGGGTTTATATGTGGTCATTCCAGGTTGCATCACAGCCCCTGAGCGAATTTTGTAAGAATTTTTCTCTCTTTCATTGTTTCTGCGTTTTGGTTTTAAAATTTATTTCTATAATGGGGTTTAGCTCATTTTCACTGCTGTGTTTGGCCGCTCTGCACACACTTGATTCCCTTATGGAGATATATCAATACATGGGTTTTAAGATTCTTATTACTCAGATATATTTCTCTGCGGTGTATAGGGTGTGTTGAGGCCAGTTCATTGAGCAAGGTGTAGATCTTGTCTAATACCTATTTGGTTTATTGAACGGTATCTGTGCTAATTTCAAACTCTGGTTTTATGCATCACCCCACCTCTCCTTTCCCCTTAAGCTGACATAAGTGTGTTTTCTAAATGTGAGACACTGTTCTGTTTTGTAATTCATTTTTTGTGCAGCCATATTTATCCTCCCTCTATAAGTGATATCTTATGATATGTTTCTTTTTCTGTTTGACTTATTTCAAGTAGTATTATCGGACCTAAATCCACTCTTTATCCTTCTACTAGCCTTATTACATTGATTTCATGGTGAAGAGATATTCCATTGTACATAAGTACCACATTTTCTTTATCCATTGTTCTCTTTCCTGGGATATTTAAGGTGTACTGAAGTTGAGGTTCTTGTAAACAGAGTAGCCCTAAACTGTGGTGTGCTTGTGTCTTGTTGATTTTTAGACTTCCCTAGATATACTTCCGTGATTGGAAGTGCCCTATGCTCTGTAGCTCTGTTTTTTAGATGATTTAGGAACCACCATACACTTCTCCAGAGTGGCTCTCGGCAGTTCACACACTGTCCATCAGCGTATAAAGGCTCCCTGTTCTCCATGGCCTGTCCTGCATTTCTGGTTTTTACAATTTTTTCGGATGGCCCTTTTGACCGGTGGGAAATGAGACTTCTTTGTTGTGCACATTTGCATTGCTTGCTTGCTTGGTTGCCCATAAAGTGCGTATGCATTTTTTCCTGGATATATTCAGGAAAAAACGCATACTCCCTTTTGGGCCAACTGCATCATTGTCGAAATTCTGCCGCTTTTCATGTGCTTTAAAGACGAGTCCAATCTATCTCTTGAAATCTGTTTCTTGCAATTCTGTCTTGCATTCAGATCCTCTTCTTTGCCTTACCTCAACATATTTTGGGACGTTAGTTTTCATTTATAACTCTGCAGGTTTGTGAATTGCAGTGACCCTGAGCTCCATTTTTTAAGTTGCTCTTTTGTGAGCTGGCCTCAAAGCCGCAGGATTGCTTCAGGCCCTATTTTGGCTCCGGCGAGGCGGGCTGAGCCTTTTTTTAATTCTTATTCTTAATGGGAAATTAGAGTGACATGTGCCCGTCCAAACCCCTACAACTATTCTCTCATTGGTTCCCCCTCTTCCCGTTCATCCTCCTCACAATTTGCAAAATGTGTGAAACAGAAGTTTAAATGTGCTGATTCTCTAAGTGGGGAGACTCTAAGTAACGTGGCTGGAATGATGAACAGGAGCACCAGGAGAGGATAAATGAGGTGCATTTTAGACACATCTCCCGATCACATGGTGTACAGTCCTCTGGGTTTTCCATGCATGTTTTCGCTGTAGGAAGATCCCTTGAACCTGCAGATTTGGGACCCATTGAATGGGTACCAGGTAGTATTACTTTAAAGGGTGTGCATTTCCTCACCCAACCTCATATTTCTCTTAGCGTAAACAGTTTCCAGCCTTATGTCTCATCCTGCTGTGGGTCTAGATGTGTTCAATCCATGTTGCATCACCGTCCCTGAGGAAAAGTTGTAAGAGGTTTTCTCTGTCTCTTTGTCGTTTATTTTTTTCAATTTATTACTATATTGGTTACAGCTGATTTTCAAAGCTCTGTTTCTTGCTGCTGTACATCCACTTGATTCACATACAGAGAGACATCAATAAATTCTTTTTCAGATTCTTACCAGTCATATATATTCTTTTCCAGTGACTTGAGTGTGCTGAGTGCAGTTCTTTTAGCTACCGTGTAGGCCTTGTTGATTATCAGTTTGGTATTTGGAATGGTATCTTTGCTAATTTCAACCTCCTGGATGATGCCTCACCCCTCCCCACCTTTCCCGTTTAGCAGCCTTACGCGTGTTGTCTACATATTTGACTATGTTTTTGTTTTGTAATTTATTTCATGTGTAGCCATTTTGGATTCCACCTTTAAGTGATATCTTATGATATGTGTCTTTTTCTTTTTGAATTATGTCACTTAGAATGATCATACGTAACTCCTCCGGAGTTGTTACAACTGGCCATATTTCATTGACTTCCAGGCTGAGTAATATTCCACTCTACATAAGTACCACATCTCTATCCATTTTTTCCCTCCAGAGACATTTAAGTTATATCCTAGTCGAGAATCTTTTAAACAGAGAGGCAGTAAACATTGGGGTGCCTGTGTCCTCTCGATTTTTGTTTTTCCCAAGACATACGCCCATGAGTGCAAGTGCCCTATGCTCTGTAGCTCATTTTTTAGATGTTTTAGTAAACACAATACACTTCTCCAGAATGGCCATTGGCAATATACATTTCCACTATAAGCCTCACAGGGCTCCCTCTTCTCCTTGCCCTGTCCTGCATTTCTGGTGTTTACACTTTATGAGGATGGCTCTTCTGACTGATGCGAAGTGATATCTTTTGTAGTATTGATTTCCAGTGCCCACCTGTTTGGTTGGCTAAAAAAGTGTATGCCCTTTTCTTGAATATATACAGAAAAAAACGCATACAGCCTTTTTGGCCAACTGCAATGTTGGCAATGTTCAGCCCCTTTTCTTGTGCTTAATGGCGAGTCCTTTCTACCTCCTCAAATCCCTTTCCTGCCATTCTCCCTTGCTTACCAATCCTTTTCTCTGACTTTCCTCAAGACATTTTTCAGTGATAGATATTTTCAACTCTGCAGTTTCGTGAATTTTACTGCCCCTGAGTTCCATTGTTCAACTTGTGTTTATGGGAACTGGCCACAAAGCAGTGGGATTTCCTCAAGCCCTATACTGTTTCCATGGGCAACCCTAGCCTTTGGTCAATTCGTCTTCCTGATTGGAAATTAGAGTGACATGTGCCTGTCTGAACACCTAGGACTTGTCTCTCATTGTTCCTCATCCTTCCGCTTCATCCTCTGGACAAATTCCAAACTGTATGCAACAGGATGTTGACAGTGCTGACATCTCCAAGTGGGGAGACTGTTAGTAAAGACGCTGGAGGGGTGAACCCGAGCACCAGGAGATGAGGAGATGAGATGCCTTTTCCAAACTCTTCCTGATCAGACGGTATACCATCCTCTGTGTGTGACAGACATGTTTTAGCAGTAGGAAGAGTCCCATTCATGTAAGGAGAACACCAGGGCTTTTTCAAAATCAGTGTCTCCCCGAAACCCAAACTGGGGAATTTTTTAAGCTACGGCTACACATATGTTCATTAAGGGCCTTGGGAAGTAGGCAGAGTCCAAACTTTAGATGATTGAAGTCTTCAGGGTCAGAAGCACTCACCACTGGCTTCCCTTAGGTTACACTTTAACTGTCATTGATAGATGATGTCAATAAAAATATCTATTCTTTTTCCGATTATTTCCCCTTATAGGTTATTGCAAAATATTGAGTGTAGTTCCCTGTGCTATACAGTGGTTCCTTGTTGATGATCTATTTTATACATAGCAGTGTGTATGTGTTAATTCCAAACTGTTAATTTATCCCTCCTCCCACCTTTCCCCTTTGGTAATAATAAATTATAAGATTTTATACTTCTCAGAAATGGGGGAGCTGAAAGAGAGGTATCATTTTCAATGGAAAAGCATTTAAAACAAGATTGAAGCTTTAACCAAGATTATTAGATGTACATCCTTGGAAAGAAATCACTTCATTTCTCTAATATTGACCTGACAAATAAGACAAACCTTTTCACTGAACTTGCTTATAATAAAGTGATGGAAATATCAAATGGAAGTGTTAGAAACATCTTATTTTACCCGAGCCTTATAAACTGTTCTATGTTAACTACAGTTTGGCTCACACATCTGTTCATTGAAGTTACAATAGTCTCAATTTCTGTTACTGATCCTCCAGAGTGGACCCCAACAAGTGTCCCCCTGCCCAGTGTCATTGGGGCCAACAGATCGAGACTGAGTTTGGTTCACAAGCAAAGGAAACTTTATATTTTGATCAGAGAATGGAGAGGTGAGAGCATGCACTACCCCGTGGGCTGTGGGCTGGGCTGCTGTGTAGAGATCCTGTCAGAGTCAGTGGGAGGGAGGGGGCGGAGCACTCAAGGGCCGGGTTGGCTGCAGCTCAGGCTCTATATCTTAGAGTCTGCAC
The DNA here is from genome assembly GCF_039906515.1 of Pseudorca crassidens. Taxonomy (NCBI): domain Eukaryota; kingdom Metazoa; phylum Chordata; class Mammalia; order Artiodactyla; family Delphinidae; genus Pseudorca; species Pseudorca crassidens. Next base: position 680,731 of record NW_027136342.1, read on the forward strand.
TGGGCCCCAGGAGCTGAGGTGTCGACCCAGCCATTCTGCACTAGGAAATCTGGTCTGAAGTGCCGGGTGTGGAACCTCTGCATGCGGGACCCTAGGAGCACGTGAAATTAGACAAAGCACAAAGGATAAAAAAGGTCAGACTTGACTTTATTGCCCAGATTCTATTTTTATCTCCCAGGGATTTTTAATGGGCTTTGCTGGGGACAAACCCCTCCTCTGCCTTTTGTCCCGTTCCTCATTCTTGGAGTGCTGAGGGTGCAGACCCTTCTTCTGTAACTGCTGAGTGCTGAGTTGGGAGCCCTCATACCAGGGGATGAGGGTCAGAACTTCTCCCCAGCAGCCTCCAGGTGACGTTGATTGGCCCCAGGACCCCTGCCTCCCTGCTCGTCCGCCTGAGCACCAGCATTGGAAGTGTTATAGATTCTAATGACCTTTAAGGGTTCAGGAAAGAGATGTGCAGAGACGCTGTGGGGGCCGGTTTCACCCCGCCCCACATTTGTTCGGCCACCTTAGGCTGACCGTTTCTGCCAGCCTAGATGCTCTGACCAGTAGTCTGCTCTTTCTTCAATTAGGCCCCTGAATTAACGTAAAAACAGCACCAGGTGTCAGAGCCCTGCCCGCTCAACTCCCAGACAGTCCAGGGTCAGTGGTGATCAAGGACCATGATGGCCACTGAGTCAACAGCCTTTTGAAGTAAACAGGAGTCCAGCCGGTCTTATTGGCCACCATCATCACGGTGTCTGTAGGCTTTTCTATGGTGACAGTGTGATATACGTTTCCCCCGCCAAGACTATTAGCTCCCCTCCGGGTGCAGTAAGTCCTGCAAGCAGTAGTCTACTCATTCGGGACACACTATTGTTGTTTTATGAGAGAAACTCCAGGTCAAGTGATGTTCACACGAGTCGTCATGGTGCCCTGTTGCCCCCGGTTATCTCTCTGGATGTTGGAGTTGGAGGGCCTCCTCACTCGAGGTCGGTGTGCCCACGGAGCGAACCCTGCAACTTCAGGGCATGGTTGGTGATTAGGATCACCACGTGGGGTCCTTTTCCCTTAGGAGGGAGGTGGCCTTTTGGGCTGCTGATTTCCAGGTTTTTAGATACCGCCAGTATCTTGGCCAGATGTGGCAGTGGGCCAAGCCCCTTGGTGACTCTATTTTATCCTACCTGGATGGCATTCTTGCGTTGTTCCATTTCAAGTGGTCCCAGTTTTTGCACTAATTCTCCAATGGCGACTCACCTTTCACCGGGAATGGAAAGGTCAAAGGGTTTAGCTCAATTAGGGAGTTCCAGGGCAAGGGTCTGAATTGACTGCTCTTTCCATTCTTGAAAGGCCACTTCTGGATTCTGTTCAAAAGGATCATCATCTTTTCCTTTCAGTGTTTCATATAGAGGCCCAGCTAGTAGACTGTAGTTAGGGATCCAGAAGCAGCAAACCCTGGCCTCCCCAGGAACCCCTAAGCTGTCTTCTAGTTTTAGAAAGGGGTAAGGCTGCAAATGGTTTCTTCCCTTTCCTGGGATGGGCTTCTCCGACCTTGTGTGAGAATGAAGCCCAGGCAGGTCACCGCAGTCTGTGATATTTGAGCTTTTTCTTGGACAACTTCTATCCTTTATTGGCTTGGTAGTTCAGAGGCCTCCTTAGTAGGGCTGGCGATCAGAATGTCGTCTGCATATTGAAGGAGGGTTTCCTTTTCTAGAGGTAGAACTTTTCGGTCTTTAGCTAAGCTTTCCCCAAAGATGGTGTGGGAATTTTTGAACCCTTGGGGCAAGACGGCCCGGAAGTATTGTTTTAGTTGTATGTTGAGTCCTGCCACTCACAAGCCAAAATTTCTTGTGACTCTGGGACTAATGGAATACAAAAGAAGGCATCATTGAAGACTAATACAGAATACCATGTCCTGGTGGTTGGTAGAATGACCAGCAGGGTGTAGGAAATGGAGCAACTGGAGGTATATCCTCGGTGGCTTCACTGACTGTCCTGACATCCTTTACCAGGTCCCCAGCAGCCCATGGGGCTCTCGTGGTCAGGCCAATCCCAGGATATGGAGCTCTCCTGGGCAGGTACCCCACCCCCAACCCAGCCCACGGGGCTCTCATGGTCAGGCCTCTCCCAGGATACAGAGCTACCCTTGCAGGTACCGTGGCAGGGCTGGGCACACAGGAACTGTGCACATAGCCCTCATTGAAGAGCACCCCCATCTCACCTGTCGCTCAGAGCTGACACAGAGCACCTCAGAGCAGGACTTGAACTAACAAACAGCAGCTCCAACAGGTCTGTGACCCTGGGCATCACTCTGTGTGGCCTCCCTCCACCTGGTCTTCCAGAGACTTCCACTGCACCCGGGGCACCAAGCGTCTGTCTCCAACCACCACCCACCCCTCCTCTCCCTGACTCCTGGGTTCCTCTCATTAGGAGAGGGTTTTCTTGAAGTTGTCTCCCACTCATGGGCCAGATAAAATGATTAGAAAACAAGCCAAAGCTGCAGCCCCTTGTCTATCCTGACTCTCAGGAGCCCACACCTGTTCCTTGGACCTGGCCGGTTCAGCAAGTTCCATTTTCTGCAACTGTGAGCCCCTGAGGGGTGATGATTGGCTGACCTGGGCAGCCTTACCATGCCGGCCAGCCCTCCCCAGGTGTGCCTGGGTTGAGATCAATATAAATACCACTCCAGGCAGCAAGAGCCCCTGCAGCTGTGCCTGACGCCATTTTCTCTGCCCTGTCAGCAGTCTCGGGGCTGGGCTGGTGGGAGGGAGTGAGAGGCCACGGCTTTGTGGGTGGCCCAGTGTGAGTGGGGCTCTGCTGGACTTTCTGCAGCAGTTGCCAGGCTGCCACCTGCTAAAGAAGAGGATGTGTCACCCATACCTGCTGCTGGAATTTCTCCCTGGGCAGAGGTGAGGAAGGAAAAAAGCAGTGGGGGCAGGGACAGGACGGGTATCTCAGGCAGGGAAATGGAAATCTTCCAGAAGAGCACCCAGGGACAGGACCATCCTGGCTGGCCTGCAGGCACCAAGTCAGCTGGCATGCTGTCACTCGTGTGGCTCCATGGCCCTTCCTCTAGGCTTTCAAGTCCTTGTATATATTCAGGTGTTTTACCTGGGAAGGGTGGGAACAGTTCAACAGCAACTGGCCTGGGGCTCAGCTCACGTTCACTCACAGATGCCTCGGCACAGTGCCCCAGCTTTGCAATGAGTACGCTTGTGTGGGGGCTGCTGGCTGAATGGGAGACGATTCCCCACCACTGACCAACTTCAGAATTGTTTACAACTGGAGCAAGTGCCCTGATACGGTTTTCCTCTGAGTAACTGGTGGGTTCTGTTTTTTTTTTTTTCTCTTTTTCGTTTTTGGTTCAAGGTAGATTTTATTCCTCTTTTTTGTATTTACAGATATAAGCATGGAAATAATTTATTCATATAAATACATGTATGTGAAGGGAATAATTGTTTTTTCTGTTTTATTTTTTAAATTTTATTTCTTTTTAATTTTGAATTTTATTTTATATTTTTATACAGCAGGTTCTTATTGGTTATCTATTTTATACATATAAATGTTTACATGCCAATCCCAATCTCTCAGCTCCTCCCACCACCACCCCCCCAAGAGCTTTCCCCCCTTGTTGTCCATACGATTGTTGTCTACATCTGTTGCTCTATTTATGCCTTGCAAAACGGTTAATCTGTACAGTTTTTCTAGGTTCCACATATATGCATGAATATACAAGATTTGTTTTTCTCTTTCTGACTTACTTCACTCTGTATGACAGTCTCTAGATCCATCGACGTCTCTACAAATGACCCAATTTCATTCCTTTCATGGCTTAGTAATATTCCATTTTATATATGTACCACATCTTTATGCATTCGTCTGTCTGTGGGCATTTAGGTTGCTTCCATTACCTCGATATTGTAAATAGTGATGCAATGAACATTGCGGTGAATGTCTCTTTTTGATTTATGGTTTTGTCTGTGTATATGTCCAGTACTGGGATTGCTGTATCATATGGTAATTCTATTATTAGTTTCTTAAGACTCCATATTGTTCTCCATAGTGACTGTATCAATTTATATTCCCAACAATAGTGGAAGAGGCTTCCTTTTCCCCACACCCTTTCCAGCAATTGTTGTTTGTAGATTTTCAGATGATGCCCATTCTAACAGGTGTGAGGTGATACCTCATTGTTGAGTCCATTTCGTTGAGCAAGGGGTAGGTCTTGTCTATTACATATTTGGCTTATGGAACGGTATCTGTGCTAATTTCAAACTCTGGTTTTATGCAGCACCCCAACTCACCTTTCCCCTTAAGCAAGCATAAGTTGGTTTTCTAAACTTGAGACCCTGTTCTGTTTTGTAATTCAGTTCATGTGTAGCCAAGTTTACATTCCATGTATTAGTGATACCTTATGATGTTTCCTTATCTGTGTGACTTATTTCACTTAGAATCATCGTGCCTCAATCCACTCATTATGCGGGTACAGGCCTGGTGACACAGATTTCATTGCTGAGTGGTATTCTGTTGTACGTTAAGTACCGCAACTTCTTTATCAATTATTTGCTCTCTGGGATATTTAACTTGTACCATAGAAGAGGTTCCTGTAAACAGAGCCATCCCAAATTTTGGGGTGGCTGTGTCTTTTTGATTTTAATTTCCCTAAGCTATAGGACCATAAGTGGAAATGCCCTAGACTCTGTTGCTTTGTTTTTCAGATGTATCAGGAAACACCATACACTTCTCCAGAGTGGCTGTTGGCAATTTACATCCCGCCCATCAGCATAACAAGGTTCCTTTATCCCCATGGCCTGTCTTGCCTTTCTGCATTTTCCACTTTTTTCAGATGGCTCTTTAAACTGGGGGGAAGTGACACTTCATAGTAGTTCGGATTTCCATTGCAAGCTTGCTTGGTTTGCCAAAAAGGGCGTATGCGTTTTTTCCTGAATATATTCAGGAAAAAACACATACGCCCTTTTTGGCCAAGTGCATCATTGTGGACGTTCTGCCTCTTTTCCTATGCTTTACATGCAATTCCAGTCTACCTCCTGAAATCGGTTTCCTGCAATTCTGCCCCGCTTTCAAGTCCTCTTGGCAGCCTTACTTCAATATATTTTTGGACGATAGCTGTCATTTATAACTCTGCAGGTTTGTGAATTACAGTGCCCCTAAGCTCCTTTCTTCAACTCGCTTTCTTGTGAGCTGGCCGCAACACCGCAGGATTGCTTCAGGCCCTAGTGTGGTTCCGGCATGGCACGCTGAGCCTTTGGTTAATTCCTCTTCCTGGTGGGAAATGAGAGTTAAATTTGCCCGTCCAGACACCTCCAGCTAGTCTCTCATTGGTTCTCCCTATTCCTGTTCAACTTTCAAAGAATTTGCAAACTGGGCCAAACAGGAGGTTAAAGGCACTGACTCTCCAAGTGGGGAGAGTGTTAGTAAAGCGTCTGGAATGTTGCACCCGAGTACCAGGGGACGAAACCTGAGACACATTTGAACACGTTTCCCGATCACACGGTGGATCATACTCTGGGTTCCACATGCATGTTTTAGCTGAAGGAAGAATCCCTTAAACCTGGAGAGTTGAGACCCTTGGCATGGGTACCATGCAATATGACTTCAAAGGGTCTGCATTGGCTCACCGAACCTCACCAATCCTATCACTGCTGCGCTAATGCACTGTACACACGCTTGATTCTCTTTGAGAGACATATAAATCCATAGGTTTTAAGATTCTTACTAGTCAGGTATATTCTTAGGCGTTTAATATGGGGTGTAGAGTCCACTTCGTTGAGCAAGGAGTAGCTCTTGTCTATTACCTATTTGGCTTATGGAATGGTATCTGTGCTAATTTCAATCTCTGGTTTTATGCAGCACCCCAACTCACCTTTCCCCTTAAGCAAGCATAAGTTGGTTTTCTACATTTGAGACCTTGTTCTGTTTTGTAATTCAGTTCCTGTGTAGCCAAGTTTACAATCCGTGTAGTAGTGATATCTTATGATGTTTCTTTTTCTGTGTGACTTATCTCACTTAGAATCATCGTACCTGAATCCACTCATTATGCTGCTATGGGCCTGATGACATAGATTTCATTGCTGAGTGATATTGCATTGTACGTAAGTACCACAACTTCTTTATCCATTTTTCGCTTTCTGTGATATTGAACTTGTACCGTAAACGAGGTTCTTGTAAACAGAGCCGTCCCAAACTTTGGGGTGGCTGTCTCTTTTTGATTTTAATTTCCCTAAGCTATACGACCATAAGTGGAAGTGCCCTAGGCTCTGTTGCTTTGTTTTGTAGATGTTTCAGGAAACACCATACACTTCTCCAGAGTGGCTGTTGGCAATTTACATCCCGCCCATCAGCATAACAAGGCTCCCAGTTCTCCATGGCCTGTCCTGCCTTTCTGGATTTTATACTTTTTTCAGATGGCCCTTTTGACCTGGGGGCAGTGAGACTTCATTGTAGTGCAGATTTCCTTTGCAAGCTTGCTTGGTTGGCCCAAAAGGGCGTATGCGTTTTTTCCTGAATATATTCAGGAAAAAACGCATACGCCCTTTTTGGCCAAGTGCATCATTGTGGACGTTCTGCCTCTTTTCCTATGCTTTACATGCAATTCCAGTCTACCTCCTGAAATCGGTTTCCTGCAATTCTGCCCCGCTTTCAAGTCCTCTTGGCAGCCTTACTTCAATATATTTTTGGACGATAGCTGTCATTTATAACTCTGCAGGTTTGTGAATTACAGTGCCCCTGAGCTCCTTTCTTCAACTCGCTTTCTTGTGAGCTGGCCGCAACACCGCAGGATTGCTTCAGGCCCTAGTGTGGTTCCGGCATGGCACGCTGAGCCTTTGGTTAATTCCTCTTCCTGGTGGGAAATGAGAGTTAAATTTGCCCGTCCAGACACCTCCAGCTAGTCTCTCATTGGTTCTCCCTATTTCTGTTCATTTTCCGCAGAAATTGCAAACTGGGCCAAACAGGAGGTTAAAGGCACTGACTCTCCAAGTGGGGAGAGTGTTAGTAAAGCGACTGGAATGTTGCACCCGAGTACCAGGGGACGAAAACTGAGACACATTTGAACACGTTTCCCGATCACACGGTGGATCATACTCTGGGTTCCACATGCATGTTTTAGCTGAAGGAAGAATCCCTTAAACCTGGAGAGTTGAGACCCATGGAATGGGTACCATGCAATATGACTTCAAAGGGTCTGCATTTGCTCACCGAACCTCACCAATCCTATCACTGCTGCACTTATGCCGCTGTACACACGCTTGATTCTCTTTCGGAGACAAATAAGTCCATAGGTTTTAAGATTCTTACTAGTCAGGTATATTCTTAGGCGTTTAATATGGGGTGTTGTGTCCTCTTCGTTGAGCAAGGAGTAGATCTTGTCTATTACATATTTGGCTTGTGGAACGGTATCTGTGCTAATTTCAATCTCTGGTTTTATGCAGCACCCCAACTCACCTTTCCCCTTAAGCAAGCATAAGTTGGTTTTCTACATTTGACACCCTGTTCTGTTTTGTAATTCAGTTCCTGTGTAGCCAAGTTTACATTCCGTGTAGTAGTGATATCTTATGATGTTTCTTATTCTGTGTGACTTATCTTACTTAGAATCATCGTACCTGAATCCACTCATTATGCTGTTACGGGCCTGATGACATACATTTCATTGCTGAGTGATATTGCATTGTACGTAAGTACCACAACTTCTTTATCCATTTTTCGCTTTCTCTGATATAGAACTTGTACCGTAAACTAGGTTCTTGTAAACAGAGCCGTCCCAAACTTTGGGGTGAGTGTGTCTTTTTTATTTTAATTTCCCTAAGCTATAGGACCATAAGTGGAAATGTCCTAGGCTCTGTTGCTTTGTTTTGTAGATGTTTCAGGAAACACCATACACTTCTCCAGAGTGGCTGTTGGCAATTTACATCCCGCCCATCAGCATAACAAGGCTCCCAGTTCTCCATGGCCTGTCCTGCCTTTCTGGATTTTACACTTTTTTCAGATGGCCCTTTTGACCGGGGGGCAGTGAGACTTCATTGTAGTGCAGATTTCCTTTGCAAGCTTGCTTGGTTGGCCAAAAAGGGCGTATGCGTTTTTTCCTGAATATATTCAGGAAAAAACGCATTCGCCCTTTTTGGCCAAGTGCATCATTGTGGACGTTCTGCCTCTTTTCCTATGCTTTACATGCAATTCCAGTCTACCTCCTGAAACCGGTTTCCTGCAATTCTGCCCCGCTTTCAAGTCCTCTTGGCAGCCTTACTTCAATATATTTTTGGACGATAGCTGTCATTTATAACTCTGCAGGTTTGTGAATTACAGTGCCCCTGAGCTCCTTTCTTCAACTCGCTTTCTTGTGAGCTGGCCGCAACACCGCAGCATTGCTTTAGGCCCTAGTGTGGTTCCGGAATGGCATGCTGAGCCTTTGGTTAATTCCTCTTCCTGGTGGGAAATGAGAGTTAAATTTGCCCGTCCAGACACCTCCAGCTAGTCTCTCATTGGTTCTCCCTATTCCTCTTCATTTTCCGCAGAAATTGCAAACTGGGCCAAACAGGAGGTTAAAGGCACTGACTCTCCAAGTGGGGAGAGTTTTAGTAAATCGTCTGGAATGTTGAACCCGAGTACCAGGGGACGAAACCTGAGACACATTTGAACACGTTTCCCGATCACACGGTGGATCATACTCTGGGTTCCACATGCATGTTTTAGCTGAAGGAAGAATCCCTTAAACCTGGAGAGTTGAGACCCATGGAATGGGTACCATTCAATATGACTTCAAAGGTTCTGCATTGGCTCACCGAACCTCACCAATCCTATCACTGCTGCGCTTATGCCACTGTACACACGCTTGATTCTCTTTCAGAGACATAGAAATCCATAGATTTTAAGATTCTTACTAGTCAGGTATATTCTTAGACGTTTAATATGGGGTGTTGAGTCCTCTTCGTTGAGCAAGGAGTAGCTCTTGTCTATTACATATTTGGCTTATGGAACGGTATCTGTGCTAATTTCAATCTCTGGTTTTATGCAGCACCCCAACTCACCTTTCCCCTTAAGCAAGCATAAGTTGGTTTTCTACATTTGAGACCTTGTTCTGTTTTGTAATTCAGTTCCTGTGTAGCCAAGTTTACATTCCGTGTAGTAGTGATATCTTATGATGTTTCTTTTTCTGTGTGACTTATCTCACTTAGAATCATCGTACCTGAATCCACTCATTATGCTGCTATGGGCCTGATGACATAGATTTCATTGCTGAGTGATATTGCATTGTACGTAAGTACCACAACTTCTTTATCCATTTTTCGCTTTCTGTGATATTGAACTTGTACCGTAAACGAGGTTCTTGTAAACAGAGCCGTCCCAAACTTTGGGGTGGCTGTGTCTTTTTGATTTTAATTTCCCTAAGCTATACGACCATAAGTGGAAGTGCCCTAGGCTCTGTTGCTTTGTTTTTTAGATGTTTCAGGAAACACCATACACTTCTCCAGAGAGGCTATTGGCAATTTACATCCCGCCCATCAGCATAACAAGGCTCCCAGTTCTCCATGGCCTGTCCTGCCTTTCTGGATTTTATACATTTTTCAGATGGCCCTTTTGACCGGGGGGCAGTGAGACTTCATTGTAGTGCAGATTTCCTTTGCAAGCTTGCTTGGTTGGCCCAAAAGTGCGTATGCGTTTTTTCCTGAATATATTCAGGAAAAAACGCATACGCCCTTTTTGGCCAAGTGCATCATTGTGGACGTTCTGCCTCTTTTCCTATGCTTTACATGCAATTCCAGTCTACCTCCTGAAATCGGTTTCCTGCAATTCTGCCCCGCTTTCAAGTCCTCTTGGCAGCCTTACTTCAATATATTTTTGGACGATAGCTGTCATTTATAACTCTGCAGGTTTGTGAATTACAGTGCCCCTGAGCTCCTTTCCTCAACTCGCTTTCTTGTGAGCTGGCCGCAACACCGCAGCATGGCTTCAGGCCCTAGTGTGGTTCCGGCATGGCACGCTGAGCCTTTGGTTAATTCCTCTTCCTGGTGGGAAATGAGAGTTAAATTTGCCCGTCCAGACACCTCCAGCTAGTCTCTCATTGGTTCTCCCTATTTCTGTTCATTTTCCGCAGAAATTGCAAACTGGGCCAAACAGGAGGTTAAAGGCACTGACTCTCCAAGTGGGGAGAGTGTTAGTAAAGCGTCTGGAATGTTGCACCCGAGTACCAGGGGACGAAAACTGAGACACATTTGAACACGTTTCCCGATCACACGGTGGATCATACTCTGGGTTCCACATGCATGTTTTAGCTGAAGGAAGAATCCCTTAAACCTGGAGAGTTGAGACCCATGGAATGGGTACCATGCAATATGACTTCAAAGGGTCTGCATTTGCTCACCGAACCTCACCAATCCTATCACTGCTGCATTTATGTCGCTGTACACATGCTAGATTCTCTTTCGGAGACATATAAATCCATAGGTGTTAAGATTCTTACTAGTCAGGTATATTCTTAGGCATTTAATATGGTGTGTTGAGTCCACTTCGTTGAGCAAGGAGTAGCTCTTGTCTATTACCTATTTGGCTTATGGAATGGTATCTGTGCTAATTTCAATCTCTGGTTTTATGCAGAACCCCAACTCACCTTTCCCCTTAAGCAAGCATAAGTTGGTTTTCTACATTTGAGACCGTGTTCTGTTTTGTAATTCAGTTTCTGTGTAGCCAAGTTTACATTCCGTGTAGTAGTGATATCTTATGATGTTTCCTTTTCTGTGTGACTTATCTCACTTAGAATCATCGTACCTGAATCCACTCATTATGCTGCTACGGGCCTGATGATATAGATTTCATTGCTGAGTGATATTGCATTGTACGTAAGTACCACAAATTCTTTATCCATTTTTCACCTTCTGTGATATTGAATTTGTACTGTAAATGAGGTTCTTGTAAACAGAGCCGTCCCAAACTTTGGGGTGGCTGTGTCTTTTTGATTTTAATTTCCCTAAGCTATAGGACCATAAGTGGAAGTGCCCTAGGCTCTGTTGCTTTGTTTTTTAGATGTTTCAGGAAACACCATACACTTCTCCAGAGTGGCTGTTGGCAATTTACATCCTGCCCATCAGCATAACAAGGCTCCCAGTTCTCCATGGCCTGTCCTGCCTTTCTGGATTTTACACTTTTTTCAGATGGCCCTTTTGACTGGGGGGCAGTGAGACTTCATTGTAGTGCAGATTTCCTTTGCAAGCTTGCTTGGTTGGCCAAAAAGGGCGTATGCGTTTTTTCCTGAATATATTCAGGAAAAAACGCATACGCCCTTTTTGGCAAAGTGCATCATTGTGGACGTTCTGCCTCTTTTCCTATGCTTTACATGCAATTCCAGTCTACCTCCTGAAATCGGTTTCCTGCAATTCTGCCCCGCTTTCAAGTCCTCTTGGCAGCCTTACTTCAATATATTTTTGGACGATAGCTGTCATTTATAACTCTGCAGGTTTGTGAATTACAGTGCCCTTAACTCCTTTCTTCTACTCGCTTTCTTGTGAGCTGGCCGCAACACCGTAGGATTGCTTCAGGCCCTAGTGTCGTTCCGGCATGGCACGCTGAGCCTTTGGTTAATTCCTCTTCCTGGTGGGAAATGAGAGTTAAATTTGCCCGTCCAGACACCTCCAGCTAGTCTCTCATTGGTTCTCCCTATTCCTGTTCATTTTCCGCAGAAATTGCAAACTGGGCCAAACAGGAGGTTAAAGGCAGTGACTCTCCAAGTGGGGAGAGTTTTAGTAAAGCGTCTGGAATGTTGCACCCGAGTACCAGGGGACGAAAAGTGAGACATTTGAACACGTTTCCCGATCACACAGTGGATCATACTCTGGGTTCCACATGCATGTTTTAGGTGAAGGAAGAATCCCTTAAACCTGGAGAGTTGAGACCCATGGAATGGGTACCATGCAATATGACTTCAAAGGGTCTGCATTTGCTCACCGAACCTCACCAATCCTATCACTGCTGCATTTATGCCGCTGTACACACGCTTGATTCTCTTTCGGAGACATATAAATCCATAGGTTTTAAGATTCTTACCAGTCAGGTATATTCTTAGGCATTTAATATGGGGTGTTGAGTCCACTTCGTTGAGCAAGGAGTAGCTCTTGTCTATTACCTATTTGGCTTATGGAATGGTATCTGTGCTAATTTCAATCTCTGGTTTTATGCAGCACCCCAACTCACCTTTCCCCTTAAGCAAGCATAAGTTGGTTTTCTACATTTGAGATCGTGTTCTGTTTTGTAATTCAGTTCCTGTGTAGCCAAGTTTACATTCCGTGTATTAGTGATATCTTATGATGTTTCTTTTTCTGTGTGACTTATCTCACTTAGAATCATCGTACCTGAATCCACTCATTATGCTGCTATGGGCCTGATGACATAGATTTCATTGCTGAGTGATATTGCATTGTACGTAAGTACCACAACATCTTTATCCATTTTTCGCTTTCTGTGATATTGAACTTGTACCGTAAACGAGGATCTTGTAAACAGAGCCGTCCCAAACTTTGGGGTGGCTGTGTCTTTTTGATTTTAATTTCCCTAAGCTATAGGACCATAAGTGGAAGTGCCCTAGGCTCTGTTGCTTTGTTTTTTAGATGTTTCAGGAAACACCATACACTTCTCCAGAGTGGCTGTTGGCAATTTACATCCCGCCCATCTGCATAACAAGGCTCCCAGTTCTCCATGGCCTATCCTGCCTTTCTGGATTTTACACTTTTTTCAGATGGCCCTTTTGGCCGGGGGGCAGTGAGACTTCATTGTAGTGCAGATTTCCTTTGCAAGCTTGCTTGGTTGGCCAAAAAGGGCGTATGCGTTTTTTCCTGAATATATTCAGGAAAAAACGCATACGCCCTTTTTGGCCAAGTGCATCATTGTGGACGTTCTGCCTCTTTTCCTATGCTTTACATGCAATTCCAGTCTACCTCCTGAAATCGGTTTCCTGCAATTCTGCCCCGCTTTCAAGTCCTCTTGGCAGCCTTACTTCAATATATTTTTGGACGATAGCTGTCATTTTTAACTCTGCAGGTTTGTGAATTACAGTGTCACTGAGCTCCTTTCTTCAACTCGCTTTCTTGTGAGCTGGCCGCAACACCGCAGGATTGCTTCAGGCCCTAGTGTGGTTCTGGCATGGCACGCTGAGCCTTTGGTTAATTCCTCTTCCTGGTGGGAAATGAGAGTTAAATTTGCCCATCCAGACACCTCCAGCTAGTCTCTCATTGGTTCTCCCTATTCCTGTTCATTTTCCGCAGAAATTGCAAACTGGGCCAAACAGGAGGTTAAAGGCACTGACTCTCCAAGTGGGGAGAGTGTTAGTAAAGCATCTGGAATGTTGCACCCGAGTACCAGGGGACAAAAACTGAGACACATTTGAACACGTTTCCCAATCACACGGTGGATCATACTCTGGGTTCCACATGCATGTTTTAGCTGAAGGAAGAATCCCTTAAACCTGGAGAGTTGAGACCCATGGAATGGGTACCATGCAATATGACTTCAAAGGGTCTGCATTTGCTCATCAAACCTCAGAAATCCTATCACTGCTGCGTTTATGCCGCTGTACACATGCTTGATTCTCTTTTGGAGACATATAAATCCATAGGTTTTAAGATTATTACTAGTCAGGTATATTCTTAGGCGATTAATATGGGGTGTAGAGTCCACTTCGTTGAGCAAGGAGTAGCTCTTGTCTATTACATATTTGGCTTATGGAATGGTATCTGTGCTAATTTCAATCTCTGGTTTTATGCAGCACCCCAACTCACCTTTCCCCTTAAGCAAGCATAAGTTGGTTTTCTACATTTGAGACCTTGTTCTGTTTTTTAATTCAGTTCCTGTGTAGCCAAGTTTACATTCCGTGTAGTAGTGATATCTTATGATGTTTCTTTTTCTGTGTGACTTATCTCACTTAGAATCATCGTACCTGAATCCACTCATTATGCTGCTACGGGCCTGATGACATAGATTTCATTGCTGAGTGATATTGCATTGTACGTAAGTACCACAAATTCTTTATCCATTTTTCACCTTCTGTGATATTGAATTTGTACTGTAAATGAGGTTCTTGTAAACAGAGCCGTCCCAAACTTTGGGGTGGCTGTGTCTTTTTGATTTTAATTTCCCTAAGCTATAGGACCATAAGTGGAAGTGCCCTAGGCTCTGTTGCTTTGTTTTTTAGATGTTTCAGGAAACACCATACACTTCTCCAGAGTGGCTGTTGGCAATTTACATCCCGCCCATCAGCATAACAAGGCTCCCAGTTCTCCATGGCCTGTCCTGCCTTTCTGGATTTTACACTTTTTTCCGATGGCCCTTTTGACCGGGGGGCAGTGAGACTTCATTGTAGTGCAGATTTCCTTTGCAAGCTTGCTTGGTTGGCCAAAAAGGGCGTATGCGTTTTTTCCTGAATATATTCAGGAAAAAACGCATACGCCCTTTTTGGCAAAGTGCATCATTGTGGACGTTCTGCCTCTTTTCCTATGCTTTACATGCAATTCCAGTCTACCTCCTGAAATCGGTTTCCTGCAATTCTGCCCCGCTTTCAAGTCCTCTTGGCAGCCTTACTTCAATATATTTTTGGACGATAGCTGTCATTTATAACTCTGCAGGTTTGTGAATTACAGTGCCCTTAACTCCTTTCTTCAACTCGCTTTCTTGTGAGCTGGCCGCAACACCGCAGGATTGCTTCAGGCCCTAGTGTCGTTCCGGCATGGCACGCTGAGCCTTTGGTTAATTCCTCTTCCTGGTGGGAAATGAGAGTTAAATTTGCCCGTCCAGACACCTCCAGCTAGTCTCTCATTGGTTCTCCCTATTCCTGTTCATTTTCCGCAGAAATTGCAAACTGGGCCAAACAGGAGGTTAAAGGCAGTGACTCTCCAAGTGGGGAGAGTTTTAGTAAAGCGTCTGGAATGTTGCACCCGAGTACCAGGGGACGAAAAGTGAGACATTTGAACACGTTTCCCGATCACACAGTGGATCATACTCTGGGTTCCACATGCATGTTTTAGGTGAAGGAAGAATCCCTTAAACCTGGAGAGTTGAGACCCATGGAATGGGTACCATGCAATATGACTTCAAAGGGTCTGCATTTGCTCACCGAACCTCACCAATCCTATCACTGCTGCATTTATGCCGCTGTACACACGCTTGATTCTCTTTCGGAGACATATAAATCCATAGGTTTTAAGATTCTTACCAGTCAGGTATATTCTTAGGCATTTAATATGGGGTGTTGAGTCCACTTCGTTGAGCAAGGAGTAGCTCTTGTCTATTACCTATTTGGCTTATGGAATGGTATCTGTGCTAATTTCAATCTCTGGTTTTATGCAGCACCCCAACTCACCTTTCCCCTTAAGCAAGCATAAGTTGGTTTTCTACATTTGAGATCGTGTTCTGTTTTGTAATTCAGTTCCTGTGTAGCCAAGTTTACATTCCGTGTATTAGTGATATCTTATGATGTTTCTTTTTCTGTGTGACTTATCTCACTTAGAATCATCGTACCTGAATCCACTCATTATGCTGCTATGGGCCTGATGACATAGATTTCATTGCTGAGTGATATTGCATTGTACGTAAGTACCACAACATCTTTATCCATTTTTCGCTTTCTGTGATATTGAACTTGTACCGTAAACGAGGATCTTGTAAACAGAGCCGTCCCAAACTTTGGGGTGGCTGTGTCTTTTTGATTTTAATTTCCCTAAGCTATAGGACCATAAGTGGAAGTGCCCTAGGCTCTGTTGCTTTGTTTTTTAGATGTTTCAGGAAACACCATACACTTCTCCAGAGTGGCTGTTGGCAATTTACATCCCGCCCATCTGCATAACAAGGCTCCCAGTTCTCCATGGCCTATCCTGCCTTTCTGGATTTTACACTTTTTTCAGATGGCCCTTTTGGCCGGGGGGCAGTGAGACTTCATTGTAGTGCAGATTTCCTTTGCAAGCTTGCTTGGTTGGCCAAAAAGGGCGTATGCGTTTTTTCCTGAATATATTCAGGAAAAAACGCATACGCCCTTTTTGGCCAAGTGCATCATTGTGGACGTTCTGCCTCTTTTCCTATGCTTTACATGCAATTCCAGTCTACCTCCTGAAATCGGTTTCCTGCAATTCTGCCCCGCTTTCAAGTCCTCTTGGCAGCCTTACTTCAATATATTTTTGGACGATAGCTGTCATTTTTAACTCTGCAGGTTTGTGAATTACAGTGTCACTGAGCTCCTTTCTTCAACTCGCTTTCTTGTGAGCTGGCCGCAACACCGCAGGATTGCTTCAGGCCCTAGTGTGGTTCTGGCATGGCACGCTGAGCCTTTGGTTAATTCCTCTTCCTGGTGGGAAATGAGAGTTAAATTTGCCCATCCAGACACCTCCAGCTAGTCTCTCATTGGTTCTCCCTATTCCTGTTCATTTTCCGCAGAAATTGCAAACTGGGCCAAACAGGAGGTTAAAGGCACTGACTCTCCAAGTGGGGAGAGTGTTAGTAAAGCATCTGGAATGTTGCACCCGAGTACCAGGGGACAAAAACTGAGACACATTTGAACACGTTTCCCAATCACACGGTGGAT
The DNA here is from genome assembly GCF_039906515.1 of Pseudorca crassidens. Classification (NCBI taxonomy): domain Eukaryota; kingdom Metazoa; phylum Chordata; class Mammalia; order Artiodactyla; family Delphinidae; genus Pseudorca; species Pseudorca crassidens. Next base: position 697,283 of record NW_027136342.1, read on the forward strand.
CATACTCTGGGTTCCACATGCATGTTTTAGCTGAAGGAAGAATCCCTTAAACCTGGAGAGTTGAGACCCATGGAATGGGTACCATGCAATATGACTTCAAAGGGTCTGCATTTGCTCATCAAACCTCAGAAATCCTATCACTGCTGCGTTTATGCCGCTGTACACATGCTTGATTCTCTTTTGGAGACATATAAATCCATAGGTTTTAAGATTATTACTAGTCAGGTATATTCTTAGGCGATTAATATGGGGTGTAGAGTCCACTTCGTTGAGCAAGGAGTAGCTCTTGTCTATTACATATTTGGCTTATGGAATGGTATCTGTGCTAATTTCAATCTCTGGTTTTATGCAGCACCCCAACTCACCTTTCCCCTTAAGCAAGCATAAGTTGGTTTTCTACATTTGAGACCTTGTTCTGTTTTTTAATTCAGTTCCTGTGTAGCCAAGTTTACATTCCGTGTAGTAGTGATATCTTATGATGTTTCTTTTTCTGTGTGACTTATCTCACTTAGAATCATCGTACCTGAATCCACTCATTATGCTGCTACGGGCCTGATGACATAGATTTCATTGCTGAGTGATATTGCATTGTACGTAAGTACCACAAATTCTTTATCCATTTTTCACCTTCTGTGATATTGAATTTGTACTGTAAATGAGGTTCTTGTAAACAGAGCCGTCCCAAACTTTGGGGTGGCTGTGTCTTTTTGATTTTAATTTCCCTAAGCTATAGGACCATAAGTGGAAGTGCCCTAGGCTCTGTTGCTTTGTTTTTTAGATGTTTCAGGAAACACCATACACTTCTCCAGAGTGGCTGTTGGCAATTTACATCCCGCCCATCAGCATAACAAGGCTCCCAGTTCTCCATGGCCTGTCCTGCCTTTCTGGATTTTACACTTTTTTCCGATGGCCCTTTTGACCGGGGGGCAGTGAGACTTCATTGTAGTGCAGATTTCCTTTGCAAGCTTGCTTGGTTGGCCAAAAAGGGCGTATGCGTTTTTTCCTGAATATATTCAGGAAAAAACGCATACGCCCTTTTTGGCCAAGTGCATCATTGTGGACGTTCTGCCTCTTTTCCTATGCTTTACATGCAATTCCAGTCTACCTCCTGAAATCGGTTTCCTGCAATTCTGCCCCGCTTTCAAGTCCTCTTGGCAGCCTTACTTCAATATATTTTTGGACGATAGCTGTCATTTTTAACTCTGCAGGTTTGTGAATTACAGTGCCCCTGAGCTCCTTTCTTCAACTCACTTTCTTGTGAGCTGGCCGCAACACCGCAGGATTGCTTCAGGCCCTAGTGTGGTTCCGGCATGGCACGCTGAGCCTTTGGTTAATTCCACTTCCTGGTGGGAAATGAGAGTTAAATTTGCCCATCCAGACACCTCCAGCTAGTCTCTCATTCGTTCTCCCTATTCCTGTTCATTTTCCACAGAAATTGCAAACTGGGCCAAACAGGAGGTTAAAGGCACTGACTCTCCAGTGGGGAGAGTGTTAGTAAAGCGTCTGGAATGTTGCACCCGAGTACCAGGGGACAAAAACTGAGACACATTTGAACACGTTTCCCGATCACACGGTGGATCATACTCTGGGTTCCACATGCATGTTTTAGCTGAAGGAAGAATCCCTTAAACCTGGAGAGTTGAGACCCATGGAAAGGCTACCATGCAATATGACTTCAAAGGGTCTGCATTTGCTCATCAAACCTCACCAATCCTATCACTGCTGCGTTTATGCCGCTGTACACATGCTTGATTCTCTTTTGGAGACATATAAATCCATAGGTTTTAAGATTCTTACTAGTCAGGTATATTCTTAGACGTTTAATATGGGGTGTTGAGTCCACTTCGTTGAGCAAGGAGTAGCTCTTGTCTATTACATATTTGGCTTATGGAACGGTATCTGTGCTAATTTCAATCTCTGGTTTTATGCAGCACCCCAACTCACCTTTCCCCTTAAGCAAGCATAAGTTGGTTTTCTACATTTGAGATCCTGTTCTGTTTTGTAATTCAGTTCCTGTGTAGCCAAGTTTACATTCCATGTATTAGTGATATCTTATGATGTTTCTTTTTCTGTGTGACTTATGTCACTTAGAATCATCGTACCTGAATCCACTCATTATGCTGCTACGGGCCTGATGACATAGATTTCATTCCTGAGTGATATTGCATTGTACGTAAGTACCACAACTTCTTTATCCATTTTTCGCTTTCTGTGATATTGAACTTGTACCGTAAACGAGGTTCTTGTAAACAGAGCCGTCCCAAACTTTGGGGTGGCTGTGTCTTTTTGATTTTAATTTCCCTAAGCTATAGGACCATAAGTGGAAGTGCCCTAGGCTCTGTTGCTTTGTTTTTTAGATGTTTCAGGAAACACCATACACTTCTCCAGAGTGGCTGTTGGCAATTTACATCCCGCCCATCAGCATAACAAGGCTCCCAGTTCTCCATGGCCTGTCCTGCCTTTCTGGATTTTATACTTTTTTCAGATGGCCCTTTTGACCGGGGGGCAGTGAGACTTCATTGTACTGCAGATTTCCTTTGCAAGCTTGCTTGGTTGGCCAAAAAGGGCGTATGCGTTTTTTCCTGAATATATTCAGGAAAAAACGCATATGCCCTTTTTGGCCAAGTGCATCATTGTGGACGTTCTGCCTCTTTTCCTATGCTTTACATGCAATTCCAGTCTACCTCCTGAAATCGGATTCCTGCAATTCTGCCCCGCTTTCAAGTCCTCTTGGCAGCCTTACTTCAATATATTTTTGGACGATAGCTGTCATTTATAACTCTGCAGGTTTGTGAATTACAGTGCCCCTGAGCTCCTTTCTTCAACTCGCTTTCTTGTGAGCTGGCCGCAACACCGCAGGATTGCTTCAGGCCCTAGTGTGGTTCCGGTATGGCACGCTGAGCCTTTGGTTAATTCCTCTTCCTGGTGGGAAATGAGAGTTAAATTTGCCCGTCCAGACACCTCCAGCTAGTCTCTCATTGGTTCTCCCTATTCCTGTTCATTTTCCGCAGAAATTGCAAACTGGGCCAAACAGGAGGTTAAAGGCAGTGACTCTCCAAGTGGGGAGAGTTTTAGTAAAGCGTCTGGAATGTTGCACCCGAGTACCAGGGGACAAAACCTGAGACACATTTGAACACGTTTCCCGATCACACGGTGGATCATACTCTGGGTTCCACATGCATGTTTTAGCTGAAGGAAGAATCCCTTAAACCTGGAGAGTTGAGACCCATTGAATGGGTACCATTCAATATGACTTCAAAGGTTCTGCATTGGCTCACCGAACCTCACCAATCCTATCACTGCTGCGCTTATGCCACTATACACAAACTTGATTCTCTTTCGGAGACATATAAATCCATAGATTTTAAGATTCTTACTAGTCAGGTATATTCTTAGACGTTTAATATGGGGTGTTGAGTCCTCTTCGTTGAGCAAGGAGTAGCTCTTGTCTATTACATATTTGGCTTATGGAACGGTATCTGTGCTAATTTCAATCTCTGGTTTTATGCAGCACCCCAACTCACCTTTCCCCTTAAGCAAGCATAAGTTGGTTTTCTACATTTGAGACCTTGTTCTGTTTTGTAATTCAGTTCCTGTGTAGCCAAGTTTACATTCCGTGTATTAGTGATATCTTATGATGTTTCTTTTTCTGTGTGACTTATCTCACTTAGAATCATCGTACCTGAATCCACTCATTATGCTGCTATGGGCCTGATGACATAGATTTCATTGCTGAGTGATATTGCATTGTACGTAAGTACCACAAATTCTTTATCCATTTTTCGCTTTCTGTGATATTGAACTTGTACCGTAAACGAGGTTCTTGTAAACAGAGCCGTCCCAAACTTTGGGGTGGCTGTGTCTTTTTGATTTTAATTTCCCTAAGCTATAGGACCATAAGTGGAAGTGCCCTAGGCTCTGTTGCTTTGTTTTGTAGATGTTTCAGGAAACACCATACACTTCTCCAGAGTGGCTGTTGGCAATTTACATCCCGCCCATCAGCATAACAAGGCTCCCAAGTCTCCATGAGCTGTCCTGCCTTTCTGGATTTTACACTTTTTTCAGATGGCCCTTTTGACTGGGGGGCAGTGAGACTTCATTGTACTGCAGATTTCCTTTGCAAGCTTGCTTGGTTGGCCAAAAAGGGCGTATGCGTTTTTTCCTGAATATATTCAGGAAAAAACGCATACGCCCTTTTTGGCCAAGTGCATCATTGTGGACGTTCTGCCTCTTTTCCTATGCTTTACATGCAATTCCAGTCTACCTCCTGAAATCGGTTTCCTGCAATCCTGCCCCGCTTTCAAGTCCTCTTGGCAGCCTTACTTCAGTATATTTTTGGACGATAGCTGTCATTTTTAACTCTGCAGGTTTGTGAATTACAGTGCCCCTGAGCTCCTTTCTTCAACTCACTTTCTTGTGAGCTGGCCGCAACACCGCAGGATTGCTTCAGGCCCTAGTGTGGTTCCGGCATGGCACGCTGAGCCTTTGGTTAATTCCTCTTCCTGGTGGGAAATGAGAGTTAAATTTGCCCATCCAGACACCTCCAGCTAGTCTCTCATTGGTTCTCCCTATTCCTGTTCATTTTCCGCAGAAATTGCAAACTGGGCCAAACAGGAGGTTAAAGGCACTGACTCTCCAAGTGGGGAGAGTGTTAGTAAAGCATCTGGAATGTTGCACCCGAGTACCAGGGGACAAAAACTGAGACACATTTGAACACGTTTCCCGATCACACGGTGGATCATACTCTGGGTTCCACATGCATGTTTTAGCTGAAGGAAGAATCCCTTAAAACTGGAGAGTTGAGACCCATGGAATGGCTACCATGCAATATGACTTCAAAGGGTCTGCATTTGCTCATCAAACCTCAGAAATCCTATCACTGCTGCGTTTATGCCGCTGTACACATGCTTGATTCTCTTTTGGAGACATATAAATCCATAGGTTTTAAGATTATTACTAGTCAGGTATATTCTTAGGCGATTAATATGGGGTGTAGAGTCCACTTCGTTGAGCAAGGAGTAGCTCTTGTCTATTACATATTTGGCTTATGGAATGGTATCTGTGCTAATTTCAATCTCTGGTTTTATGCAGAACCCCAACTCACCTTTCCCCTTAAGCAAGCATAAGTTGGTTTTCTACATTTGAGACCGTGTTCTCTTTTGTAATTCAGTTTCTGTGTAGCCAAGTTTACATTCCGTGTAGTAGTGATATCTTATGATGTTTCTTTTTCTGTGTGACTTATCTTACTTAGAATCATCGTACCTGAATCCACTCATTATGCTGCTACGGGCCTGATGATATAGATTTCATTGCTGAGTGATATTGCATTGTACGTAAGTACCACAACTTCTTTATCCATTTTTCGCTTTTGTGATATAGAACTTGTACTGTAAACGAGGTTCTTGTAAACAGAGCTGTCCCAAACTTTGGGGTGACTGTGTCTTTTTTATTTTAATTTCCCTAAGCTATAGGACCATAAGTGGAAATGTCCTAGGCTCTGTTGCTTTGTTTTTTAGATGTTTCAGGAAACACCATACACTTCTCCAGAGTGGCTGTTGGCAATTTACATCCCGCCCATCAGTATAACAAGGCTCCCAGTTCTCCATGGCCTGTCCTGCCTTTCTGGATGTTACACTTTTTTCAGATGGCCCTTTTGACCGGGGGGCAGTGAGACTTCATTGTAGTGCAGATTTCCTTTGCAAGCTTGCTTGGTTGGCCAAAAAGGGCGTATGCGTTTTTTCCTGAATATATTCAGGAAAAAACGCATACGCCCTTTTTGGCCAAGTGCATCATTGTGGACGTTCTGCCTCTTTTCCTATGCTTTACATGCAATTCCAGTCTACCTCCTGAAACGGGTTTCCTGCAATTCTGCCCCGCTTTCAAGTCCTCTTGGCAGCCTTACTTCAATATATTTTTGGACGATAGCTGTCATTTATAACTCTGCAGGTTTGTGAATTACAGTGCCCCTGAGCTCCTTTCTTCAACTCGCTTTTTTGTGAGCTGGCCGCAACACCGCAGCATTGCTTCAGGCCCTAGTGTGGTTCCGGCATGGCACGCTGAGCCTTTGGTTAATTCCTCTTCCTGGTGGGAAATGAGAGTTAAATTTGCCCGTCCAGACACCTCCAGCTAGTCTCTCATTGGTTCTCCCTATTCCTGTTCATTTTCCGCAGAAATTGCAAACTGGGCCAAACAGGAGTTTAAAGGCACTGACTCTCCAAGTGGGGAGAGTGTTAGTAAAGCGTCTGGAATGTTGCACCCGAGTACCAGGGGACGAAACCTGAGACACATTTGAACACGTTTCCCGATCACACGGTGGATCATACTCTGGGTTCCACATGCATGTTTTAGCTGAAGGAAGAATCCCTTAAACCTGGAGAGTTGAGACCCATGGAATGGGTACCATGCAATATGACTTCAAAGGGTCTGCATTTGCTCACCGAACCTCACCAATCCTATCACTGCTGCGTTTATGCCACTGTACACACGCTTGATTCTCTTTCGGAGACATAGAAATCCATAGGTTTTAAGATTCTTACTAGTCAGGTATATTCTTAGGCGTTTAATATGGGGTGTTGATTCCACTTGGTTGAGAAAGGAGTAGCTCTTGTCTATTACATATTTGGCTTATGGAACGGTATCTGTGCTAATTTCAATCTCTGGTTTTATGCAGCACCCCAACTCACCTTTCCCCTTAAGAAAGCATAAGTTGGTTTTCTACATTTGAGACCCTGTTCTGTTTTGTAATTCTGTTCCTGTGTAGCCAAGTTTACATTCCGTGTATTAGTGATATCTTATGATGTTTCTTTTTCTGTGTGACTTATCTCACTTAGAATCATCGTACCTGAATCCACTCATTATGCTGCTATGGGCCTGATGACATAGATTTCATTGCTGAGTGATATTGCATTGTACGTACCTACCACAACTTCTTTATCCATTTTTCGCTTTCTGTGATTTTGAACTCGAACTGTAAACGAGGTTCTTGTAAACAGAGCTGTCCCAAACTTTGGGGTGACTGTGTCTTTTTGATTTTAATTTCCCTAAGCTATAGGACCATAAGTGGAAGTGCCCTAGGCTCTGTTGCTTTGTTTTGTAGATGTTTCAGGAAACACCATACACTTCTCCAGAGTGGCTGTTGGCAATTTACATCCCGCCCATCAGCATAACAAGGTTCCCAGTTCTCCATGGCCTGTCCTGCCTTTCTGGATTTTACACTTTTTTCAGATGGCCCTTTTGACCGGGGGGCAGTGAGACTTCATTGTAGTGCAGATTTCCTTTGCAAGCTTGTTTGGTTGGCCAAAAAGGGCGTATGCGTTTTTTCCTGAATATATTCAGGAAAAACCGCATACGCCCTTTTTGGCCAAGTGCATCATTGTGGACGTTCTGCCTCTTTTCCTATGCTTTACATGCAATTCCAGTCTACCTCCTGAAATCAGTTTCCTGCAATTCTGCCCCGCATTCAAGTCCTCTTGGCAGCCTTACTTCAATATATTTTTGGACGATAGCTGTCATTTTTAACTCTGCAGGTTTGTGTATTACAGTGACCCTGAGCTGCTTTCTTCAACTCGCTTTCTTGTGAGCTGGCCGCAACACCGCAGGATTGCTTCAGGCCCTAGTGTGGTTCCGGCATGGCACGCTGAGCCTTTGGTTAATTCCTCTTCCTGGTGGGAAATGAGAGTTAAATTTGCCCATCCAGACACCTCCAGCTAGTCTCTCATTGGTTCTCCCTATTTCTGTTCATTTTCCGCAAAATTGCAAACTGGGCCAAACAGGAGGTTAAAGGCACTGTCTCTCCAAGTGGGGAGAGTGTTAGTAAAGCATCTGGAATGTTGCACCCGAGTACCAGGGGACAAAAACTGAGACACATTTGAACACGTTTCCCGATCACACGGTTGATCATACTCTGGGTTCCACATGCATGTTTTAGCTGAAGGAAGAATCCCTTAAACCTGGAGAGTTGAGACCCATGGAATGGCTACCATGCAATATGACTTCAAAGGGTCTGCATTTGCTCATCAAACCTCACCAATCCTATCACTGCTGCGTTTATGCCGCTGTACACATGCTTGATTCTCTTTTGGAGACATATAAATCCATAGGTTTTAAGATTATTACTAGTCAGGTATATTCTTAGGCGATTAATATGGGGTGTAGAGTCCACTTCGTTGAGCAAGGAGTAGCTCTTGTCTATTACATATTTGGCTTATGGAATGGTATCTGTGCTAATTTCAATCTCTGGTTTTATGCAGAACCCCAACTCACCTTTCCCCTTAAGCAAGCATAAGTTGGTTTTCTACATTTGAGACCGTGTTCTGTTTTGTAATTCAGTTTCTGTGTAGCCAAGTTTACATTCCGTGTAGTAGTGATATCTTATGATGTTTCTTTTTCTGTGTGACTTATCTCACTTAGAATCATCGTACCTGAATCCACTCATTATTCTGCTACGGGCCTGATGATATAGATTTCATTGCTGAGTGATATTGCATTGTACGTAAGTACCACAACTTCTTTATCCATTTTTCACTTTCTGTGATATTGAACTTGTACTGTAAACGAGGTTCTTGTAAACAGAGCCGTCCCAAACTTTGGGGTGGCTGTGTCTTTTTGATTTTAATTTCCCTAAGCTATAGGACCATAAGTGGAAGTGCCCTAGGCTCTGTTGCTTTGTTTTTTAGATGTTTCAGGAAACACCATACACTTCTCCAGAGTGGCTGTTGGCAATTTACATCCCGCCCATCAGCATAACAAGGCTCCCAGTTCTCCATGGCCTGTCCTGCCTTTCTGGATTTTACACTTTTTTCAGATGGCCCTATTGACCGGGGGGCAGTGAGACTTCATTGTAGTGCAGATTTCCTTTGCAAGCTTGCTTGGTTGGCCAAAAAGGGCGTATGCGTTTTTTCCTGAATATATTCAGGAAAAAACGCATACGCCCTTTTTGGCCAAGTGCATCATTGTGGACGTTCTGTCTCTTTTCCTATGCTTTACATGCAATTCCAGTCTACCTCCTGAAATCGGTTTCCTACAATTCTGCCCCGCTTTCAAGTCCTCTTGGCACCCTTACTTCAATATATTTTTGGACGATAGCTGTCATTTTTAACTCTGCAGGTTTGTGAAATACAGTGCCCCTGAGCTCCTTTCTTCAACTCGCTTTCTTGTGAGCTGGCCGCAACACCGTAGGATTGCTTCAGGCCCTAGTGTCGTTCCGGCATGGCACGCTGAGCCTTTGGTTAATTCCTCTTCCTGGTGGGAAATGAGAGTTAAATTTGCCCGTCCAGACACCTCCAGCTAGTCTCTCATTGGTTCTCCCTATTCCTGTTCATTTTCCGCAGAAATTGCAAACTGGGCCAAACAGGAGGTTAAAGGCAGTGACTCTCCAAGTGGGGAGAGTTTTAGTAAAGCGTCTGGAATGTTGCACCCGAGTACCAGGGGACGAAAAGTGAGACATTTGAACACGTTTCCCGATCACACAGTGGATCATACTCTGGGTTCCACATGCATGTTTTAGGTGAAGGAAGAATCCCTTAAACCTGGAGAGTTGAGACCCATGGAATGGGTACCATGCAATATGACTTCAAAGGGTCTGCATTTGCTCACCGAACCTCACCAATCCTATCACTGCTGCATTTATGCCGCTGTACACACGCTTGATTCTCTTTCGGAGACATATAAATCCATAGGTTTTAAGATTCTTACCAGTCAGGTATATTCTTAGGCATTTAATATGGGGTGTTGAGTCCACTTCGTTGAGCAAGGAGTAGCTCTTGTCTATTACCTATTTGGCTTATGGAATGGTATCTGTGCTAATTTCAATCTCTGGTTTTATGCAGCACCCCAACTCACCTTTCCCCTTAAGCAAGCATAAGTTGGTTTTCTACATTTGAGATCGTGTTCTGTTTTGTAATTCAGTTCCTGTGTAGCCAAGTTTACATTCCGTGTATTAGTGATATCTTATGATGTTTCTTTTTCTGTGTGACTTATCTCACTTAGAATCATCGTACCTGAATCCACTCATTATGCTGCTATGGGCCTGATGACATAGATTTCATTGCTGAGTGATATTGCATTGTACGTAAGTACCACAACATCTTTATCCATTTTTCGCTTTCTGTGATATTGAACTTGTACCGTAAACGAGGATCTTGTAAACAGAGCCGTCCCAAACTTTGGGGTGGCTGTGTCTTTTTGATTTTAATTTCCCTAAGCTATAGGACCATAAGTGGAAGTGCCCTAGGCTCTGTTGCTTTGTTTTTTAGATGTTTCAGGAAACACCATACACTTCTCCAGAGTGGCTGTTGGCAATTTACATCCCGCCCATCTGCATAACAAGGCTCCCAGTTCTCCATGGCCTATCCTGCCTTTCTGGATTTTACACTTTTTTCAGATGGCCCTTTTGGCCGGGGGGCAGTGAGACTTCATTGTAGTGCAGATTTCCTTTGCAAGCTTGCTTGGTTGGCCAAAAAGGGCGTATGCGTTTTTTCCTGAATATATTCAGGAAAAAACGCATACGCCCTTTTTGGCCAAGTGCATCATTGTGGACGTTCTGCCTCTTTTCCTATGCTTTACATGCAATTCCAGTCTACCTCCTGAAATCGGTTTCCTGCAATTCTGCCCCGCTTTCAAGTCCTCTTGGCAGCCTTACTTCAATATATTTTTGGACGATAGCTGTCATTTTTAACTCTGCAGGTTTGTGAATTACAGTGTCACTGAGCTCCTTTCTTCAACTCGCTTTCTTGTGAGCTGGCCGCAACACCGCAGGATTGCTTCAGGCCCTAGTGTGGTTCTGGCATGGCACGCTGAGCCTTTGGTTAATTCCTCTTCCTGGTGGGAAATGAGAGTTAAATTTGCCCATCCAGACACCTCCAGCTAGTCTCTCATTGGTTCTCCCTATTCCTGTTCATTTTCCGCAGAAATTGCAAACTGGGCCAAACAGGAGGTTAAAGGCACTGACTCTCCAAGTGGGGAGAGTGTTAGTAAAGCATCTGGAATGTTGCACCCGAGTACCAGGGGACAAAAACTGAGACACATTTGAACACGTTTCCCAATCACACGGTGGATCATACTCTGGGTTCCACATGCATGTTTTAGCTGAAGGAAGAATCCCTTAAACCTGGAGAGTTGAGACCCATGGAATGGGTACCATGCAATATGACTTCAAAGGGTCTGCATTTGCTCATCAAACCTCAGAAATCCTATCACTGCTGCGTTTATGCCGCTGTACACATGCTTGATTCTCTTTTGGAGACATATAAATCCATAGGTTTTAAGATTATTACTAGTCAGGTATATTCTTAGGCGATTAATATGGGGTGTAGAGTCCACTTCGTTGAGCAAGGAGTAGCTCTTGTCTATTACATATTTGGCTTATGGAATGGTATCTGTGCTAATTTCAATCTCTGGTTTTATGCAGCACCCCAACTCACCTTTCCCCTTAAGCAAGCATAAGTTGGTTTTCTACATTTGAGACCTTGTTCTGTTTTTTAATTCAGTTCCTGTGTAGCCAAGTTTACATTCCGTGTAGTAGTGATATCTTATGATGTTTCTTTTTCTGTGTGACTTATCTCACTTAGAATCATCGTACCTGAATCCACTCATTATGCTGCTACGGGCCTGATGACATAGATTTCATTGCTGAGTGATATTGCATTGTACGTAAGTACCACAAATTCTTTATCCATTTTTCACCTTCTGTGATATTGAATTTGTACTGTAAATGAGGTTCTTGTAAACAGAGCCGTCCCAAACTTTGGGGTGGCTGTGTCTTTTTGATTTTAATTTCCCTAAGCTATAGGACCATAAGTGGAAGTGCCCTAGGCTCTGTTGCTTTGTTTTTTAGATGTTTCAGGAAACACCATACACTTCTCCAGAGTGGCTGTTGGCAATTTACATCCCGCCCATCAGCATAACAAGGCTCCCAGTTCTCCATGGCCTGTCCTGCCTTTCTGGATTTTACACTTTTTTCCGATGGCCCTTTTGACCGGGGGGCAGTGAGACTTCATTGTAGTGCAGATTTCCTTTGCAAGCTTGCTTGGTTGGCCAAAAAGGGCGTATGCGTTTTTTCCTGAATATATTCAGGAAAAAATGCATACGCCCTTTTTGGCCAAGTGCATCATTGTGGACGTTCTGCCTCTTTTCCTATGCTTTACATGCAATTCCAGTCTACCTCCTGAAATCGGTTTCCTGCAATTCTGCCCCGCTTTCAAGTCCTCTTGGCAGCCTTACTTCAATATATTTTTGGACGATAGCTGTCATTTTTAACTCTGCAGGTTTGTGAATTACAGTGCCCCTGAGCTCCTTTCTTCAACTCACTTTCTTGTGAGCTGGCCGCAACACCGCAGGATTGCTTCAGGCCCTAGTGTGGTTCCGGCATGGCACGCTGAGCCTTTGGTTAATTCCACTTCCTGGTGGGAAATGAGAGTTAAATTTGCCCATCCAGACACCTCCAGCTAGTCTCTCATTCGTTCTCCCTATTCCTGTTCATTTTCCACAGAAATTGCAAACTGGGCCAAACAGGAGGTTAAAGGCACTGACTCTCCAGTGGGGAGAGTGTTAGTAAAGCGTCTGGAATGTTGCACCCGAGTACCAGGGGACAAAAACTGAGACACATTTGAACACGTTTCCCGATCACACGGTGGATCATACTCTGGGTTCCACATGCATGTTTTAGCTGAAGGAAGAATCCCTTAAACCTGGAGAGTTGAGACCCATGGAAAGGCTACCATGCAATATGACTTCAAAGGGTCTGCATTTGCTCATCAAACCTCACCAATCTTATCACTGCTGCGTTTATGCCGCTGTACACATGCTTGATTCTCTTTTGGAGACATATAAATCCATAGGTTTTAAGATTCTTACTAGTCAGGTATATTCTTAGACGTTTAATATGGGGTGTTGAGTCCACTTCGTTGAGCAAGGAGTAGCTCTTGTCTATTACATATTTGGCTTATGGAACGGTATCTGTGCTAATTTCAATCTCTGGTTTTATGCAGCACCCCAACTCACCTTTCCCCTTAAGCAAGCATAAGTTGGTTTTCTACATTTGAGATCCTGTTCTGTTTTGTAATTCAGTTCCTGTGTAGCCAAGTTTACATTCCATGTATTAGTGATATCTTATGATGTTTCTTTTTCTGTGTGACTTATGTCACTTAGAATCATCGTACCTGAATCCACTCATTATGCTGCTACGGGCCTGATGACATAGATTTCATTCCTGAGTGATATTGCATTGTACGTAAGTACCACAACTTCTTTATCCATTTTTCGCTTTCTGTGATATTGAACTTGTACCGTAAACGAGGTTCTTGTAAACAGAGCCGTCCCAAACTTTGGGGTGGCTGTGTCTTTTTGATTTTAATTTCCCTAAGCTATAGGACCATAAGTGGAAGTGCCCTAGGCTCTGTTGCTTTGTTTTTTAGATGTTTCAGGAAACACCATACACTTCTCCAGAGTGGCTGTTGGCAATTTACATCCCGCCCATCAGCATAACAAGGCTCCCAGTTCTCCATGGCCTGTCCTGCCTTTCTGGATTTTATACTTTTTTCAGATGGCCCTTTTGACCGGGGGGCAGTGAGACTTCATTGTACTGCAGATTTCCTTTGCAAGCTTGCTTGGTTGGCCAAAAAGGGCGTATGCGTTTTTTCCTGAATATATTCAGGAAAAAACGCATACGCCCTTTTTGGCCAAGTGCATCATTGTGGACGTTCTGCCTCTTTTCCTATGCTTTACATGCAATTCCAGTCTACCTCCTGAAATCGGATTCCTGCAATTCTGCCCCGCTTTCAAGTCCTCTTGGCAGCCTTACTTCAATATATTTTTGGACGATAGCTGTCATTTATAACTCTGCAGGTTTGTGAATTACAGTGCCCCTGAGCTCCTTTCTTCAACTCGCTTTCTTGTGAGCTGGCCGCAACACCGCAGGATTGCTTCAGGCCCTAGTGTGGTTCCGGTATGGCACGCTGAGCCTTTGGTTAATTCCTCTTCCTGGTGGGAAATGAGAGTTAAATTTGCCCGTCCAGACACCTCCAGCTAGTCTCTCATTGGTTCTCCCTATTCCTGTTCATTTTCCGCAGAAATTGCAAACTGGGCCAAACAGGAGGTTAAAGGCAGTGACTCTCCAAGTGGGGAGAGTTTTAGTAAAGCGTCTGGAATGTTGCACCCGAGTACCAGGGGACAAAACCTGAGACACATTTGAACACGTTTCCCGATCACACGGTGGATCATACTCTGGGTTCCACATGCATGTTTTAGCTGAAGGAAGAATCCCTTAAACCTGGAGAGTTGAGACCCATGGAATGGGTACCATGCAATATGACTTCAAAGGTTCTGCATTGGCTCACCGAACCTCACCAATCCTATCACTGCTGCGCTTATGCCACTATACACAAACTTGATTCTCTTTCGGAGACATATAAATCCATAGATTTTAAGATTCTTACTAGTCAGGTATATTCTTAGACGTTTAATATGGGGTGTTGAGTCCTCTTCGTTGAGCAAGGAGTAGCTCTTGTCTATTACATATTTGGCTTATGGAACGGTATCTGTGCTAATTTCAATCTCTGGTTTTATGCAGCACCCCAACTCACCTTTCCCCTTAAGCAAGCATAAGTTGGTTTTCTACATTTGAGACCTTGTTCTGTTTTGTAATTCAGTTCCTGTGTAGCCAAGTTTACATTCCGTGTATTAGTGATATCTTATGATGTTTCTTTTTCTGTGTGACTTATCTCACTTAGAATCATCGTACCTGAATCCACTCATTATGCTGCTATGGGCCTGATGACATAGATTTCATTGCTGAGTGATATTGCATTGTACGTAAGTACCACAAATTCTTTATCCATTTTTCGCTTTCTGTGATATTGAACTTGTACCGTAAACGAGGTTCTTGTAAACAGAGCCATCCCAAACTTTGGGGTGGCTGTGTCTTTTTGATTTTAATTTCCCTAAGCTATAGGACCATAAGTGGAAGTGCCCTAGGCTCTGTTGCTTTGTTTTTTAGATGTTTCAGGAAACACCATACACTTCTCCAGAGTGGCTGTTGGCAATTTACATCCCGCCCATCAGCATAACAAGGCTCCCAGTTCTCCATGGCCTGTCCTGCCTTTCTGGATTTTACACTTTTTTCAGATGGCCCTTTTGACTGGGGGGCAGTGAGACTTCATTGTAGTGCAGATTTCCTTTGCAAGCTTGCTTGGTTGGCCAAAAAGGGCGTATGCGTTTTTTCCTGAATATATTCAGGAAAAAACGCATACGCCCTTTTTGGCAAAGTGCATCATTGTGGACGTTCTGCCTCTTTTCCTATGCTTTACATGCAATTCCAGTCTACCTCCTGAAATCGGTTTCCTGCAATTCTGCCCCGCTTTCAAGTCCTCTTGGCAGCCTTACTTCAATATATTTTTGGACGATAGCTGTCATTTATAACTCTGCAGGTTTGTGAATTACAGTGCCCTTAACTCCTTTCTTCAACTCGCTTTCTTGTGAGCTGGCCGCAACACCGCAGGATTGCTTCAGGCCCTAGTGTCGTTCCGGCATGGCACGCTGAGCCTTTGGTTAATTCCTCTTCCTGGTGGGAAATGAGAGTTAAATTTGCCCGTCCAGACACCTCCAGCTAGTCTCTCATTGGTTCTCCCTATTCCTGTTCATTTTCCGCAGAAATTGCAAACTGGGCCAAACAGGAGGTTAAAGGCAGTGACTCTCCAAGTGGGGAGAGTTTTAGTAAAGCGTCTGGAATGTTGCACCCGAGTACCAGGGGACGAAAAGTGAGACATTTGAACACGTTTCCCGATCACACAGTGGATCATACTCTGGGTTCCACATGCATGTTTTAGGTGAAGGAAGAATCCCTTAAACCTGGAGAGTTGAGACCCATGGAATGGGTACCATGCAATATGACTTCAAAGGGTCTGCATTTGCTCACCGAACCTCACCAATCCTATCACTGCTGCATTTATGCCGCTGTACACACGCTTGATTCTCTTTCGGAGACATATAAATCCATAGGTTTTAAGATTCTTACCAGTCAGGTATATTCTTAGGCATTTAATATGGGGTGTTGAGTCCACTTCGTTGAGCAAGGAGTAGCTCTTGTCTATTACCTATTTGGCTTATGGAATGGTATCTGTGCTAATTTCAATCTCTGGTTTTATGCAGCACCCCAACTCACCTTTCCCCTTAAGCAAGCATAAGTTGGTTTTCTACATTTGAGATCGTGTTCTGTTTTGTAATTCAGTTCCTGTGTAGCCAAGTTTACATTCCGTGTATTAGTGATATCTTATGATGTTTCTTTTTCTGTGTGACTTATCTCACTTAGAATCATCGTACCTGAATCCACTCATTATGCTGCTATGGGCCTGATGACATAGATTTCATTGCTGAGTGATATTGCATTGTACGTAAGTACCACAACATCTTTATCCATTTTTCGCTTTCTGTGATATTGAACTTGTACCGTAAACGAGGATCTTGTAAACAGAGCCGTCCCAAACTTTGGGGTGGCTGTGTCTTTTTGATTTTAATTTCCCTAAGCTATAGGACCATAAGTGGAAGTGCCCTAGGCTCTGTTGCTTTGTTTTTTAGATGTTTCAGGAAACACCATACACTTCTCCAGAGTGGCTGTTGGCAATTTACATCCCGCCCATCTGCATAACAAGGCTCCCAGTTCTCCATGGCCTATCCTGCCTTTCTGGATTTTACACTTTTTTCAGATGGCCCTTTTGGCCGGGGGGCAGTGAGACTTCATTGTAGTGCAGATTTCCTTTGCAAGCTTGCTTGGTTGGCCAAAAAGGGCGTATGCGTTTTTTCCTGAATATATTCAGGAAAAAACGCATACGCCCTTTTTGGCCAAGTGCATCATTGTGGACGTTCTGCCTCTTTTCCTATGCTTTACATGCAATTCCAGTCTACCTCCTGAAATCGGTTTCCTGCAATTCTGCCCCGCTTTCAAGTCCTCTTGGCAGCCTTACTTCAATATATTTTTGGACGATAGCTGTCATTTTTAACTCTGCAGGTTTGTGAATTACAGTGTCACTGAGCTCCTTTCTTCAACTCGCTTTCTTGTGAGCTGGCCGCAACACCGCAGGATTGCTTCAGGCCCTAGTGTGGTTCTGGCATGGCACGCTGAGCCTTTGGTTAATTCCTCTTCCTGGTGGGAAATGAGAGTTAAATTTGCCCATCCAGACACCTCCAGCTAGTCTCTCATTGGTTCTCCCTATTCCTGTTCATTTTCCGCAGAAATTGCAAACTGGGCCAAACAGGAGGTTAAAGGCACTGACTCTCCAAGTGGGGAGAGTGTTAGTAAAGCATCTGGAATGTTGCACCCGAGTACCAGGGGACAAAAACTGAGACACATTTGAACACGTTTCCCAATCACACGGTGGATCATACTCTGGGTTCCACATGCATGTTTTAGCTGAAGGAAGAATCCCTTAAACCTGGAGAGTTGAGACCCATGGAATGGGTACCATGCAATATGACTTCAAAGGGTCTGCATTTGCTCATCAAACCTCAGAAATCCTATCACTGCTGCGTTTATGCCGCTGTACACATGCTTGATTCTCTTTTGGAGACATATAAATCCATAGGTTTTAAGATTATTACTAGTCAGGTATATTCTTAGGCGATTAATATGGGGTGTAGAGTCCACTTCGTTGAGCAAGGAGTAGCTCTTGTCTATTACATATTTGGCTTATGGAATGGTATCTGTGCTAATTTCAATCTCTGGTTTTATGCAGCACCCCAACTCACCTTTCCCCTTAAGCAAGCATAAGTTGGTTTTCTACATTTGAGACCTTGTTCTGTTTTTTAATTCAGTTCCTGTGTAGCCAAGTTTACATTCCGTGTAGTAGTGATATCTTATGATGTTTCTTTTTCTGTGTGACTTATCTCACTTAGAATCATCGTACCTGAATCCACTCATTATGCTGCTACGGGCCTGATGACATAGATTTCATTGCTGAGTGATATTGCATTGTACGTAAGTACCACAAATTCTTTATCCATTTTTCACCTTCTGTGATATTGAATTTGTACTGTAAATGAGGTTCTTGTAAACAGAGCCGTCCCAAACTTTGGGGTGGCTGTGTCTTTTTGATTTTAATTTCCCTAAGCTATAGGACCATAAGTGGAAGTGCCCTAGGCTCTGTTGCTTTGTTTTTTAGATGTTTCAGGAAACACCATACACTTCTCCAGAGTGGCTGTTGGCAATTTACATCCCGCCCATCAGCATAACAAGGCTCCCAGTTCTCCATGGCCTGTCCTGCCTTTCTGGATTTTACACTTTTTTCCGATGGCCCTTTTGACCGGGGGGCAGTGAGACTTCATTGTAGTGCAGATTTCCTTTGCAAGCTTGCTTGGTTGGCCAAAAAGGGCGTATGCGTTTTTTCCTGAATATATTCAGGAAAAAACGCATACGCCCTTTTTGGCCAAGTGCATCATTGTGGACGTTCTGCCTCTTTTCCTATGCTTTACATGCAATTCCAGTCTACCTCCTGAAATCGGTTTCCTGCAATTCTGCCCCGCTTTCAAGTCCTCTTGGCAGCCTTACTTCAATATATTTTTGGACGATAGCTGTCATTTTTAACTCTGCAGGTTTGTGAATTACAGTGCCCCTGAGCTCCTTTCTTCAACTCACTTTCTTGTGAGCTGGCCGCAACACCGCAGGATTGCTTCAGGCCCTAGTGTGGTTCCGGCATGGCACGCTGAGCCTTTGGTTAATTCCACTTCCTGGTGGGAAATGAGAGTTAAATTTGCCCATCCAGACACCTCCAGCTAGTCTCTCATTCGTTCTCCCTATTCCTGTTCATTTTCCACAGAAATTGCAAACTGGGCCAAACAGGAGGTTAAAGGCACTGACTCTCCAGTGGGGAGAGTGTTAGTAAAGCGTCTGGAATGTTGCACCCGAGTACCAGGGGACAAAAACTGAGACACATTTGAACACGTTTCCCGATCACACGGTGGATCATACTCTGGGTTCCACATGCATGTTTTAGCTGAAGGAAGAATCCCTTAAACCTGGAGAGTTGAGACCCATGGAAAGGCTACCATGCAATATGACTTCAAAGGGTCTGCATTTGCTCATCAAACCTCACCAATCCTATCACTGCTGCGTTTATGCCGCTGTACACATGCTTGATTCTCTTTTGGAGACATATAAATCCATAGGTTTTAAGATTCTTACTAGTCAGGTATATTCTTAGACGTTTAATATGGGGTGTTGAGTCCACTTCGTTGAGCAAGGAGTAGCTCTTGTCTATTACATATTTGGCTTATGGAACGGTATCTGTGCTAATTTCAATCTCTGGTTTTATGCAGCACCCCAACTCACCTTTCCCCTTAAGCAAGCATAAGTTGGTTTTCTACATTTGAGATCCTGTTCTGTTTTGTAATTCAGTTCCTGTGTAGCCAAGTTTACATTCCATGTATTAGTGATATCTTATGATGTTTCTTTTTCTGTGTGACTTATGTCACTTAGAATCATCGTACCTGAATCCACTCATTATGCTGCTACGGGCCTGATGACATAGATTTCATTCCTGAGTGATATTGCATTGTACGTAAGTACCACAACTTCTTTATCCATTTTTCGCTTTCTGTGATATTGAACTTGTACCGTAAACGAGGTTCTTGTAAACAGAGCCGTCCCAAACTTTGGGGTGGCTGTGTCTTTTTGATTTTAATTTCCCTAAGCTATAGGACCATAAGTGGAAGTGCCCTAGGCTCTGTTGCTTTGTTTTTTAGATGTTTCAGGAAACACCATACACTTCTCCAGAGTGGCTGTTGGCAATTTACATCCCGCCCATCAGCATAACAAGGCTCCCAGTTCTCCATGGCCTGTCCTGCCTTTCTGGATTTTATACTTTTTTCAGATGGCCCTTTTGACCGGGGGGCAGTGAGACTTCATTGTACTGCAGATTTCCTTTGCAAGCTTGCTTGGTTGGCCAAAAAGGGCGTATGCGTTTTTTCCTGAATATATTCAGGAAAAAACGCATATGCCCTTTTTGGCCAAGTGCATCATTGTGGACGTTCTGCCTCTTTTCCTATGCTTTACATGCAATTCCAGTCTACCTCCTGAAATCGGATTCCTGCAATTCTGCCCCGCTTTCAAGTCCTCTTGGCAGCCTTACTTCAATATATTTTTGGACGATAGCTGTCATTTATAACTCTGCAGGTTTGTGAATTACAGTGCCCCTGAGCTCCTTTCTTCAACTCGCTTTCTTGTGAGCTGGCCGCAACACCGCAGGATTGCTTCAGGCCCTAGTGTGGTTCCGGTATGGCACGCTGAGCCTTTGGTTAATTCCTCTTCCTGGTGGGAAATGAGAGTTAAATTTGCCCGTCCAGACACCTCCAGCTAGTCTCTCATTGGTTCTCCCTATTCCTGTTCATTTTCCGCAGAAATTGCAAACTGGGCCAAACAGGAGGTTAAAGGCAGTGACTCTCCAAGTGGGGAGAGTTTTAGTAAAGCGTCTGGAATGTTGCACCCGAGTACCAGGGGACAAAACCTGAGACACATTTGAACACGTTTCCCGATCACACGGTGGATCATACTCTGGGTTCCACATGCATGTTTTAGCTGAAGGAAGAATCCCTTAAACCTGGAGAGTTGAGACCCATTGAATGGGTACCATTCAATATGACTTCAAAGGTTCTGCATTGGCTCACCGAACCTCACCAATCCTATCACTGCTGCGCTTATGCCACTATACACAAACTTGATTCTCTTTCGGAGACATATAAATCCATAGATTTTAAGATTCTTACTAGTCAGGTATATTCTTAGACGTTTAATATGGGGTGTTGAGTCCTCTTCGTTGAGCAAGGAGTAGCTCTTGTCTATTACATATTTGGCTTATGGAACGGTATCTGTGCTAATTTCAATCTCTGGTTTTATGCAGCACCCCAACTCACCTTTCCCCTTAAGCAAGCATAAGTTGGTTTTCTACATTTGAGACCTTGTTCTGTTTTGTAATTCAGTTCCTGTGTAGCCAAGTTTACATTCCGTGTATTAGTGATATCTTATGATGTTTCTTTTTCTGTGTGACTTATCTCACTTAGAATCATCGTACCTGAATCCACTCATTATGCTGCTATGGGCCTGATGACATAGATTTCATTGCTGAGTGATATTGCATTGTACGTAAGTACCACAAATTCTTTATCCATTTTTCGCTTTCTGTGATATTGAACTTGTACCGTAAACGAGGTTCTTGTAAACAGAGCCGTCCCAAACTTTGGGGTGGCTGTGTCTTTTTGATTTTAATTTCCCTAAGCTATAGGACCATAAGTGGAAGTGCCCTAGGCTCTGTTGCTTTGTTTTGTAGATGTTTCAGGAAACACCATACACTTCTCCAGAGTGGCTGTTGGCAATTTACATCCCGCCCATCAGCATAACAAGGCTCCCAAGTCTCCATGAGCTGTCCTGCCTTTCTGGATTTTACACTTTTTTCAGATGGCCCTTTTGACTGGGGGGCAGTGAGACTTCATTGTACTGCAGATTTCCTTTGCAAGCTTGCTTGGTTGGCCAAAAAGGGCGTATGCGTTTTTTCCTGAATATATTCAGGAAAAAACGCATACGCCCTTTTTGGCCAAGTGCATCATTGTGGACGTTCTGCCTCTTTTCCTATGCTTTACATGCAATTCCAGTCTACCTCCTGAAATCGGTTTCCTGCAATCCTGCCCCGCTTTCAAGTCCTCTTGGCAGCCTTACTTCAGTATATTTTTGGACGATAGCTGTCATTTTTAACTCTGCAGGTTTGTGAATTACAGTGCCCCTGAGCTCCTTTCTTCAACTCACTTTCTTGTGAGCTGGCCGCAACACCGCAGGATTGCTTCAGGCCCTAGTGTGGTTCCGGCATGGCACGCTGAGCCTTTGGTTAATTCCTCTTCCTGGTGGGAAATGAGAGTTAAATTTGCCCATCCAGACACCTCCAGCTAGTCTCTCATTGGTTCTCCCTATTCCTGTTCATTTTCCGCAGAAATTGCAAACTGGGCCAAACAGGAGGTTAAAGGCACTGACTCTCCAAGTGGGGAGAGTGTTAGTAAAGCATCTGGAATGTTGCACCCGAGTACCAGGGGACAAAAACTGAGACACATTTGAACACGTTTCCCGATCACACGGTGGATCATACTCTGGGTTCCACATGCATGTTTTAGCTGAAGGAAGAATCCCTTAAAACTGGAGAGTTGAGACCCATGGAATGGCTACCATGCAATATGACTTCAAAGGGTCTGCATTTGCTCATCAAACCTCACCAATCCTATCACTGCTGCGTTTATGCCGCTGTACACATGCTTGATTCTCTTTTGGAGACATATAAATCCATAGGTTTTAAGATTATTACTAGTCAGGTATATTCTTAGGCGATTAATATGGGGTGTAGAGTCCACTTCGTTGAGCAAGGAGTAGCTCTTGTCTATTACATATTTGGCTTATGGAATGGTATCTGTGCTAATTTCAATCTCTGGTTTTATGCAGAACCCCAACTCACCTTTCCCCTTAAGCAAGCATAAGTTGGTTTTCTACATTTGAGACCGTGTTCTCTTTTGTAATTCAGTTTCTGTGTAGCCAAGTTTACATTCCGTGTAGTAGTGATATCTTATGATGTTTCTTTTTCTGTGTGACTTATCTTACTTAGAATCATCGTACCTGAATCCACTCATTATGCTGCTACGGGCCTGATGATATAGATTTCATTGCTGAGTGATATTGCATTGTACGTAAGTACCACAACTTCTTTATCCATTTTTCGCTTTTGTGATATAGAACTTGTACTGTAAACGAGGTTCTTGTAAACAGAGCTGTCCCAAACTTTGGGGTGACTGTGTCTTTTTTATTTTAATTTCCCTAAGCTATAGGACCATAAGTGGAAATGTCCTAGGCTCTGTTGCTTTGTTTTTTAGATGTTTCAGGAAACACCATACACTTCTCCAGAGTGGCTGTTGGCAATTTACATCCCGCCCATCAGTATAACAAGGCTCCCAGTTCTCCATGGCCTGTCCTGCCTTTCTGGATGTTACACTTTTTTCAGATGGCCCTTTTGACTGGGGGGCAGTGAGACTTCATTGTAGTGCAGATTTCCTTTGCAAGCTTGCTTGGTTGGCCAAAAAGGGCGTATGCGTTTTTTCCTGAATATATTCAGGAAAAAACGCATACGCCCTTTTTGGCCAAGTGCATCATTGTGGACGTTCTGCCTCTTTTCCTATGCTTTACATGCAATTCCAGTCTACCTCCTGAAACGGGTTTCCTGCAATTCTGCCCCGCTTTCAAGTCCTCTTGGCAGCCTTACTTCAATATATTTTTGGACGATAGCTGTCATTTATAACTCTGCAGGTTTGTGAATTACAGTGCCCCTGAGCTCCTTTCTTCAACTCGCTTTTTTGTGAGCTGGCCGCAACACCGCAGCATTGCTTCAGGCCCTAGTGTGGTTCCGGCATGGCACGCTGAGCCTTTGGTTAATTCCTCTTCCTGGTGGGAAATGAGAGTTAAATTTGCCCGTCCAGACACCTCCAGCTAGTCTCTCATTGGTTCTCCCTATTCCTGTTCATTTTCCGCAGAAATTGCAAACTGGGCCAAACAGGAGTTTAAAGGCACTGACTCTCCAAGTGGGGAGAGTGTTAGTAAAGCGTCTGGAATGTTGCACCCGAGTACCAGGGGACGAAACCTGAGACACATTTGAACACGTTTCCCGATCACACGGTGGATCATACTCTGGGTTCCACATGCATGTTTTAGCTGAAGGAAGAATCCCTTAAACCTGGAGAGTTGAGACCCATGGAATGGGTACCATGCAATATGACTTCAAAGGGTCTGCATTTGCTCACCGAACCTCACCAATCCTATCACTGCTGCGTTTATGCCAC
Organism: Pseudorca crassidens; assembly: GCF_039906515.1. NCBI lineage: Eukaryota > Metazoa > Chordata > Mammalia > Artiodactyla > Delphinidae > Pseudorca > Pseudorca crassidens. Next base: position 721,130 of record NW_027136342.1, read on the forward strand.
TGTACACACGCTTGATTCTCTTTCGGAGACATAGAAATCCATAGGTTTTAAGATTCTTACTAGTCAGGTATATTCTTAGGCGTTTAATATGGGGTGTTGATTCCACTTGGTTGAGAAAGGAGTAGCTCTTGTCTATTACATATTTGGCTTATGGAACGGTATCTGTGCTAATTTCAATCTCTGGTTTTATGCAGCACCCCAACTCACCTTTCCCCTTAAGAAAGCATAAGTTGGTTTTCTACATTTGAGACCCTGTTCTGTTTTGTAATTCTGTTCCTGTGTAGCCAAGTTTACATTCCGTGTATTAGTGATATCTTATGATGTTTCTTTTTCTGTGTGACTTATCTCACTTAGAATCATCGTACCTGAATCCACTCATTATGCTGCTATGGGCCTGATGACATAGATTTCATTGCTGAGTGATATTGCATTGTACGTACCTACCACAACTTCTTTATCCATTTTTCGCTTTCTGTGATTTTGAACTCGAACTGTAAACGAGGTTCTTGTAAACAGAGCTGTCCCAAACTTTGGGGTGACTGTGTCTTTTTGATTTTAATTTCCCTAAGCTATAGGACCATAAGTGGAAGTGCCCTAGGCTCTGTTGCTTTGTTTTGTAGATGTTTCAGGAAACACCATACACTTCTCCAGAGTGGCTGTTGGCAATTTACATCCCGCCCATCAGCATAACAAGGTTCCCAGTTCTCCATGGCCTGTCCTGCCTTTCTGGATTTTACACTTTTTTCAGATGGCCCTTTTGACCGGGGGGCAGTGAGACTTCATTGTAGTGCAGATTTCCTTTGCAAGCTTGTTTGGTTGGCCAAAAAGGGCGTATGCGTTTTTTCCTGAATATATTCAGGAAAAACCGCATACGCCCTTTTTGGCCAAGTGCATCATTGTGGACGTTCTGCCTCTTTTCCTATGCTTTACATGCAATTCCAGTCTACCTCCTGAAATCAGTTTCCTGCAATTCTGCCCCGCATTCAAGTCCTCTTGGCAGCCTTACTTCAATATATTTTTGGACGATAGCTGTCATTTTTAACTCTGCAGGTTTGTGTATTACAGTGACCCTGAGCTGCTTTCTTCAACTCGCTTTCTTGTGAGCTGGCCGCAACACCGCAGGATTGCTTCAGGCCCTAGTGTGGTTCCGGCATGGCACGCTGAGCCTTTGGTTAATTCCTCTTCCTGGTGGGAAATGAGAGTTAAATTTGCCCATCCAGACACCTCCAGCTAGTCTCTCATTGGTTCTCCCTATTTCTGTTCATTTTCCGCAAAATTGCAAACTGGGCCAAACAGGAGGTTAAAGGCACTGTCTCTCCAAGTGGGGAGAGTGTTAGTAAAGCATCTGGAATGTTGCACCCGAGTACCAGGGGACAAAAACTGAGACACATTTGAACACGTTTCCCGATCACACGGTTGATCATACTCTGGGTTCCACATGCATGTTTTAGCTGAAGGAAGAATCCCTTAAACCTGGAGAGTTGAGACCCATGGAATGGCTACCATGCAATATGACTTCAAAGGGTCTGCATTTGCTCATCAAACCTCACCAATCCTATCACTGCTGCGTTTATGCCGCTGTACACATGCTTGATTCTCTTTTGGAGACATATAAATCCATAGGTTTTAAGATTATTACTAGTCAGGTATATTCTTAGGCGATTAATATGGGGTGTAGAGTCCACTTCGTTGAGCAAGGAGTAGCTCTTGTCTATTACATATTTGGCTTATGGAATGGTATCTGTGCTAATTTCAATCTCTGGTTTTATGCAGAACCCCAACTCACCTTTCCCCTTAAGCAAGCATAAGTTGGTTTTCTACATTTGAGACCGTGTTCTGTTTTGTAATTCAGTTTCTGTGTAGCCAAGTTTACATTCCGTGTAGTAGTGATATCTTATGATGTTTCTTTTTCTGTGTGACTTATCTCACTTAGAATCATCGTACCTGAATCCACTCATTATTCTGCTACGGGCCTGATGATATAGATTTCATTGCTGAGTGATATTGCATTGTACGTAAGTACCACAACTTCTTTATCCATTTTTCACTTTCTGTGATATTGAACTTGTACTGTAAACGAGGTTCTTGTAAACAGAGCCGTCCCAAACTTTGGGGTGGCTGTGTCTTTTTGATTTTAATTTCCCTAAGCTATAGGACCATAAGTGGAAGTGCCCTAGGCTCTGTTGCTTTGTTTTTTAGATGTTTCAGGAAACACCATACACTTCTCCAGAGTGGCTGTTGGCAATTTACATCCCGCCCATCAGCATAACAAGGCTCCCAGTTCTCCATGGCCTGTCCTGCCTTTCTGGATTTTACACTTTTTTCAGATGGCCCTATTGACCGGGGGGCAGTGAGACTTCATTGTAGTGCAGATTTCCTTTGCAAGCTTGCTTGGTTGGCCAAAAAGGGCGTATGCGTTTTTTCCTGAATATATTCAGGAAAAAACGCATACGCCCTTTTTGGCCAAGTGCATCATTGTGGACGTTCTGTCTCTTTTCCTATGCTTTACATGCAATTCCAGTCTACCTCCTGAAATCGGTTTCCTACAATTCTGCCCCGCTTTCAAGTCCTCTTGGCACCCTTACTTCAATATATTTTTGGACGATAGCTGTCATTTTTAACTCTGCAGGTTTGTGAAATACAGTGCCCCTGAGCTCCTTTCTTCAACTCGCTTTCTTGTGAGCTGGCCGCAACACCGCAGGATTGCTTCAGGACATAGGGTGGTTCCGGAATGGCACGCTGAGCCTTTGTTTAATTCCTCTTCCTGGTGGGAAATGAGAGTTAAATTTGCCCGTCCAGACACCTCCAGCTAGTCTCTCATTGGTTCTCCCTATTCCTGTTCATCTTCCGCAGAAATTGCGAACTGGGCCAAACAGGAGGTTAAAGGCACTGACTCTCCAAGTGGGGAGAGTGTTAGTAAAGCATCTGGAATGTTGCACCCGAGTACCAGCGGACGAAAACTGACACATTTGAACACGTTTTCCGATCACACGGTGGATCATACTCTGGGTTCCACATGCATGTTTTAGCTGAAGGAAGAATCCCTTAAACCTGGAAAGTTGAGACCCAAGGAATAGGAACCACGCAATATGAAGTCAAAGGGTCTGCATTTGCTCACCGAACGTCACCAATCCTATCACTGCTGCGCTTATGCCGCTGTACACACGCTTGATTCTCTTTCGGAGACAAATAAGTCCATAGGTTTTAAGATTCTTACTAGTCAGGTATATTCTTAGGCGTTTAATATGGGGTGTTGTGTCCTCTTCGTTGAGCAAGGAGTAGATCTTGTCTATTACATATTTGGCTTGTGGAACGGTATCTGTGCTAATTTCAATCTCTGGTTTTATGCAGCACCCCAACTCACCTTTCCCCTTAAGCAAGCATAAGTTGGTTTTCTACATTTGACACCCTGTTCCGTTTTGTAATTCAGTTCCTGTGTAGCCAAGTTTACATTCTGTGTAGTAGTGATATCTTATGATGTTTCTTTTTCTGTGTGACTTAGAATCATCGTACCTGAATCCACTCAATATGCTGTTACGGGCCTGATGACATACATTTCATTGCTGAGTGATATTGCATTGTACGTAAGTACCACAACTTCTTTATCCATTTTTCGCTTTCTGTGATATAGAACTTGTACCGTAAACGAGGTTCTTGTAAACAGAGCTGTCCCAAACTTTGGGGTGACTGTGTATTTTTTATTTTAATTTCCCTAAGCTATAGGACCATAAGTGGAAATGTCCTAGGCTCTGTTGCTTTGTTTTTTAGATGTTTCAGGAAACACCATACACTTCTCCAGAGTGGCTGTTGGCAATTTACATCCCGCCCATCAGCATAACAAGGCTCCCAGTTCTCCATGGCCTGTCCTGCCTTTCTGGATTTTACACTTTTTTCAGATGGCCCTTTTGACCGGGGGGCAGTGAGACTTCATTGTAGTGCAGATTTCCTTTGCAAGCTTGCTTGGTTGGCCAAGAAGGGCGTATGCGTTTTTTCCTGAATATATTCAGGAAAAAACGCATACGTCCTTTTTGGCCAAGTGCATCATTGTGGACGTTCTGCCTCTTTTCCTATGCTTTACATGCAATTCCAGTCTACCTCCTGAAACCGGTTTCCTGCAATTCTGCCCCGCTTTCAAGTCCTCTTGGCAGCCTTACTTCAATATATTTTTGGACGATAGCTGTCATTTATAACTCTGCAGGTTTGTGAATTACAGTGCCCCTGAGCTCCTTTCTTCAACTCGCTTTCTTGTGAGCTGGCCGCAACACCGCAGCATTGCTTCAGGCCCTAGTGTGGTTCCGGAATGGCATGCTGAGCCTTTGGTTAATTCCTCTTCCTGGTGGGAAATGAGAGTTAAATTTGCCCGTCCAGACACCTCCAGCTAGTCTCTCATTGGTTCTCCCTATTCCTGTTCATTTTCCGCAGAAATTGCAAACTGGGCCAAACAGGAGGTTAAAGGCACTGACTCTCCAAGTGGGGAGAGGGTTAGTAAAGCGTCTGGAATGTTGCACCCGAGTACCAGGGGACGAAACCTGAGACACATTTGAACACGTTTCCCGATCACACTGTGGATCATACTCTGGGTTCCAAATGCATGTTTTAGCTGAAGGAAGAATCCCTTAAACCTGGAGAGTTGAGACCCATGGAATGGGTACCATGCAATATGACTTCAAAGGGTCTGCATTTGCTCACCGAACCTCACCAATCCTATCACTGTTGCGTTTATGCCGCTGTACACACGCTTGATTCTCTTTCGGAGACATAGAAATCCATAGGTTTTAAGATTCTTACTAGTCAGGTATATTCTTAGGCGTTTAATATGGGGTGTTGATTCCACTTGGTTGAGAAAGGAGTAGCTCTTGTCTATTACATATTTGGCTTATGGAACGGTATCTGTGCTAATTTCAATCTCTGGTTTTATGCAGCACCCCAACTCACCTTTCCCCTTAAGCAAGCATAAGTTGGTTTTCTACATTTGAGACCCTGTTCTGTTTTGTAATTCTGTTCCTGTGTAGCCAAGTTTACATTCCGTGTAGTAGTGATATCTTATGATGTTTCTTTTTCTGTGTGACTTATCTCACTTAGAATCATCGTACCTGAATCCACTCATTATGCTGCTATGGGCGTGATGACATAGATTTCATTGCTGAGTGATATTGCATTGTACGTACCTACCACAACTTCTTTATCCATTTTTCACTTTCTGTGATATTGAACTTGTACTGTAAACGAGGTTCTTGTAAACAGAGCCGTCCCAAACTTTGGGGTGGCTGTGTCTTTTTGATTTTAATTTCCCTAAGCTATAGGACCATAAGTGGAAGTGCCCTAGGCTCTGTTGCTTTGTTTTTTAGATGTTTCAGGAAACACCATACACTTCTCCAGAGTGGCTGTTGGCAATTTACATCCAGCCCATCAGCATAACAAGGCTCCCAGTTCTCCATGGCCTGTCCGGCCTTTCTGGATTTTACACTTTTTTCAGATGGCCCTTTTGACTGGGGGGCAGTGAGACTTCATTGTAGTGCAGATTTCCTTTGCAAGCTTGCTTGGTTGGCCAAAAAGGGCGTATGCGTTTTTTCCTGAATATATTCAGGAAAAAACGCATACGCCCTTTTTGGCCAAGTGCATCATTGTGGACATTCTTTCTCTTTTCCTATGCTTTACATGCAATTCCAGTCTACCTCCTGAAATCGGATTCCTGCAATTCTGCCCCGCTTTCGAGTCCTCTTGGCAGCCTTACTTCAATATATTTTTGGACGATAGCTGTCATTTTTAATTCTGCAGGTTTGTGAATTACAGTGTCCCTGAGCTCCTTTCTTCAACTCGCTTTCTTGTGAGCTGGCCGCAACACCGCAGGATTGCTTCAGGCCCTAGTGTGGTTCCGGCATGGCACGCTGAGCCTTTGGTTAATTCCTCTTCCTGGTGGGAAATGAGAGTTAAATTTGCCCATCCAGACACCTCCAGCTAGTCTCTCATTGGTTCTCCCTATTCCTGTTCATTTTCCGCAGAAATTGCAAACTGGGCCAAACAGGAGGTTAAAGGCAGTGACTCTCCAAGTGGGGAGAGTGTTAGTAAAGCGTCTGGAATGTTGCACCCGAGTACCAGGGGACGAAAACTGAGACACATTTGAACACGTTTCCCGATCACACGGTGGATCATACTCTGGGTTCCACATGCATGTTTTAGCTGAAGGAAGAATCCCTTAAACCTGGAGAGTTGAGACCCATGGAATGGCTACCATGCAATATGACTTCAAAGGGTCTGCATTTGCTCACCGAACCTCACCAATCCTATTACTGCTGCATTTATGCCTCTGTAGACACGCTTGATTCTCTTTCGGAGACATATAAATCCATAGGTTTTAAGATTCTTACTAGTCAGGTATATTCTTAGGCATTTAATATGGGGTGTTGAGTCCACTTTGTTGAGCAAGGAGTAGCTCTTGTCTATTACCTATTTGGCTTATGGAATGGTATCTGTGCTAATTTCAATCTCTGGTTTTATGCAGAACCCCAACTCACCTTTCCCCTTAAGCAAGCATAAGTTGGTTTTCTACATTTGAGATCCTGTTCTGTTTTGTAATTCAGTTCCTGTGTAGCCAAGTTTACATTCCGTGTATTAGTGATATCTTATGATGTTTCTTTTTCTGTGTGACTTATGTCACTTAGAATCATCGTACCTGAATCCACTCATTATGCTGCTACGGGCCTGATGACATAGATTTCATTCCTGAGTGATATTGCATTGTACGTAAGTACCACAACTTCTTTATCCATTTTTCACTTTCTGCGATATTGAACTTGTACCATAAACGAGATTCTTGTAAACAGAGCCGGCCCAAACTTTGGGGTGGCTGTGTCTTTTTGATTTTAATTTCCCTAAGCTATAGGACCATAAGTGGAAGTGCCCTAGGCTCTGTTGCTTTGTTTTTTAGATGTTTCAGGAAACACCATACACTTCTCCAGAGTGGCTGTTGGCAATTTACATCCCGCCCATCAGCATAACAAGGCTCCCAATTCTCCATGGCCTGTCCTGCCTTTCTGGATTTTACACATTTTTCAGATGGCCCTTTTGACCGGGGGGCAGTGAGACTTCATTGTACTGCAGATTTCCTTTGCAAGCTTGCTTGGTTGGCCAAAAAGGGCGTATGCGTTTTTTCCTGAATATATTCAGGAAAAAACGCATACGCCCTTTTTGGCCAAGTGCATCATTGTGGACGTTCTGCCTCTTTTCCTATGCTTTACATGCAATTCCAGTCTACCTCCTGAAATCGGATTCCTGCAATTCTGCCCCGCTTTCAAGTCCTCTTGGCAGCCTTACTTCAATATATTTTTGGACGATAGCTGTCATTTTTAACTCTGCAGGTTTGTGAATTACAGTGCCCCTGAGCTCCTTTCTTCAACTCGCTTTCTTGTGAGCTGGCCGCAACACCGCAGGATTGCTTCAGGCCCTAGTGTGGTTCTGGCATGGCATGCTGAGCCTTTGGTTAATTCCTCTTCCTGGTGGGAAATGAGAGTTAAATTTGCCCGTCCAGACACCTCCAGCTAGTCTCTCATTGGTTCTCCCTATTCCTGTTCATTTTCCGCAGAAATTGCAAACTGGGCCAAACAGGAGGTTAAAGGCACTGACTCTCCAAGTGGGGAGAGTGTTAGTAAAGCGTCTGGAATGTTGCACCCGAGTACCAGGGGACGAAATCTGACACATTTGAACACGTTTCCCGATCACACGGTGGATCATACTCTGGGTTCCACATGCATGTTTTAGCTGAAGGAAGAATCCCTTAAACCTGGAGAGTTGAGACCCATGGAATGGGTACCATGCAATATGACTTCAAAGGTTCTGCATTGGCTCACCGAACCTCACCAATCCTATCACTGCTGCGCTTATGCCACTGTACACATGCTTGATTCTCTTTCGGAGACATATAAATCCATAGATTTTAAGATTCTTACTAGTCAGGTATATTCTTAGACGTTTAATATGGGGTGTTGAGTCCTCTTCGTTGAGCAAGGAGTAGCTCTTGTCTATTACATATTTGGCTTATGGAACGGTATCTGTGCTAATTTCAATCTCTGGTTTTATGCAGCACCCCAACTCACCTTTCCCCTTAAGCAAGCATAAGTTGGTTTTCTACATTTGAGACCTTGTTCTGTTTTGTAATTCAGTTCCTGTGTAGCCAAGTTTACATTCCGTGTAGTAGTGATATCTTATGATGTTTCTTTTCCTGTGTGACTTATCTCACTTAGAATCATCGTACCTGAATCCACTCATTATGCTGCTACGGGCCTGATGACATAGATTTCATTGCTGAGTGATATTGCATTGTACGTAAGTACCACAAATTCTTTATCCATTTTTCACCTTCTGTGATATTGAATTTGTACTGTAAATGAGGTTCTTGTAAACAGAGCCGTCCCAAACTTTGGGGTGGCTGTGTCTTTTTGATTTTAATTTCCCTAAGCTATAGGACCATAAGTGGAAGTGCCCTAGGCTCTGTTGCTTTGTTTTTTAGATGTTTCAGGAAACACCATACACTTCTCCAGAGTGGCTGTTGGCAATTTACATCCCGCCCATCAGCATAACAACGCTCCCAGTTCTCCATGGCCTGTCCTGCCTTTCTGGATTTTACACTTTTTTCCGATGGCCCTTTTGACCAGGGGGCAGTGAGACTTCATTGTAGTGCAGATTTCCTTTGCAAGCTTGCTTGGTTGGCCAAAAAGGGCGTATGCGTTTTTTCCTGAATATATTCAGGAAAAAACGCATACGCCCTTTTTGGCCAAGTGCATCATTGTGGACGTTCTGCCTCTTTTCCTATGCTTTACATGCAATTCCAGTCTACCTCCTGAAATCGGTTTCCTGCAATTCTGCCCCGCTTTCAAGTCCTCTTGGCAGCCTTACTTCAATATATTTTTGGACGATAGCTGTCATTTTTAACTCTGCAGGTTTGTGAATTACAGTGCCCCTGAGCTCCTTTCTTCAACTCACTTTCTTGTGAGCTGGCCGCAACACCGCAGGATTGCTTCAGGCCCTAGTGTGGTTCCGGCATGGCACGCTGAGCCTTTGGTTAATTCCACTTCCTGGTGGGAAATGAGAGTTAAATTTGCCCATCCAGACACCTCCAGCTAGTCTCTCATTCGTTCTCCCTATTCCTGTTCATTTTCCACAGAAATTGCAAACTGGGCCAAACAGGAGGTTAAAGGCACTGACTCTCCAGTGGGGAGAGTGTTAGTAAAGCGTCTGGAATGTTGCACCCGAGTACCAGGGGACAAAAACTGAGACACATTTGAACACGTTTCCCGATCACATGGTGGATCATACTCTGGGTTCCACATGCATGTTTTAGCTGAAGGAAGAATCCCTTAAACCTGGAGAGTTGAGACCCATGGAAAGGCTACCATGCAATATGACTTCAAAGGGTCTGCATTTGCTCATCAAACCTCACCAATCGTATCACTGCTGCGTTTATGCCGCTGTACACATGCTTGATTCTCTTTTGGAGACATATAAATCCATAGGTTTTAAGATTCTTACTAGTCAGGTATATTCTTAGACGTTTAATATGGGGTGTTGAGTCCACTTCGTTGAGCAAGGAGTAGCTCTTGTCTATTACATATTTGGCTTATGGAACGGTATCTGTGCTAATTTCAATCTCTGGTTTTATGCAGCACCCCAACTCACCTTTCCCCTTAAGCAAGCATAAGTTGGTTTTCTACATTTGAGATCCTGTTCTGTTTTGTAATTCAGTTCCTGTGTAGCCAAGTTTACATTCCATGTATTAGTGATATCTTATGATGTTTCTTTTTCTGTGTGACTTATGTCACTTAGAATCATCGTACCTGAATCCACTCATTATGCTGCTACGGGCCTGATGACATAGATTTCATTCCTGAGTGATATTGCATTGTACGTAAGTACCACAACTTCTTTATCCATTTTTCGCTTTCTGTGATATTGAACTTGTACCGTAAACGAGGTTCTTGTAAACAGAGCCGTCCCAAACTTTGGGGTGGCTGTGTCTTTTTGATTTTAATTTCCCTAAGCTATAGGACCATAAGTGGAAGTGCCCTAGGCTCTGTTGCTTTGTTTTTTAGATGTTTCAGGAAACACCATACACTTCTCCAGAGTGGCTGTTGGCAATTTACATCCCGCCCATCAGCATAACAAGGCTCCCAGTTCTCCATGGCCTGTCCTGCCTTTCTGGATTTTATACTTTTTTCAGATGGCCCTTTTGACCGGGGGGCAGTGAGACTTCATTGTACTGCAGATTTCCTTTGCAAGCTTGCTTGGTTGGCCAAAAAGGGCGTATGCGTTTTTTCCTGAATATATTCAGGAAAAAACGCATACGCCCTTTTTGGCCAAGTGCATCATTGTGGACGTTCTGCCTCTTTTCCTATGCTTTACATGCAATTCCAGTCTACCTCCTGAAATCGGATTCCTGCAATTCTGCCCCGCTTTCGAGTCCTCTTGGCAGCCTTACTTCAATATATTTTTGGACGATAGCTGTCATTTATAACTCTGCAGGTTTGTGAATTACAGTGCCCCTGAGCTCCTTTCTTCAACTCGCTTTCTTGTGAGCTGGCCGCAACACCGCAGGATTGCTTCAGGCCCTAGTGTGGTTCCGGTATGGCACGCTGAGCCTTTGGTTAATTCCTCTTCCTGGTGGGAAATGAGAGTTAAATTTGCCCGTCCAGACACCTCCAGCTAGTCTCTCATTGGTTCTCCCTATTCCTGTTCATTTTCCGCAGAAATTGCAAACTGGGCCAAACAGGAGGTTAAAGGCACTGACTCTCCAAGTGGGGAGAGTTTTAGTAAAGCGTCTGGAATGTTGCACCCGAGTACCAGGGGACAAAAACTGAGACACATTTGAACACGTTTCCCGATCACACGGTGGATCATACTCTGGGTTCCACATGCATGTTTTAGCTGAAGGAAGAATCCCTTAAACCTGGAGAGTTGAGACCCATGGAATGGGTACCATTCAATATGACTTCAAAGGTTCTGCATTGGCTCACCGAACCTCACCAATCCTATCACTGCTGCGCTTATGCCACTATACACAAACTTGATTCTCTTTCGGAGACATATAAATCCATAGATTTTAAGATTCTTACTAGTCAGGTATATTCTTAGACGTTTAATATGGGGTGTTGAGTCCTCTTCGTTGAGCAAGGAGTAGCTCTTGTCTATTACATATTTGGCTTATGGAACGGTATCTGTGCTAATTTCAATCTCTGGTTTTATGCAGCACCCCAACTCACCTTTCCCCTTAAGCAAGCATAAGTTGGTTTTCTACATTTGAGACCTTGTTCTGTTTTGTAATTCAGTTCCTGTGTAGCCAAGTTTACATTCCGTGTATTAGTGATATCTTATGATGTTTCTATTTCTGTGTGACTTATCTCACTTAGAATCATCGTACCTGAATCCACTCATTATGCTGCTATGGGCCTGATGACATAGATTTCATTGCTGAGTGATATTGCATTGTACGTAAGTACCACAAATTCTTTATCCATTTTTCGCTTTCTGTGATATTGAACTTGTACCGTAAACGAGGTTCTTGTAAACAGAGCCGTCCCAAACTTTGGGGTGGCTGTGTCTTTTTGATTTTAATTTCCCTAAGCTATAGGACCATAAGTGGAAGTGCCCTAGGCTCTGTTGCTTTGTTTTTTAGATGTTTCAGGAAACACCATACACTTCTCCAGAGTGGCTGTTGGCAATTTACATCCCGCCCATCAGCATAACAAGGCTCCCAAGTCTCCATGAGCTGTCCTGCCTTTCTGGATTTTACACTTTTTTCAGATGGCCCTTTTGACTGGGGGGCAGTGAGACTTCATTGTACTGCAGATTTCCTTTGCAAGCTTGCTTGGTTGGCCAAAAAGGGCGTATGCGTTTTTTCCTGAATATATTCAGGAAAAAACGCATACGCCCTTTTTGGCCAAGTGCATCATTGTGGACGTTCTGCCTCTTTTCCTATGCTTTACATGCAATTCCAGTCTACCTCCTGAAATCGGTTTCCTGCAATCCTGCCCCGCTTTCAAGTCCTCTTGGCAGCCTTACTTCAGTATATTTTTGGACGATAGCTGTCATTTTTAACTCTGCAGGTTTGTGAATTACAGTGCCCCTGAGCTCCTTTCTTCAACTCACTTTCTTGTGAGCTGGCCGCAACACCGCAGGATTGCTTCAGGCCCTAGTGTGGTTCCGGCATGGCACGCTGAGCCTTTGGTTAATTCCTCTTCCTGGTGGGAAATGAGAGTTAAATTTGCCCATCCAGACACCTCCAGCTAGTCTCTCATTGGTTCTCCCTATTCCTGTTCATTTTCCGCAGAAATTGCAAACTGGGCCAAACAGGAGGTTAAAGGCACTGACTCTCCAAGTGGGGAGAGTGTTAGTAAAGCGTCTGGAATGTTGCACCCGAGTACCAGGGGACAAAAACTGAGACACATTTGAACACGTTTCCCGATCACACGGTGGATCATACTCTGGGTTCCACATGCATGTTTTAGCTGAAGGAAGAATCCCTTAAAACTGGAGAGTTGAGACCCATGGAATGGCTACCATGCAATATGACTTCAAAGGGTCTGCATTTGCTCATCAAACCTCACCAATCCTATCACTGCTGCGTTTATGCTGCTGTACACATGCTTGATTCTCTTTTGGAGACATATAAATCCATAGGTTTTAAGATTATTACTAGTCAGGTATATTCTTAGGCGATTAATATGGGGTGTAGAGTCCACTTCGTTGAGCAAGGAGTAGCTCTTGTCTATTACATATTTGGCTTATGGAATGGTATCTGTGCTAATTTCAATCTCTGGTTTTATGCAGAACCCCAACTCACCTTTCCCCTTAAGCAAGCATAAGTTGGTTTTCTACATTTGAGACCGTGTTCTGTTTTGTAATTCAGTTTCTGTGTAGCCAAGTTTACATTCCGTGTAGTAGTGATATCTTATGATGTTTCTTTTTCTGTGTGACTTATCTTACTTAGAATCATCGTACCTGAATCCACTCATTATGCTGCTACGGGCATGATGATATAGATTTCATTGCTGAGTGATATTGCATTGTACGTAAGTACCACAACTTCTTTATCCATTTTTCGCTTTTGTGATATAGAACTTGTACTGTAAACGAGGTTCTTGTAAACAGAGCTGTCCCAAACTTTGGGGTGACTGTGTCTTTTTTATTTTAATTTCCCTAAGCTATAGGACCATAAGTGGAAATGTCCTAGGCTCTGTTGCTTTGTTTTTTAGATGTTTCAGGAAACACCATACACTTCTCCAGAGTGGCTGTTGGCAATTTACATCCCGCCCATCAGCATAACAAGGCTCCCAGTTCTCCATGGCCTGTCCTGCCTTTCTGGATGTTACACTTTTTTCAGATGGCCCTTTTGACCGGGGGGCAGTGAGACTTCATTGTAGTGCAGATTTCCTTTGCAAGCTTGCTTGGTTGGCCAAAAAGGGCGTATGCGTTTTTTCCTGAATATATTCAGGAAAAAACGCATACGCCCTTTTTGGCCAAGTGCATCATTGTGGACGTTCTGCCTCTTTTCCTATGCTTTACATGCAATTCCAGTCTACCTCCTGAAATCGGTTTCCTGCAATCCTGCCCCGCTTTCAAGTCCTCTTGGCAGCCTTACTTCAATATATTTTTGGACGATAGCTGTCATTTTTAACTCTGCAGGTTTGTGAATTACAGTGCCCCTGAGCTCCTTTCTTCAACTCACTTTCTTGTGAGCTGGCCGCAACACCGCAGGATTGCTTCAGGCCCTAGTGTGGTTCCGGCATGGCACGCTGAGCCTTTGGTTAATTCCTCTTCCTGGTGGGAAATGAGAGTTAAATTTGCCCGTCCAGACACCTCCAGCTAGTCTCTCATTGGTTCTCCCTATTCCTGTTCATTTTCCGCAGAAATTGCAAACTGGGCCAAACAGGAGTTTAAAGGCACTGACTCTCCAAGTGGGGAGAGTGTTAGTAAAGCGTCTGGAATGTTGCACCCGAGTACCAGGGGACGAAACCTGAGACACATTTGAACACGTTTCCCGATCACACGGTGGATCATACTCTGGGTTCCACATGCATGTTTTAGCTGAAGGAAGAATCCCTTAAACCTGGAGAGTTGAGACCCATGGAATGGGTACCATGCAATATGACTTCAAAGGGTCTGCATTTGCTCACCGAACCTCACCCATCCTATCACTGCTGCATTTATGCCGCTGTACACACGCTTGATTCTCTTTCGGAGACATAGAAATCCATAGGTTTTAAGATTCTTACTAGTCAGGTATATTCTTAGGCGTTTAATATGGGGTGTTGATTCCACTTGGTTGAGAAAGGAGTAGCTCTTGTCTATTACATATTTGGCTTATGGAACGGTATCTGTGCTAATTTCAATCTCTGGTTTTATGCAGCACCCCAACTCACCTTTCCCCTTAAGAAAGCATAAGTTGGTTTTCTACATTTGAGACCCTGTTCTGTTTTGTAATTCTGTTCCTGTGTAGCCAAGTTTACATTCCGTGTATTAGTGATATCTTATGATGTTTCTTTTTCTGTGTGACTTATCTCACTTAGAATCATCGTACCTGAATCCACTCATTATGCTGCTATGGGCCTGATGACATAGATTTCATTGCTGAGTGATATTGCATTGTACGTACCTACCACAACTTCTTTATCCATTTTTCGCTTTCTGTGATTTTGAACTCGAACTGTAAACGAGGTTCTTGTAAACAGAGCTGTCCCAAACTTTGGGGTGACTGTGTCTTTTTGATTTTAATTTCCCTAAGCTATAGGACCATAAGTGGAAGTGCCCTAGGCTCTGTTGCTTTGTTTTGTAGATGTTTCAGGAAACACCATACACTTCTCCAGAGTGGCTGTTGGCAATTTACATCCCGCCCATCAGCATAACAAGGTTCCCAGTTCTCCATGGCCTGTCCTGCCTTTCTGGATTTTACAGTTTTTTCAGATGGCCCTTTTGACCGGGGGGCAGTGAGACTTCATTGTAGTGCAGATTTCCTTTGCAAGCTTGCTTGGTTGGCCAAAAAGGGCGTATGCGTTTTTTCCTGAATATATTCAGGAAAAAACGCATACGCCCTTTTTGGCCAAGTGCATCATTGTGGACGTTCTGCCTCTTTTCCTATGCTTTACATGCAATTCCAGTCTACCTCCTGAAATCAGTTTCCTGCAATTCTGCCCCGCATTCAAGTCCTCTTGGCAGCCTTACTTCAATATATTTTTGGACGATAGCTGTCATTTTTAACTCTGCAGGTTTGTGTATTACAGTGACCCTGAGCTGCTTTCTTCAACTCGCTTTCTTGTGAGCTGGCCGCAACACCGCAGGATTGCTTCAGGCCCTAGTGTGGTTCCGGCATGGCACGCTGAGCCTTTGGTTAATTCCTCTTCCTGGTGGGAAATGAGAGTTAAATTTGCCCATCCAGACACCTCCAGCTAGTCTCTCATTGGTTCTCCCTATTTCTGTTCATTTTCCGCAGAAATTGCAAACTGGGCCAAACAGGAGGTTAAAGGCACTGTCTCTCCAAGTGGGGAGAGTGTTAGTAAAGCGTCTGGAATGTTGCACCCGAGTACCAGGGGACAAAAACTGAGACACATTTGAACACGTTTCCCGATCACACGGTTGATCATACTCTGGGTTCCACATGCATGTTTTAGCTGAAGGAAGAATCCCTTAAACCTGGAGAGTTGAGACCCATGGAATGGCTACCATGCAATATGACTTCAAAGGGTCTGCATTTGCTCATCAAACCTCACCAATCCTATCACTGCTGCGTTTATGCCGCTGTACACATGCTTGATTCTCTTTTGGAGACATATAAATCCATAGGTTTTAAGATTCTTACTAGTCAGGTATATTCTTAGGCGATTAATATGGGGTGTAGAGTCCACTTCGTTGAGCAAGGAGTAGCTCTTGTCTATTACATATTTGGCTTATGGAATGGTATCTGTGCTAATTTCAATCTCTGGTTTTATGCAGAACCCCAACTCACCTTTCCCCTTAAGCAAGCATAAGTTGGTTTTCTACATTTGAGACCGTGTTCTGTTTTGTAATTCAGTTTCTGTGTAGCCAAGTTTACATTCCGTGTAGTAGTGATATCTTATGATGTTTCTTTTTCTGTGTGACTTATCTCACTTAGAATCATCGTACCTGAATCCACTCATTATTCTGCTACGGGCCTGATGATATAGATTTCATTGCTGAGTGATATTGCATTGTACGTAAGTACCACAAAATCTTTGTCCATTTTTCACTTTCTGTGATATTGAACTTGTACTGTAAACGAGGTTCTTGTAAACAGAGCCGTCCCAAACTTTGGGGTGGCTGTGTCTTTTTGATTTTAATTTCCCTAAGCTATAGGACCATAAGTGGAAGTGCCCTAGGCTCTGTTGCTTTGTTTTTTAGATGTTTCAGGAAACACCATACACTTCTCCAGAGTGGCTGTTGGCAATTTACATCCCGCCCATCAGCATAACAAGGCTCCCAGTTCTCCATGGCCTGTCCTGCCTTTCTGGATTTTACACTTTTTTCAGATGGCCGTATTGACCGGGGGGCAGTGAGACTTCATTGTAGTGCAGATTTCCTTTGCAAGCTTGCTTGGTTGGCCAAAAAGGGCGTATGCGTTTTTTCCTGAATATATTCAGGAAAAAACGCATACGCCCTTTTTGGCCAAGTGCATCATTGTGGACGTTCTGTCTCTTTTCCTATGCTTTACATGCAATTCCAGTCTACCTCCTGAAATCGGTTTCCTACAATTCTGCCCCGCTTTCAAGTCCTCTTGGCACCCTTACTTCAATATATTTTTGGACGATAGCTGTCATTTTTAACTCTGCAGGTTTGTGAAATACAGTGCCCCTGAGCTCCTTTCTTCAACTCGCTTTCTTGTGAGCTGGCCGCAACACCGCAGGATTGCTTCAGGACATAGGGTGGTTCCGGAATGGCACGCTGAGCCTTTGTTTAATTCCTCTTCCTGGTGGGAAATGAGAGTTAAATTTGCCCGTCCAGACACCTCCAGCTAGTCTCTCATTGGTTCTCCCTATTCCTGTTCATCTTCCGCAGAAATTGCGAACTGGGCCAAACAGGAGGTTAAAGGCACTGACTCTCCAAGTGGGGAGAGTGTTAGTAAAGCATCTGGAATGTTGCACCCGAGTACCAGCGGACGAAAACTGACACATTTGAACACGTTTTCCGATCACACGGTGGATCATACTCTGGGTTCCACATGCATGTTTTAGCTGAAGGAAGAATCCCTTAAACCTGGAAAGTTGAGACCCAAGGAATAGGAACCACGCAATATGACGTCAAAGGGTCTGCATTTGCTCACCGAACGTCACCAATCCTATCAGTGCTGCGCTTATGCCGCTGTACACACGCTTGATTCTCTTTCGGAGACAAATAAGTCCATAGGTTTTAAGATTCTTACTAGTCAGGTATATTCTTAGGCGTTTAATATGGGGTGTTGTGTCCTCTTCGTTGAGCAAGGAGTAGATCTTGTCTATTACATATTTGGCTTGTGGAACGGTATCTGTGCTAATTTCAATCTCTGGTTTTATGCAGCACCCCAACTCACCTTTCCCCTTAAGCAAGCATAAGTTGGTTTTCTACATTTGACACCCTGTTCCGTTTTGTAATTCAGTTCCTGTGTAGCCAAGTTTACATTCTGTGTAGTAGTGATATCTTATGATGTTTCTTTTTCTGTGTGACTTAGAATCATCGTACCTGAATCCACTCAATATGCTGTTACGGGCCTGATGACATACATTTCATTGCTGAGTGATATTGCATTGTACGTAAGTACCACAACTTCTTTATCCATTTTTCGCTTTCTGTGATATAGAACTTGTACCGTAAACGAGGTTCTTGTAAACAGAGCTGTCCCAAACTTTGGGGTGACTGTGTATTTTTTATTTTAATTTCCCTAAGCTATAGGACCATAAGTGGAAATGTCCTAGGCTCTGTTGCTTTGTTTTTTAGATGTTTCAGGAAACACCATACACTTCTCCAGAGTGGCTGTTGGCAATTTACATCCCACCCATCAGCATAACAAGGCTCCCAGTTCTCCATGGCCTGTCCTGCCTTTCTGGATTTTACACTTTTTTCAGATGGCCCTTTTGACCGGGGGGCAGTGAGACTTCATTGTAGTGCAGATTTCCTTTGCAAGCTTGCTTGGTTGGCCAAGAAGGGCGTATGCGTTTTTTCCTGAATATATTCAGGAAAAAACGCATACGCCCTTTTTGGCCAAGTGCATCATTGTGGACGTTCTGCCTCTTTTCCTATGCTTTACATGCAATTCCAGTCTACCTCCTGAAATCGGTTTCCTGCAATCCTGCCCCGCTTTCAAGTCCTCTTGGCAGCCTTACTTCAATATATTTTTGGACGATAGCTGTCATTTTTAACTCTGCAGGTTTGTGAATTACAGTGCCCCTGAGCTCCTTTCTTCAACTCACTTTCTTGTGAGCTGGCCGCAACACCGCAGGATTGCTTCAGGCCCTAGTGTGGTTCCGGCATGGCACGCTGAGCCTTTGGTTAATTCCTCTTCCTGGTGGGAAATGAGAGTTAAATTTGCCCGTCCAGACACCTCCAGCTAGTCTCTCATTGGTTCTCCCTATTCCTGTTCATTTTCCGCAGAAATTGCAAACTGGGCCAAACAGGAGTTTAAAGGCACTGACTCTCCAAGTGGGGAGAGTGTTAGTAAAGCGTCTGGAATGTTGCACCCGAGTACCAGGGGACGAAACCTGAGACACATTTGAACACGTTTCCCGATCACACGGTGGATCATACTCTGGGTTCCACATGCATGTTTTAGCTGAAGGAAGAATCCCTTAAACCTGGAGAGTTGAGACCCATGGAATGGGTACCATGCAATATGACTTCAAAGGGTCTGCATTTGCTCACCGAACCTCACCCATCCTATCACTGCTGCATTTATGCCGCTGTACACACGCTTGATTCTCTTTCGGAGACATAGAAATCCATAGGTTTTAAGATTCTTACTAGTCAGGTATATTCTTAGGCGTTTAATATGGGGTGTTGATTCCACTTGGTTGAGAAAGGAGTAGCTCTTGTCTATTACATATTTGGCTTATGGAACGGTATCTGTGCTAATTTCAATCTCTGGTTTTATGCAGCACCCCAACTCACCTTTCCCCTTAAGAAAGCATAAGTTGGTTTTCTACATTTGAGACCCTGTTCTGTTTTGTAATTCTGTTCCTGTGTAGCCAAGTTTACATTCCGTGTATTAGTGATATCTTATGATGTTTCTTTTTCTGTGTGACTTATCTCACTTAGAATCATCGTACCTGAATCCACTCATTATGCTGCTATGGGCCTGATGACATAGATTTCATTGCTGAGTGATATTGCATTGTACGTACCTACCACAACTTCTTTATCCATTTTTCGCTTTCTGTGATTTTGAACTCGAACTGTAAACGAGGTTCTTGTAAACAGAGCTGTCCCAAACTTTGGGGTGACTGTGTCTTTTTGATTTTAATTTCCCTAAGCTATAGGACCATAAGTGGAAGTGCCCTAGGCTCTGTTGCTTTGTTTTGTAGATGTTTCAGGAAACACCATACACTTCTCCAGAGTGGCTGTTGGCAATTTACATCCCGCCCATCAGCATAACAAGGTTCCCAGTTCTCCATGGCCTGTCCTGCCTTTCTGGATTTTACACTTTTTTCAGATGGCCCTTTTGACCGGGGGGCAGTGAGACTTCATTGTAGTGCAGATTTCCTTTGCAAGCTTGCTTGGTTGGCCAAAAAGTGCGTATGCGTTTTTTCCTGAATATATTCAGGAAAAAACGCATACGCCCTTTTTGGCCAAGTGCATCATTGTGGACGTTCTGCCTCTTTTCCTATGCTTTACATGCAATTCCAGTCTACCTCCTGAAATCAGTTTCCTGCAATTCTGCCCCGCATTCAAGTCCTCTTGGCAGCCTTACTTCAATATATTTTTGGACGATAGCTGTCATTTTTAACTCTGCAGGTTTGTGTATTACAGTGACCCTGAGCTGCTTTCTTCAACTCGCTTTCTTGTGAGCTGGCCGCAACACCGCAGGATTGCTTCAGGCCCTAGTGTGGTTCCGGCATGGCACGCTGAGCCTTTGGTTAATTCCTCTTCCTGGTGGGAAATGAGAGTTAAATTTGCCCATCCAGACACCTCCAGCTAGTCTCTCATTGGTTCTCCCTATTTCTGTTCATTTTCCGCAGAAATTGCAAACTGGGCCAAACAGGAGGTTAAAGGCACTGTCTCTCCAAGTGGGGAGAGTGTTAGTAAAGCGTCTGGAATGTTGCACCCGAGTACCAGGGGACAAAAACTGAGACACATTTGAACACGTTTCCCGATCACACGGTTGATCATACTCTGGGTTCCACATGCATGTTTTAGCTGAAGGAAGAATCCCTTAAACCTGGAGAGTTGAGACCCATGGAATGGCTACCATGCAATATGACTTCAAAGGGTCTGCATTTGCTCATCAAACCTCACCAATCCTATCACTGCTGCGTTTATGCCGCTGTACACATGCTTGATTCTCTTTTGGAGACATATAAATCCATAGGTTTTAAGATTCTTACTAGTCAGGTATATTCTTAGGCGATTAATATGGGGTGTAGAGTCCACTTCGTTGAGCAAGGAGTAGCTCTTGTCTATTACATATTTGGCTTATGGAATGGTATCTGTGCTAATTTCAATCTCTGGTTTTATGCAGAACCCCAACTCACCTTTCCCCTTAAGCAAGCATAAGTTGGTTTTCTACATTTGAGACCGTGTTCTGTTTTGTAATTCAGTTTCTGTGTAGCCAAGTTTACATTCCGTGTAGTAGTGATATCTTATGATGTTTCTTTTTCTGTGTGACTTATCTCACTTAGAATCATCGTACCTGAATCCACTCATTATTCTGCTACGGGCCTGATGATATAGATTTCATTGCTGAGTGATATTGCATTGTACGTAAGTACCACAAAATCTTTGTCCATTTTTCACTTTCTGTGATATTGAACTTGTACTGTAAACGAGGTTCTTGTAAACAGAGCCGTCCCAAACTTTGGGGTGGCTGTGTCTTTTTGATTTTAATTTCCCTAAGCTATAGGACCATAAGTGGAAGTGCCCTAGGCTCTGTTGCTTTGTTTTTTAGATGTTTCAGGAAACACCATACACTTCTCCAGAGTGGCTGTTGGCAATTTACATCCCGCCCATCAGCATAACAAGGCTCCCAGTTCTCCATGGCCTGTCCTGCCTTTCTGGATTTTACACTTTTTTCAGATGGCCGTATTGACCGGGGGGCAGTGAGACTTCATTGTAGTGCAGATTTCCTTTGCAAGCTTGCTTGGTTGGCCAAAAAGGGCGTATGCGTTTTTTCCTGAATATATTCAGGAAAAAACGCATACGCCCTTTTTGGCCAAGTGCATCATTGTGGACGTTCTGTCTCTTTTCCTATGCTTTACATGCAATTCCAGTCTACCTCCTGAAATCGGTTTCCTACAATTCTGCCCCGCTTTCAAGTCCTCTTGGCACCCTTACTTCAATATATTTTTGGACGATAGCTGTCATTTTTAACTCTGCAGGTTTGTGAAATACAGTGCCCCTGAGCTCCTTTCTTCAACTCGCTTTCTTGTGAGCTGGCCGCAACACCGCAGGATTGCTTCAGGACATAGGGTGGTTCCGGAATGGCACGCTGAGCCTTTGTTTAATTCCTCTTCCTGGTGGGAAATGAGAGTTAAATTTGCCCGTCCAGACACCTCCAGCTAGTCTCTCATTGGTTCTCCCTATTCCTGTTCATCTTCCGCAGAAATTGCGAACTGGGCCAAACAGGAGGTTAAAGGCACTGACTCTCCAAGTGGGGAGAGTGTTAGTAAAGCATCTGGAATGTTGCACCCGAGTACCAGCGGACGAAAACTGACACATTTGAACACGTTTTCCGATCACACGGTGGATCATACTCTGGGTTCCACATGCATGTTTTAGCTGAAGGAAGAATCCCTTAAACCTGGAAAGTTGAGACCCAAGGAATAGGAACCACGCAATATGACGTCAAAGGGTCTGCATTTGCTCACCGAACGTCACCAATCCTATCAGTGCTGCGCTTATGCCGCTGTACACACGCTTGATTCTCTTTCGGAGACAAATAAGTCCATAGGTTTTAAGATTCTTACTAGTCAGGTATATTCTTAGGCGTTTAATATGGGGTGTTGTGTCCTCTTCGTTGAGCAAGGAGTAGATCTTGTCTATTACATATTTGGCTTGTGGAACGGTATCTGTGCTAATTTCAATCTCTGGTTTTATGCAGCACCCCAACTCACCTTTCCCCTTAAGCAAGCATAAGTTGGTTTTCTACATTTGACACCCTGTTCCGTTTTGTAATTCAGTTCCTGTGTAGCCAAGTTTACATTCTGTGTAGTAGTGATATCTTATGATGTTTCTTTTTCTGTGTGACTTAGAATCATCGTACCTGAATCCACTCAATATGCTGTTACGGGCCTGATGACATACATTTCATTGCTGAGTGATATTGCATTGTACGTAAGTACCACAACTTCTTTATCCATTTTTCGCTTTCTGTGATATAGAACTTGTACCGTAAACGAGGTTCTTGTAAACAGAGCTGTCCCAAACTTTGGGGTGACTGTGTATTTTTTATTTTAATTTCCCTAAGCTATAGGACCATAAGTGGAAATGTCCTAGGCTCTGTTGCTTTGTTTTTTAGATGTTTCAGGAAACACCATACACTTCTCCAGAGTGGCTGTTGGCAATTTACATCCCACCCATCAGCATAACAAGGCTCCCAGTTCTCCATGGCCTGTCCTGCCTTTCTGGATTTTACACTTTTTTCAGATGGCCCTTTTGACCGGGGGGCAGTGAGACTTCATTGTAGTGCAGATTTCCTTTGCAAGCTTGCTTGGTTGGCCAAGAAGGGCGTATGCGTTTTTTCCTGAATATATTCAGGAAAAAACGCATACGTCCTTTTTGGCCAAGTGCATCATTGTGGACGTTCTGCCTCTTTTCCTATGCTTTACATGCAATTCCAGTCTACCTCCTGAAACCGGTTTCCTGCAATTCTGCCCCGCTTTCAAGTCCTCTTGGCAGCCTTACTTCAATATATTTTTGGACGATAGCTGTCATTTATAACTCTGCAGGTTTGTGAATTACAGTGCCCCTGAGCTCCTTTCTTCAACTCGCTTTCTTGTGAGCTGGCCGCAACACCGCAGCATTGCTTCAGGCCCTAGTGTGGTTCCGGAATGGCATGCTGAGCCTTTGGTTAATTCCTCTTCCTGGTGGGAAATGAGAGTTAAATTTGCCCGTCCAGACACCTCCAGCTAGTCTCTCATTGGTTCTCCCTATTCCTGTTCATTTTCCGCAGAAATTGCAAACTGGGCCAAACAGGAGGTTAAAGGCACTGACTCTCCAAGTGGGGAGAGGGTTAGTAAAGCGTCTGGAATGTTGCACCCGAGTACCAGGGGACGAAACCTGAGACACATTTGAACACGTTTCCCGATCACACTGTGGATCATACTCTGGGTTCCAAATGCATGTTTTAGCTGAAGGAAGAATCCCTTAAACCTGGAGAGTTGAGACCCATGGAATGGGTACCATGCAATATGACTTCAAAGGGTCTGCATTTGCTCACCGAACCTCACCAATCCTATCACTGTTGCGTTTATGCCGCTGTACACACGCTTGATTCTCTTTCGGAGACATAGAAATCCATAGGTTTTAAGATTCTTACTTGTCAGGTATATTCTTAGGCGTTTAATATGGGGTGTTGATTCCACTTGGTTGAGAAAGGAGTAGCTCTTGTCTATTACATATTTGGCTTATGGAACGGTATCTGTGCTAATTTCAATCTCTGGTTTTATGCAGCACCCCAACTCACCTTTCCCCTTAAGAAAGCATAAGTTGGTTTTCTACATTTGAGACCCTGTTCTGTTTTGTAATTCTGTTCCTGTGTAGCCAAGTTTACATTCCGTGTAGTAGTGATATATTATGATGTTTCTTTTTCTGTGTGACTTATCTCACTTAGAATCATCGTACCTGAATCCACTCATTATGCTGCTATGGGCGTGATGACATAGATTTCATTGCTGAGTGATATTGCATTGTACGTACCTACCACAACTTCTTTATCCATTTTTCACTTTCTGTGATATTGAACTTGTACTGTAAACGAGGTTCTTGTAAACAGAGCCGTCCCAAACTTTGGGGTGGCTGTGTCTTTTTGATTTTAATTTCCCTAAGCTATAGGACCATAAGTGGAAGTGCCCTAGGCTCTGTTGCTTTGTTTTTTAGATGTTTCAGGAAACACCATACACTTCTCCAGAGTGGCTGTTGGCAATTTACATCCAGCCCATCAGCATAACAAGGCTCCCAGTTCTCCATGGCCTGTCCGGCCTTTCTGGATTTTACACTTTTTTCAGATGGCCCTTTTGACTGGGGGGCAGTGAGACTTCATTGTAGTGCAGATTTCATTTGCAAGCTTGCTTGGTTGGCCAAAAAGGGCGTATGCGTTTTTTCCTGAATATATTCAGGAAAAAACGCATACGCCCTTTTTGGCCAAGTGCATCATTGTGGACATTCTGTCTCTTTTCCTATGCTTTACATGCAATTCCAGTCTACCTCCTGAAATCGGATTCCTGCAATTCTGCCCCGCTTTCGAGTCCTCTTGGCAGCCTTACTTCAATATATTTTTGGACGATAGCTGTCATTTTTAATTCTGCAGGTTTGTGAATTACAGTGTCCCTGAGCTCCTTTCTTCAACTCGCTTTCTTGTGAGCTGGCCGCAACACCGCAGGATTGCTTCAGGCCCTAGTGTGGTTCCGGCATGGCACGCTGAGCCTTTGGTTAATTCCTCTTCCTGGTGGGAAATGAGAGTTAAATTTGCCCATCCAGACACCTCCAGCTAGTCTCTCATTGGTTCTCCCTATTCCTGTTCATTTTCCGCAGAAATTGCAAACTGGGCCAAACAGGAGGTTAAAGGCAGTGACTCTCCAAGTGGGGAGAGTGTTAGTAAAGCGTCTGGAATGTTGCACCCGAGTACCAGGGGACGAAAACTGAGACACATTTGAACACGTTTCCCGATCACACGGTGGATCATACTCTGGGTTCCACATGCATGTTTTAGCTGAAGGAAGAATCCCTTAAACCTGGAGAGTTGAGACCCATGGAATGGCTACCATGCAATATGACTTCAAAGGGTCTGCATTTGCTCACCGAACCTCACCAATCCTATTACTGCTGCATTTATGCCTCTGTAGACACGCTTGATTCTCTTTCGGAGACATATAAATCCATAGGTTTTAAGATTCTTACTAGTCAGGTATATTCTTAGGCATTTAATATGGGGTGTTGAGTCCACTTTGTTGAGCAAGGAGTAGCTCTTGTCTATTACCTATTTGGCTTATGGAATGGTATCTGTGCTAATTTCAATCTCTGGTTTTATGCAGAACCCCAACTCACCTTTCCCCTTAAGCAAGCATAAGTTGGTTTTCTACATTTGAGATCCTGTTCTGTTTTGTAATTCAGTTCCTGTGTAGCCAAGTTTACATTCCGTGTATTAGTGATATCTTATGATGTTTCTTTTTCTGTGTGACTTATGTCACTTAGAATCATCGTACCTGAATCCACTCATTATGCTGCTACGGGCCTGATGACATAGATTTCATTCCTGAGTGATATTGCATTGTACGTAAGTACCACAACTTCTTTATCCATTTTTCACTTTCTGCGATATTGAACTTGTACCATAAACGAGATTCTTGTAAACAGAGCCGGCCCAAACTTTGGGGTGGCTGTGTC
The DNA here is from genome assembly GCF_039906515.1 of Pseudorca crassidens. Taxonomy (NCBI): domain Eukaryota; kingdom Metazoa; phylum Chordata; class Mammalia; order Artiodactyla; family Delphinidae; genus Pseudorca; species Pseudorca crassidens. Next base: position 746,918 of record NW_027136342.1, read on the forward strand.
TTTTTGATTTTAATTTCCCTAAGCTATAGGACCATAAGTGGAAGTGCCCTAGGCTCTGTTGCTTTGTTTTTTAGATGTTTCAGGAAACACCATACACTTCTCCAGAGTGGCTGTTGGCAATTTACATCCCCCCCATCAGCATAACAAGGCTCCCAATTCTCCATGGCCTGTCCTGCCTTTCTGGATTTTACACATTTTTCAGATGGCCCTTTTGACCGGGGGGCAGTGAGACTTCATTGTACTGCAGATTTCCTTTGCAAGCTTGCTTGGTTGGCCAAAAAGGGCGTATGCGTTTTTTCCTGAATATATTCAGGAAAAAACGCATACGCCCTTTTTGGCCAAGTGCATCATTGTGGACGTTCTGCCTCTTTTCCTATGCTTTACATGCAATTCCAGTCTACCTCCTGAAATCGGATTCCTGCAATTCTGCCCCGCTTTCAAGTCCTCTTGGCAGCCTTACTTCAATATATTTTTGGACGATAGCTGTCATTTTTAACTCTGCAGGTTTGTGAATTACAGTGCCCCTGAGCTCCTTTCTTCAACTCGCTTTCTTGTGAGCTGACCGCAACACCGCAGGATTGCTTCAGTCCCTAGTGTGGTTCTGGCATGGCATGCTGAGCCTTTGGTTAATTCCTCTTCCTGGTGGGAAATGAGAGTTAAATTTGCCCGTCCAGACACCTCCAGCTAGTCTCTCATTGGTTCTCCCTATTCCTGTTCATTTTCCGCAGAAATTGCAAACTGGGCCAAACAGGAGGTTAAAGGCACTGACTCTCCAAGTGGGGAGAGTGTTAGTAAAGCGTCTGGAATGTTGCACCCGAGTACCAGGGGACGAAATCTGACACATTTGAACACGTTTCCCGATCACACGGTGGATCATACTCTGGGTTCCACATGCATGTTTTAGCTGAAGGAAGAATCCCTTAAACCTGGAGAGTTGAGACCCATGGAATGGGTACCATGCAATATGACTTTAAAGGTTCTGCATTGGCTCACCGAACCTCACCAATCCTATCACTGCTGCGCTTATGCCACTGTACACACGCTTGATTCTCTTTCGGAGACATATAAATCCATAGATTTTAAGATTCTTACTAGTCAGGTATATTCTTAGACGTTTAATATGGGGTGTTGAGTCCTCTTCGTTGAGCAAGGAGTAGCTGTTGTCTATTACATATTTGGCTTATGGAACGGTATCTGTGCTAATTTCAATCTCTGGTTTTATGCAGCACCCCAACTCACCTTTCCCCTTAAGCAAGCATAAGTTGGTTTTCTACATTTGAGACCGTGTTCTGTTTTGTAATTCAGTTTCTGTGTAGCCAAGTTTTCATTCCGTGTAGTAGTGATATCTTATGATGTTTCTTTTTCTGTGTGACTTATCTCACTTAGAATCATCGTACCTGAATCCACTCATTATGCTGCTACGGGCCTGATGATATAGATTTCATTGCTGAGTGATATTGCATTGTACGTAAGTACCACAAATTCTTTATCCATTTTTCACCTTCTGTGATATTGAATTTGTACTGTAAATGAGGTTCTTGTAAACAGAGCCGTCCCAAACTTTGGGGTGGCTGTGTCTTTTTGATTTTAATTTCCCTAAGCTATAGGACCATAAGTGGAAGTGCCCTAGGCTCTGTTGCTTTGTTTTTTAGATGTTTCAGGAAACACCATACACTTCTCCAGAGTGGCTGTTGGCAATTTACATCCCGCCCATCAGCATAACAAGGCTCCCAGTTCTCCATGGCCTGTCCTGCCTTTCTGGATTTTACACTTTTTTCAGATGTCCCTTTTGACCGGTTGGGCAGTGAGACTTCATGGTAGTGCAGATTTCCTTTGCAAGCTTGCTTGGTTGGCCAAAAAGGGCGTATGCGTTTTTTCCTGAATATATTCAGGAAAAAACGCATACGCCCTTTTTGGCCAAGTGCATCATTGTGGACGTTCTGCCTCTTTTCCTATGCTTTACATGCAATTCCAGTCTACCTCCTGAAATCGGTTTCCTGCAATTCTGCCCCGCTTTCAAGTCCTCTTGGCAGCCTTACTTCAATATATTTTTGGACGATAGCTGTCATTTTTAACTCTGCAGGTTTGTGAATTACAGTGCCCCTGAGCTCCTTTCTTCAACTCGCTTTCTTGTGAGCTGGCCGCAACACCGCAGGATTGCTTCAGGCCCTAGTGTGGTTCCGGCATGGCACGCTGAGCCTTTGGTTAATTCCTCTTCCTGGTGGGAAATGAGAGTTAAATTTGCCCGTCCAGACACCTCCAGGTAGTCTCTCATTGGTTCTCCCTATTCCTGTTCATTTTCCGCAGAAATTGCAAACTGGGTCAAACAGGAGGTTAAAGGCACTGACTCTCCAAGTGGGGAGAGTTTTAGTAAAGCGTCTGGAATGTTGCACCCGAGTACCAGGGGACAAAAACTGAGACACATTTGAACACGTTTCCCGATCACACGGTGGATCATACTCTGGGTTCCACATGCATGTTTTAGCTGAAGGAAGAATCCCTTAAACCTGGAGAGCTGAGACCCATGGAATGGGTACCATTCAATATGACTTCAAAGGTTCTGCATTGGCTCACCGAACCTCACCAATCCTATCACTGCTGCGCTTATGCCACTGTACACACGCTTGATTCTCTTTTGGAGACATATAAATCCATAGATTTTAAGATTCTTACTAGTCAGGTATATTCTTAGACGTTTAATATGGGGTGTTGAGTCCTCTTCGTTGAGCAAGGAGTAGCTCTTGTCTATTACATATTTGGCTTATGGAACGGTATCTGTGCTAATTTCAATCTCTGGTTTTATGCAGCACCCCAACTCACCTTTCCCCTTAAGCAAGCATAAGTTGGTTTTCTACATTTGAGACCTTGTTCTGTTTTGTAATTCAGTTCCTGTGTAGCCAAGTTTACATTCCGTGTATTAGTGATATCTTATGATGTTTCTTTTTCTGTGTGACTTATCTCACTTAGAATCATCGTACCTGAATCCACTCATTATGCTGCTACGGGCCTGATGATATAGATTTCATTGCTGAGTGATATTGCATTGTACGTAAGTACCACAAAATCTTTGTCCATTTTTCACTTTCTGTGATATTGAACTTGTACTGTAAACGAGGTTCTTGTAAACAGAGCTGTCCCAAACTTTGGGGTGGCTGTGTCTTTTTGATTTTAATTTCCCTAAGCTATAGGACCATAAGTGGAAGTGCCCTAGGCTCTGTTGCTTTGTTTTTTAGATGTTTCAGGAAACACCATACACTTCTCCAGAGTGGCTGTTGGCAATTTACATCCCGCCCATCAGCATAACAAGGCTCCCAATTCTCCATGAGCTGTCCTGCCTTTCTGGATTTTACACTTTTTTCAGATGGCCCTATTGACCGGGGGGCAGTGAGACTTCATTGTAGTGCAGATTTCCTTTGCAAGCTTGCTTGGTTGGCCAAAAAGGGTGTATGCGTTTTTTCCTGAATATATTCAGGAAAAAACGCATACGCCCTTTTTGGCCAAGTGCATCATTGTGGACGTTCTGCCTCTTTTCCTATGCTTTACATGCAATTCCAGTCTACCTCCTGAAATCGGTTTCCTACAATTCTGCCCCGCTTTCAAGTCCTCTTGGTACCCTTACTTCAATATATTTTTGGACGATAGCTGTCATTTTTAACTCTGCAGGTTTGTGAAATACAGTGCCCCTGAGCTCCTTTCTTCAACTCGCTTTCTTGTGAGCTGGCCGCAACACCGCAGGATTGCTTCAGGACATAGGGTGGTTCCGGAATGGCACGCTGAGCCTTTGTTTAATTCCTCTTCCTGGTGGGAAATGAGAGTTAAATTTGCCCGTCCAGACACCTCCAGCTAGTCTCTCATTGGTTCTCCTTATTCCTGTTCATCTTCCGCAGAAATTGCGAACTGGGCCAAACAGGAGGTTAAAGGCACTGACTCTCCAAGTGGGGAGAGTGTTAGTAAAGCATCTGGAATGTTGCACCCGAGTACCAGCGGACGAAAACTGACACATTTGAACACGTTTTCCGATCACACGGTGGATCATACTCTGGGTTCCACATGCATGTTTTAGCTGAAGGAAGAATCCCTTAAACCTGGAAAGTTGAGACCCAAGGAATAGGTACCATGCAATATGACTTCAAAGGGTCTGCATTTGCTCACCGAACCTCACCAATCCTATCACTGCTGCGCTTATGCCGCTGTACACACGCTTGATTCTCTTTCGGAGACAAATAAGTCCATAGGTTTTAAGATTCTTACTAGTCAGGTATATTCTTAGGCGTTTAATATGGGGTGTTGTGTCCTCTTCGTTGAGCAAGGAGTAGATCTTGTCTATTACATATTTGGCTTGTGGAACAGTATCTGTGCTAATTTCAATCTCTGGTTTTATGCCGCACCCCAACTCACCTTTCCCCTTAAGCAAGCATAAGTTGGTTTTCTACATTTGACACCCTGTTCTGTTTTGTAATTCAGTTCCTGTGTAGCCAAGTTTACATTCCGTGTAGTAGTGATATCTTATGATGTTTCTTTTTCTGTGTGACTTATCTTACTTAGAATCATCGTACCTGAATCCACTCATTATGCTGTTACGGGCCTGATGACATACATTTCATTGCTGAGTGATATTGCATTGTACGTAAGTACCACAACTTCTTTATCCATTTTTTGCTTTCTGTGATATAGAACTTGTACCGTAAACGAGGTTCTTGTAAACAGAGCTGTCCCAAACTTTGGGGTGACTGTGTCTTTTTTATTTTAATTTCCCTAAGCTATAGGACCATAAGTGGAAATGTCCTAGGCTCTGTTGCTTTGTTTTTTAGATGTTTCAGGAAACACCATACACTTCTCCAGAGTGGCTGTTGGCAGTTTACATCCCGCCCATCAGCATAACAAGGCTCCCAGTTCTCCATGGCCTGTCCTGCTTTTCTGGATGTTACACTTTTTTCAGATGGCCCTTTTGACCGGGGGGCAGTGAGACTTCATTGTAGTGCAGATTTCCTTTGCAAGCTTGCTTGGTTGGCCAAAAAGGGCGTATGCGTTTTTTCCTGAATATAATCAGGAAAAAACGCATACGCCCTTTTTGGCCAAGTGCATCATTGTGGACGTTCTGCCTCTTTTCCTATGCTTTACATGCAATTCCAGTCTACCTCCTGAAACCGGTTTCCTGCAATTCTGCCCCGCTTTCAAGTCCTCTTGGCAGCCTTACTTCAATATATTTTTGGACGATAGCTGTCATTTATAACTCTGCAGGTTTGTGAATTACAGTGCACCTGAGCTCCTTTCTTCAACTCGCTTTCTTGTGAGCTGGCCGCAACACCGCAGCATTGCTTCAGGCCCTAGTGTGGTTCCGGAATGGCATGCTGAGCCTTTGGTTAATTCCTCTTCCTGGTGGGAAATGAGAGTTAAATTTGCCCGTCCAGACACCTCCAGCTAGTCTCTCATTGGTTCTCCCTATTCCTGTTCATTTTCCGCAGAAATTGCAAACTGGGCCAAACAGGAGGTTAAAGGCACTGACTCTCCAAGTGGGGAGAGTGTTAGTAAAGCGTCTGGAATGTTGCACCCGAGTACCAGGGGACGAAACCTGAGACACATTTGAACACGTTTCCCGATCACACGGTGGATCATACTCTGGGTTCCACATGAATGTTTTAGCTGAAGGAAGAATCCCTTAAACCTGGAGAGTTGAGACCCATGGAATGGGTACCATGCAATATGACTTCAAAGGGTCTGCATTTGCTCACCGAACCTCACCAATCCTATCACTGCTGCGTTTATGCCGCTGTACACACGCTTGATTCTCTTTCGGAGACATAGAAATCCATAGGTTTTAAGATTCTTACTAGTCAGGTATATTCTTAGGCGTTTAATATGGGGTGTTGATTCCACTTGGTTGAGAAAGGAGTAGCTCTTGTCTATTACATATTTGGCTTATGGAACGGTATCTGTGCTAATTTCAATCTCTGGTTTTATGCAGCACCCCAACTCACCTTTCCCCTTAAGCAAGCATAAGTTGGTTTTCTACATTTGAGACCCTGTTCTGTTTTGTAATTCTGTTCCTGTGTAGCCAAGTTTACATTCCGTGTAGTAGTGATATCTTATGATCTTTCTTTTTCTGTGTGACTTATCTCACTTAGAATCATCGTACCTGAATCCACTCATTATGCTGCTATGGGCCTGATGACATAGATTTCATTGCTGAGTGATATTGCATTGTACGTACCTACCACAACTTCTTTATCCATTTTTCACTTTCTGTGATATTGAACTCGAACTGTAAACGAGGTTCTTGTAAACAGAGCCGTCCCAAACTTTGGGGTGGCTGTGTCTTTTTGATTCTAATTTCCCTAAGCTATACGACCATAAGTGGAAGTGCCCTAGGCTCTGTTGCTTTGTTTTTTAGATGTTTCAGGAAACACCATACACTTCTCCAGAGTGGCTGTTGGCAATTTACATCCCGCCCATCAGCATAACAAGGCTCCCAGTTCTCCATGGCCTGTCCTGCCTTTCTGGATTTTATACTTTTTTCAGATGGCCCTTTTGACCGGGGGGCAGTGAGACTTCATTGTAGTGCAGATTTCCTTTGCAAGCTTGCTTGGTTGGCCAAAAAGGGCGTATGCGTTTTTTCCTGAATATATTCAGGAAAAAACGCATACGCCCTTTTTGGCCAAGTGCATCATTGTGGACGTTCTGCCTCTTTTCCTATGCTTTACATGCAATTCCAGTCTACCTCCTGAAATCGGTTTCCTGCAATCCTGCCCCGCTTTCAAGTCCTCTTGGCAGCCTTACTTCAATATATTTTTGGACGATAGCTGTCATTTTTAACTCTGCAGGTTTGTGAATTACAGTGCCCCTGAGCTCCTTTCTTCAACTCACTTTCTTGTGAGCTGGCCGCAACACCGCAGGATTGCTTCAGGCCCTAGTGTGGTTCCGGCATGGCACGCTGAGCCTTTGGTTAATTCCTCTTCCTGGTGGGAAATGAGAGTTAAATTTGCCCATCCAGACACCTCCAGCTAGTCTCTCATTGGTTCTCCCTATTCCTGTTCATTTTCCGCAGAAATTGCAAACTGGGCCAAACAGGAGGTTAAAGGCACTGACTCTCCAAGTGGGGAGAGTGTTAGTAAAGCATCTGGAATGTTGCACCCGAGTACCAGGGGACGAAAACTGAGACACATTTGAACACGTTTCCCGATCACACGGTGGATCATACTCTGGGTTCCACATGCATGTTTTAGCTGAAGGAAGAATCCCTTAAACCTGGAAAGTAGAGACCCATGGAATGGCTACCATGCAATATGACTTCAAAGGGTCTGCATTTGCTCATCAAACCTCACCAATCCTATCACTGCTGCGTTTATGCCGCTGTACACATGCTTGATTCTCTTTTGGAGACATATAAATCCATAGGTTTTAAGATTATTACTAGTCAGGTATATTCTTAGGCGATTAATATGGGGTGTAGAGTCCACTTCGTTGAGCAAGGAGTAGCTCTTGTCTATTACATATTTGGCTTATGGAATGGTATCTGTGCTAATTTCAATCTCTGGTTTTATGCAGAACCCCAACTCACCTTTCCCCTTAAGCAAGCATAAGTTGGTTTTCTACATTTGAGACCGTGTTCTGTTTTGTAATTCAGTTTCTGTGTAGCCAAGTTTACATTCCGTGTAGTAGTGATATCTTATGATGTTTCTTTTTCTGTGTGACTTATCTCACTTAGAATCATCGTACCTGAATCCACTCATTATGCTGCTACGGGCCTGATGATATAGATTTCATTGCTGAGTGATATTGCATTGTACGTAAGTACCACAAATTCTTTATCCATTTTTCACCTTCTGTGATATTGAATTTGTACTGTAAATGAGGTTCTTGTAAACAGAGCCGTCCCAAACTTTGGGGTGGCTGTGTCTTTTTGATTTTAATTTCCCTAAGCTATAGGACCATAAGTGGAAGTGCCCTAGGCTCTGTTGCTTTGTTTTTTAGATGTTTCAGGAAACACCATACACTTCTCCAGAGTGGCTGTTGGCAATTTACATCCCGCCCATCAGCATAACAAGGCTCCCAGTTCTCCATGGCCTGTCCTGCCTTTCTGGATTTTACACTTTTTTCAGATGGCCCTTTTGACCGGTTGGGCAGAGAGACTTCATGGTAGTGCAGATTTCCTTTGCAAGCTTGCTTGGTTGGCCAAAAAGGGCGTATGCGTTTTTTCCTGAATATATTCAGGAAAAAACGCATACGCCCTTTTTGGCCAAGTGCATCATTGTGGACGTTCTGCCTCTTTTCCTATGCTTTACATGCAATTCCAGTCTACCTCCTGAAATCGGTTTCCTGCAATTCTGCCCCGCTTTCAAGACCTCTTGGCAGCCTTACTTCAATATATTTTTGGACGATAGCTGTCATTTATAACTCTGCAGGTTTGTGAATTACAGTGCCCCTGAGCTCCTTTCTTCAACTCGCTTTCTTGTGAGCTGGCCGCAACACCGCAGCATTGCTTCAGGCCCTAGTGTGGTTCCGGAATGGCATGCTGAGCCTTTGGTTAATTCCTCTTCCAGGTGGGAAATGAGAGTTAAATTTGCCCGTCCAGACACCTCCAGCTAGTCTCTCATTGGTTCTCCCTATTCCTGTTCATTTTCCGCAGAAATTGCAAACTGGGCCAAACAGGAGGTTAAAGGCACTGACTCTCCAAGTGGGGAGAGTGTTAGTAAATCGTCCGGAATGTTGCACCCGAGTACCAGGGGACAAAAACTGAGACACATTTGAACACGTTTCCCGATCACACGGTGGATCATACTCTGGGTTCCACATGCATGTTTTAGCTGAAGGAAGAATCCCTTAAACCTGGAGAGTTGAGACCCATGGAATGGGAACCATGCAATATGACCTCAAAGGGTCTGCATTTGCTCACCGAACCTCACCAATCCTATCACTGCTGCGTTTATGCCGCTGTACACACGCTTGATTCTCTTTCGGAGACATATAAATCCATAGATTTTAAGATTCTTACTAGTCAGGTTTATTCTTAGGCGTTTAATATGGGGTGTAGAGTCCACTTCATGAGCAAGGAGTAGCTCTTGTCTATTTCATCTTTGGCTTATGGAACGGTATCTGTGCTAATTTCAATCTCTGGTTTTATGCAGCACCCCAACTCACCTTTCCCCTTAAGCAAGCATAAGTTGGTTTTCTACATTTGAGACCCTGTTCTGTTTTGTAATTCAGTTCCTGTGTAGCCAAGTTTACATTCCGTGTAGTAGTGATATCTTATGATGTTTCTTTTTCTGTGTGACTTATCTCACTTAGAATCATCGTACCTGAAACCACTCATTATGCTGCTATGGGCCTGATGATATAGATTTCATTGCTGAGTGATATTGCATTGTACGTAAGTACCACAACTTCTTTATCCATTTTTCGCTTTCTGTGATATTGAACTTGTACCATAAACGAGGTTCTTGTAAACAGAGCCGTCCCAAACTTTGGGGTGGCTGTGTCTATTTGATTTTAATTTCCCTAAGCTATAGGACCATAAGTGGAAGTGCCCTAGGCTCTGTTGCTTTGTTTTTTAGATGTTTCAGGAAACACCATACACTTCTCCAGAGTGGCTGTTGGCAATTTACATCCCGCCCATCAGCATAACAAGGCTCCCAGTTCTCCATGGCCTGTCCTGCCTTTCTGGATTTTACACTTTTTTCAGATGGCCCTTTTGACTGGGGGGCAGTGAGACTTCATTGTAGTGCAGATTTCCTTTGCAAGCTTGCTTGGTTGGCCAAAAAGGGCGTATGCGTTTTTTCCTGAATATATTCAAGAAAAAACGCATACGCCCTTTTTGGCCAAGTGCATCATTGTGGACGTTCTGCCTCTTTTCCTATGCTTTACATGCAATTCCAGTCTACCTCCTGAAATCGGTTTCCTGCAATTCTGCCCCGCTTTCGAGTCCTCTTGGCAGCCTTACTTCAATATATTTTTGGACGATAGCTGTCATTTATAACTCTGCAGGTTTGTGAATTACAGTGCCCCTGGGCTCCTTTCTTCAACTCGCTTTCTTGTGAGCTGGCCGCAACACCGCAGGATTGCTTCAGGCCCTAGTGTGGTTCCGGCATGGCACGCTGAGCCTTTGGTTAATTCCTCTTCCTGGTGGGAAATGAGAGTTAAATTTGCCCGTCCAGACACCTCCAGCTAGTCTCTCATTGGTTCTCCCTATTCCTGTTCATTTTCTGCAGAAATTGCAAACTGGGCCAAACAGGAGGTTAAAGGCACTGACTCTCCAAGTGGGGAGAGTTTTAGTAAAGCGTCTGGAATGTTGCACCCGAGTACCAGGGGACAAAAACAGAGACACATTTGAACACGTTTCCCGATCACACGGTGGATCATACTCTGGGTTCCACATGCATGTTTTAGGTGAAGAAAGAATCCCTTAAACCTGGAGAGTTGAGACCCATGGAATGGCTACCATGCAATATGACTTCAAAGGGTCTGCATTTGCTCATCGAACCTCACCAATCCTATCACTGCTGCGTTTATGCCGCTGTACACATGCTTGATTCTCTTTTGGAGACATATAAATCCATAGGTTTTAAGATTATTACTAGTCAGGTATATTTTTAGGCGATTAATATGGGGTGTAGAGCCCACTTCGTTGAGCAAGGAGTAGCTCTTGTCTATTACATATTGGGCTTATGGAACGGTATCTGTGCTAATTTCAATCTCTGGTTTTATGCAGAACCCCAACTCACCTTTCCCCTTAAGCAAGCATAAGTTGGTTTTCTACATTTGAGACCGCGTTCTGTTTTCTAATTCAGTTCCTGTGTAGCCAAGTTTACATTCCGTGTAGTAGTGATATCTTATGATGTTTCTTTTTCTGTGTGACTTATTTCACTTAGAATCATCGTACCTGAATCCACTCATTATGCTGCTACGGGCCTGATGATATAGATTTCATTGCTGAGTGATATTGCATTGTACGTAAGTACCACAAATTCTTTATCCATTTTTCACCTTCTGTGATATTGAATTTGTACTGTAAATGAGGTTCTTGTAAACAGAGCCGTCCCAAACTTTGGGGTGGCTGTGTCTTTTTGATTTTAATTTCCCTAAGCTATAGGACCATAAGTGGAAGTGCCCTAGGCTCTGTTGCTTTGTTTTTTAGATGTTTCAGGAAACACCATACACTTCTCCAGAGTGGCTGTTGGCAATTTACATCCCGCCCATCAGCATAACAAGGCTCCCAGTTCTCCATGGCCTGTCCTGCCTTTCTGGATTTTACACTTTTTTCAGATGTCCCTTTTGACCGGGGGGCAGTGAGACTTCATTGTAGTGCAGATTTCCTTTGCAAGCTTGCTTGGTTGGCCAAAAAGGGCGTATGCGTTTTTTCCTGAATATATTCAGGAAAAAATGCATACGCCCTTTTTGGCCAAGTGCATCATTGTGGACGTTCTGCCTCTTTTCCTATGCTTTACATGCAATTCCAGTCTACCTCCTGAAATCGGTTTCCTGCAATTCTGCCCCGTTTTCAAGTCCTCTTGGCAGCCTTACTTCAATATATTTTTGGACGATAGCTGTAATTTTTAACTCTGCAGGTTTGTGAATTACAGTGCCCCTGAGCTCCTTTCTTCAACTCGCTTTCTTCTGAGCTGGCCGCAACACCGCAGGATTGCTTCAGGCCCTAGTGTGGTTCCGGCATGGCACGCTGAGCCTTTGGTTAATTCCTCTTCCTGGTGGGAAATGAGAGTTAAATTTGCCCGTCCAGACACCTCCAGCTAGTCTCTCATTGGTTCTCCCTATTCCTGTTCATTTTCCGCAGAAATTGCAAACTGGGCCAAACAGGAGGTTAAAGGCACTGACTCTCCAAGTGGGGAGAGTGTTAGTAAAGCGTCTGGAATGTTGCACCCGAGTACCAGGGGACAAAAACTGAGACACATTTGAACACGTTTCCCGATCACACGGTGGATCATACTCTGGGTTCCACATGCATGTTTTAGCTGAAGGAAGAATCCCTTAAACCTGGAGAGTTGAGACCCATGGAATGGGTACCATGCAATATGACTTCAAAGGTTCTGCATTGGCTCACCGAACCTCATCAATCCTATCACTGCTGCGCTTATGCCACTGTACACACGCTTGATTCTCTTTCGGAGACATATAAATCCATAGGTTTTAAGATTCTTACTAGTCAGGTATATTCTTAGACGTTTAATATGGGGTGTTGTGTCCTCTTCGTTGAGCAAGGAGTAGCTCTTGTCTATTGCATATTTGGCTTATGGAACGGTATCTGTGCTAATTTCAATCTCTGGTTTTATGCAGCACCCCAACTCACCTTTCCCCTTAAGCAAGCATAAGTTGGTTTTCTACATTTGAGACCTTGTTCTGTTTTTTAATTCAGTTCCTGTGTAGCCAAGTTTACATTCCGTGTATTAGTGATATATTATGATGTTTCTTTTTCTGTGTGACTTATCTCACTTAGAATCATCGTACCTGAATCCACTCATTATGCTGCTATGGGCCTGATGACATAGATTTCATTGCTGAGTGATATTGCATTGTACGTAAGTACCACAACTTCTTTATCCATTTTTCGCTTTCTGTGATATTGAACATGTACCGTAAACGAGGTTCTTGTAAACAGAGCCGTCCCAAACTTTGGGGTGGCTGTTTCTTTTTGATTTTAATTTCCCTAAGCTATAGGACCATAAGTGGAAGTGCCCTAGGCTCTGTTGCTTTGTTTTTTAGATGTTTCAGGAAACACCATACACTTCTCCAGAGTGGCTGTTGGCAATTTACATCCCGCCCATCAGCATAACAAGGCTCCCAGTTCTCCATGGCCTGTCAGGCCTTTCTGGATTTTATTTTTTTTCAGATGGCCCTTTTGACCGGGGGGCAGTGAGACTTCATTGTAGTGCAGATTTCCTTTGCAAGCTTGCTTGGTTGGCCAAAAAGGGCGTATGCGTTTTTTCCTGAATATATTCAGGAAAAAACGCATACGCCCTTTTTGGCCAAGTGCATCATTGTGGACGTTCTGCCTCTTTTCCTATGCTTTACATGCAATTCCAGTCTACCTCCTGAAATCGGTTTCCTGCAATTCTGCCCCGCTTTCAAGTCCTCTTGGCAGCCTTACTTCAATATATTTTTGGACGATAGCTGTCATTTTTAACTCTGCAGGTTTGTGAATTACAGTGCCCCTGAGCTCCTTTCTTCAACTCGCTTTCTTGTGAGCTGTCCGCAACACCGCAGTATTGCTTCAGGCCCTAGTGTGGTTCCGGCATGGCACGCTGAGCCTTTGGTTAATTCCTCTTCCTGGTGGGAAATGAGAGTTAAATTTGCCCGTCCAGACACCTCCAGCTAGTCTCTCATTGGTTCTCCCTATTCCTGTTCATTTTCCGCAGAAATTGCAAACTGGGCCAAACAGGAGGTTAAAGGCACTGACTCTCCAAGTGGGGAGAGTGTTAGTAAAGCGTCTGGAATGTTGCACCCGAGTACCAGGGGACGAAGTCTGACACATTTGAACACGTTTCCCGATCACACGGTGGATCATACTCTGGGTTCCACATGCATGTTTTAGCTGAAGGAAGAATCCCTTAAACCTGGAGATTTGAGACCCATGGAATGGCTACCATGCAATATGACTTCAAAGGGTCTGCATTTGCTCATCGAACCTCACCAATCCTATCACTGCTGCGTTTATGCCGCTGTACACATGCTTGATTCTCTTTTGGAGACATATAAATCCATAGGTTTTAAGATTATTACTAATCAGGTATATTTTTAGGCGATTAATATGGGGTGTAGAGCCCACTTCGTTGAGCAAGGAGTAGCTCTTGTCTATTACATATTGGGCTTATGGAACGGTATCTGTGCTAATTTCAATCTCTGGTTTTATGCAGAACCCCAACTCACCTTTCCCCTTAAGCAAGCATAAGTTGGTTTTCTACATTTGAGACCTTGTTCTGTTTTTTAATTCAGTTCCTGTGTAGCCAAGTTTACATTCCGTGTAGTAGTGATATCTTATGATGTTTCTTTTTCTGTGTGACTTATTTCACTTAGAATCATCGTACCTGAATCCACTCATTATGCTGCTACGGGCCTGATGATATAGATTTCATTGCTGAGTGATATTGCATTGTACGTAAGTACCACAAATTCTTTATCCATTTTTCACCTTCTGTGATATTGAATTTGTACTGTAAATGAGGTTCTTGTAAACAGAGCCGTCCCAAACTTTGGGGTGGCTGTGTCTTTTTGATTTTAATTTCCCTAAGCTATAGGACCATAAGTGGAAGTGCCCTAGGCTCTGTTGCTTTGTTTTTTAGATGTTTCAGGAAACACCATACACTTCTCCAGAGTGGCTGTTGGCAATTTACATCCCGCCCATCAGCATAACAAGGCTCCCAGTTCTCCATGGCCTGTCCTGCCTTTCTGGATTTTATACTTTTTTCAGATGGCCCTTTTGACCGGGGGGCAGTGAGACTTCATTGTAGTGCAGATTTCCTTTGCAAGCTTGCTTGGTTGGCCAAAAAGGGCGTATGCGTTTTTTCCTGAATATATTCAGGAAAAAATGCATACGCCTTTTTTGGCCAAGTGCATCATTGTGGACGTTCTGCCTCTTTTCCTATGCTTTACATGCAATTCCAGTCTACCTCCTGAAATCGGTTTCCTGCAATTCTGCCCCGTTTTCAAGTCCTCTTGGCAGCCTTACTTCAATATATTTTTGGACGATAGCTGTCATTTTTAACTCTGCAGGTTTGTGAATTACAGTGCCCCTGAGCTCCTTTCTTCAACTCGCTTTCTTGTGAGCTGGCCGCAACACCGCAGGATTGCTTCAGGCCCTAGTGTGGTTCCGGCATGGCACGCTGAGCCTTTGGTTAATTCCTCTTCCTGGTGGGAAATGAGAGTTAAATTTGCCCGTCCAGACACCTCCAGCTAGTCTCTCATTGGTTCTCCCTATTCCTGTTCATTTTCCACAGAAATTGCAAACTGGGCCAAACAGGAGGTTAAAGGCACTGACTCTCCAAGTGGGGAGAGTGTTAGTAAAGCGTCTGGAATGTTGCACCCGAGTACCAGGGGACGAAATCTGACACATTTGAACACGTTTCCCGATCACACGGTGGATCATACTCTGGGTTCCACATGCATGTTTTAGCTGAAGGAAGAATCCCTTAAACCTGGAGAGTTGAGACCCATGGAATGGGTACCATGCAATATGACTTCAAAGGTTCTGCATTGGCTCACCGAACCTCACCAATCCTATCACTGCTGCGCTTATGCCGCTGTACACACGCTTGATTCTCTTTCGGAGACATATAAATCCATAGGTTTTAAGATTCTTACTAGTCAGGTATATTCTTAGACGTTTAATATGGGGTGTTGTGTCCTCTTCGTTGAGCAAGGAGTAGCTCTTGTCTATTGCATATTTGGCTTATGGAACGGTATCTGTGCTAATTTCAATCTCTGGTTTTATGCAGCACCCCAACTCACCTTTCCCCTTAAGCAAGCATAAGTTGGTTTTCTACATTTGAGACCTTGTTCTGTTTTTTAATTCAGTTCCTGTGTAGCCAAGTTTACATTCCGTGTAGTAGTGATATCTTATGATGTTTCTTTTTCTGTGTGACTTATCTCACTTAGAATCATCGTACCTGAATCCACTCATTATGCTGCTACGGGCCTGATGACATAGATTTCATTGCTGAGTGATATTGCAGTGTACGTAAGTACCACAAATTCTTTATCCATTTTTCACCTTCTGTGATATTGAATTTGTACCGTAAACGAGGTTCTTGTAAACAGAGCCGTCCCAAACTTTGGGGTGGCTGTGTCTTTTTGATTTTAATTTCCCTAAGCTATAGGACCATAAGTGGAAGTGCCCTAGGCTCTGTTGCTTTGTTTTTTAGATGTTTCAGGAAACACCATACACTTCTCCAGAGTGGCTGTTGGCAATTTACATCCCGCCCATCAGCATAACAAGGCTCCCAGTTCTCCATGGCCTGTCCTGCCTTTCTGGATTTTATACTTTTTTCAGATGGCCCTTTTGACCGGGGGGCAGTGAGACTTCATTGTAGTGCAGATTTGCTTTGCAAGCTTGCTTGGTTGGCCAAAAAGGGCGTATGCGTTTTTTCCTGAATATATTCAGGAAAAAACGCATACGCCCTTTTTGGCCAAGTGCATCATTGTGGACGTTCTGCCTCTTTTCCTATGCTTTACATGCAATTCCAGTCTACCTCCTGAAATCGGTTTCCTGCAATTCTGCCCCGCTTTCAAGTCCTCTTGGCAGCCTTACTTCAATATATTTTTGGACGATAGCTGTCATTTTTAACTCTGCAGGTTTGTGAATTACAGTGCCCCTGAGCTCCTTTCTTCAACTCGCTTTCTTGTGAGCTGGCCGCAACACCGCAGGATTGCTTCAGGCCCTAGTGTGGTTCCGGCATGGCACGCTGAGCCTTTGGTTAATTCCTCTTCCTGGTGGGAAATGAGAGTTAAATTTGCCCGTCCAGACACCTCCAGCTAGTCTCTCATTGGTTCTCCCTATTCCTGTTCATTTTCCGCAGAAATTGCAAACTGGGCCAAACAGGAGGTTAAAGGCACTGACTCTCCAAGTGAGGAGAGTGTTAGTAAAGCGTCTGGAATGTTGCACCCGAGTACCAGGGGACGAAATCTGACACATTTGAACACGTTTCCCGATCACACGGTGGATCATACTCTGGGTTCCACATGCATGTTTTAGCTGAAGGAAGAATCCCTTAAACCTGGAGAGTTGAGACCCATGGAATGGCTACCATGCAATATGACTTCAAAGGGTCTGCATTTGCTCATCAAACCTCAACAATCCTATCACTGCTGTGTTTATGCCGCTGTACACATGCTTGATTCTCTTTTGGAGACATATAAATCCATAGGTTTTAAGATTATTACTAGTCAGGTATATTCTTAGGCGATTAATATGGGGTGTAGAGTCCACTTCGTTGAGCAAGGAGTAGCTCTTGTCTATTACATATTTGGCTTATGGAATGGTATCTGTGCTAATTTCAATCTCTGGTTTTATGCAGAACCCCAACTCACCTTTCCCCTTAAGCAAGCATAAGTTGGTTTTCTACATTTGAGACCTTGTTCTGTTTTGTAATTCAGTTTCTGTGTAGCCAAGTTTTCATTCCGTGTAGTAGTGATATCTTATGATGTTTCTTTTTCTGTGTGACTTATCTCACTTAGAATCATCGTACCTGAATCCACTCATTATGCTGCTACGGGCCTGATGATATAGATTTCATTGCTGAGTGATATTGCATTGTACGTAAGTACCACAAATTCTTTATCCATTTTTCACCTTCTGTGATATTGAATTTGTACTGTAAATGAGGTTCTTGTAAACAGAGCCGTCCCAAACTTTGGGGTGGCTGTGTCTTTTTGATTTTAATTTCCCTAAGCTATAGGACCATAAGTGGAAGTGCCCTAGGCTCTGTTGCTTTGTTTTTTAGATGTTTCAGGAAACACCATACACTTCTCCAGAGTGGCTGTTGGCAATTTACATCCCACCCATCAGCATAACAAGGCTCCCAGTTCTCCATGGCCTGTCCTGCCTTTCTGGATTTTATACTTTTTTCAGATGGCCCTTTCGAACGGGGGGCAGTGAGACTTCATTGTAGTGCAGATTTCCTTTGCAAGCTTGCTTGGTTGGCCAAAAAGGGCGTATGCGTTTTTTCCTGAATATATTCAGGAAAAAACGCATACGCCCTTTTTGGCCAAGTGCATCATTGTGGACGTTCTGCCTCTTTTCCTATGCTTTACATGCAATTCCAGTCTACCTCCTGAAATCGGTTTCCTGCAATTCTGCCCCGCTTTCAAGTCCTCTTGGCAGCCTTACTTCAATATATTTTTGGACGATAGCTGTAAGTTTTAACTCTGCAGGTTTGTGAATTACAGTGCCCCTGAGCTCCTTTCTTCAACTCGCTTTCTTGTGAGCTGGCCGCAACACCGCAGGATTGCTTCAGGCCCTAGTGTGGTTCCGGCATGGCACGCTGAGCCTTTGGTTAATTCCTCTTCCTGGTGGGAAATGAGAGTTAAATTTGCCCATCCAGACACCTCCAGCTAGTCTCTCATTGGTTCTCCCTATTCCTGTTCATTTTCCGCAGAAATTGCAAACTGGGCCAAACAGGATGTTAAAGGCACTGACTCTCCAAGAGGGGAGAGTGTTAGTAAAGCGTCTGGAATGTTGCACCCGAGTACCAGGGGACAAAAACTGAGACACATTTGAACACGTTTCCCGATCACACGGTGGATCATACTCTGGGTTCCACATGCATGTTTTAGCTGAAGGAAGAATCCCTTAAACCTGGAGAGTTGAGACCCATGGAATGGGTACCATGCAATATGACTTCAAAGGTTCTGCATTGGCTCACCGAACCTCACCAATCCTATCACTGCTGCGCTTATGCCACTGTACACACGCTTGATTCTCTTTCGGAGACATATAAATCCATAGGTTTTAAGATTCTTACTAGTCAGGTATATTCTTAGACGTTTAATATGGGGTGTTGAGTCCTCTTCGTTGAGCAAGGAGTAGCTCTTGTCTATTGCATATTTGGCTTATGGAATGGTATCTGTGCTAATTTCAATCTCTGGTTTTATGCAGCACCCCAACTCACCTTTCCCCTTAAGCAAGCATAAGTTGGTTTTCTACATTTGAGACCCTGTTCTGTTTTGTAATTCAGTTCCTGTGTAGCCAAGTTTACATTCCGTGTATTAGTGATATCTTATGATGTTTCTTTTTCTGTGTGACTTATTTCACTTAGAATCATCGTACCTGAATCCACTCATTATGCTGCTACGGGCCTGATGACATAGATTTCATTGCTGAGTGATATTGCATTGTACGTAAGTACCACAACTTCTTTATCCATTTTTCGCTTTCTGTGATATTGAACTTGTACCATAAACGAGGTTCTTGTAAACAGAGCCGTCGCAAACTTTGGGGTGGCTGTGTCTTTTTGATTTTAATTTACCTAATCTATAGGACCGTAAGTGGAAGTGCCCTAGGCTCTGTTCCTTTGTTTTGTAGATGTTTCAGGAAACACCATACACTTCTCCAGAGTGGCTGTTGGCAATTTACATCCCGCCCATCAGCATAACAAGGCTCCCAGTTCTCCATGGCCTGTCCTGCCTTTCTGGATTTTATACATTTTTCAGATGGCCCTTTTGACTGGGGAGCAGTGAGACTTCATTGTAGTGCAGATTTCCTTTGCAAGCTTGCTTGGTTGGCCAAAAATGGCATATGCGTTTTTTCCTGAATATAATCAGGAAAAAACGCATACGCCCTTTTTGGCCAAGTGCATCATTGTGGACGTTCTGCCTCTTTTCCTATGCTTTACATGCAATTCCAGTCTACCTCCTGAAACCGGTTTCCTGCAATTCTGCCCCGCTTTCAAGTCCTCTTGGCAGCCTTACTTCAATATATTTTTGGACGATAGCTGTCATTTTTAACTCTGCAGGTTTGTGAATTATAGTGCCCCTGTGCTACTTTCTTCAACTCGCTTTCTTGTGAGCTGGCCACAACACCGCAGCCTTGCTTCAGGCCCTAGTGTGGTTCCGGCATGGCACGCTGAGCCTTTGGTTAATTCCTCTTCCTGGTTGGAAATGAGAGTTAAATTTGCCCGTCCAGACACCTCCAGCTAGTCTCTCATTGGTTCTCCCTATTCCTGTTCATTTTCCGCAGAAATTGCAAACTGGGCCAAACAGGAGGTTAAAGGCACTGACTCTCCAAGTGGGGAGAGTGTTAGTAAAGCGTCTGGAATGTTGCACCCGAGTACCAGGGGACGAAGTCTGACACATTTGAACACGTTTCCCGATCACACGGTGGATCATACTCTGGGTTCCACATGCATGTTTTAGCTGAAGGAAGAATCCCTTAAACCTGGAGAGTTGAGACCCATGGAATGGCTACCATGCAATATGACTTCAAAGGGTCTGCATTTGCTCATCGAACCTCACCAATCCTATCACTGCTGCGTTTATGCCGCTGTACACATGCTTGATTCTCTTTTGGAGACATATAAATCCATAGGTTTTAAGATTATTACTAGTCAGGTATATTTTTAGGCGATTAATATGGGGTGTAGAGCCCACTTCGTTGAGCAAGGAGTAGCTCTTGTCTATTACATATTGGGCTTATGGAACGGTATCTGTGCTAATTTCAATCTCTGGTTTTATGCAGAACCCCAACTCACCTTTCCCCTTAAGCAAGCATAAGTTGGTTTTCTACATTTGAGACCTTGTTCTGTTTTGTAATTCAGTTCCTGTGTAGCCAAGTTTACATTCCGTGTAGTAGTGATATCTTATGATGTTTCTTTTTCTGTGTGACTTATTTCACTTAGAATCATCGTACCTGAATCCACTCATTATGCTGCTACGGGCCTGATGATATAGATTTCATTGCTGAGTGATATTGCATTGTACGTAAGTACCACAAATTCTTTATCCATTTTTCACCTTCTGTGATATTGAATTTGTACTGTAAATGAGGTTCTTGTAAACAGAGCCGTCCCAAACTTTGGGGTGGCTGTGTCTTTTTGATTTTAATTTCCCTAAGCTATAGGACCATAAGTGGAAGTGCCCTAGGCTCTGTTGCTTTGTTTTTTAGATGTTTCAGGAAACACCATACACTTCTCCAGAGTGGCTGTTGGCAATTTACATCCCGCCCATCAGCATAACAAGGCTCCCAGTTCTCCATGGCCTGTCCTGCCTTTCTGGATTTTATACTTTTTTCAGATGGCCCTTTTGACCGGGGGGCAGTGAGACTTCATTGTAGTGCAGATTTCCTTTGCAAGCTTGCTTGGTTGGCCAAAAAGGGCGTATGCGTTTTTTCCTGAATATATTCAGGAAAAAATGCATACGCCCTTTTTGGCCAAGTGCATCATTGTGGACGTTCTGCCTCTTTTCCTATGCTTTACATGCAATTCCAGTCTACCTCCTGAAATCGGTTTCCTGCAATTCTGCCCCGTTTTCAAGTCCTCTTGGCAGCCTTACTTCAATATATTTTTGGACGATAGCTGTAATTTTTAACTCTGCAGGTTTGTGAATTACAGTGCCCCTGAGCTCCTTTCTTCAACTCGCTTTCTTGTGAGCTGGCCGCAACACCGCATGATTGCTTCAGGCCCTAGTGTGGTTCCGGCATGGCACGCTGAGCCTTTGGTTAATTCCTCTTCCTGGTGGGAAATGAGAGTTAAATTTGCCCGTCCAGACACCTCCAGCTAGTCTCTCATTGGTTCTCCCTATTCCTGTTCATTTTCCACAGAAATTGCAAACTGGGCCAAACAGGAGGTTAAAGGCACTGACTCTCCAAGTGGGGAGATTGTTAGTAAAGCGTCTGGAATGTTGCACCCGAGTACCAGGGGACGAAATCTGACACATTTGAACACGTTTCCCGATCACACGGTGGATCATACTCTGGGTTCCACATGCATGTTTTAGCTGAAGGAAGAATCCCTTAAACCTGGAGAGTTGAGACCCATGGAATGGGTACCATGCAATATGACTTCAAAGGTTCTGCATTGGCTCACCGAACCTCACCAATCCTATCACTGCTGCGCTTATGCCGCTGTACACACGCTTGATTCTCTTTCGGAGACATATAAATCCATAGGTTTTAAGATTCTTACTAGTCAGGTATATTCTTAGACGTTTAATATGGGGTGTTGTGTCCTCTTCGTTGAGCAAGGAGTAGCTCTTGTCTATTGCATATTTGGCTTATGGAACGGTATCTGTGCTAATTTCAATCTCTGGTTTTATGCAGCACCCCAACTCACCTTTCCCCTTAAGCAAGCATAAGTTGGTTTTCTACATTTGAGACCTTGTTCTGTTTTTTAATTCAGTTCCTGTGTAGCCAAGTTTACATTCCGTGTAGTAGTGATATCTTATGATGTTTCTTTTTCTGTGTGACTTATCTCACTTAGAATCATCGTACCTGAATCCACTCATTATGCTGCTACGGGCCTGATGACATAGATTTCATTGCTGAGTGATATTGCAGTGTACGTAAGTACCACAAATTCTTTATCCATTTTTCACCTTCTGTGATATTGAATTTGTACCGTAAACGAGGTTCTTGTAAACAGAGCCGTCCCAAACTTTGGGGTGGCTGTGTCTTTTTGATTTTAATTTCCCTAAGCTATAGGACCATAAGTGGAAGTGCCCTAGGCTCTGTTGCTTTGTTTTTTAGATGTTTCAGGAAACACCATACACTTCTCCAGAGTGGCTGTTGGCAATTTACATCCCGCCCATCAGCATAACAAGGCTCCCAGTTCTCCATGGCCTGTCCTGCCTTTCTGGATTTTATACTTTTTTCAGATGGCCCTTTTGACCGGGGGGCAGTGAGACTTCATTGTAGTGCAGATTTGCTTTGCAAGCTTGCTTGGTTGGCCAAAAAGGGCGTATGCGTTTTTTCCTGAATATATTCAGGAAAAAACGCATACGCCCTTTTTGGCCAAGTGCATCATTGTGGACGTTCTGCCTCTTTTCCTATGCTTTACATGCAATTCCAGTCTACCTCCTGAAATCGGTTTCCTGCAATTCTGCCCCGCTTTCAAGTCCTCTTGGCAGCCTTACTTCAATATATTTTTGGACGATAGCTGTCATTTTTAACTCTGCAGGTTTGTGAATTACAGTGCCCCTGAGCTCCTTTCTTCAACTCGCTTTCTTGTGAGCTGGCCGCAACACCGCAGGATTGCTTCAGGCCCTAGTGTGGTTCCGGCATGGCACGCTGAGCCTTTGGTTAATTCCTCTTCCTGGTGGGAAATGAGAGTTAAATTTGCCCGTCCAGACACCTCCAGCTAGTCTCTCATTGGTTCTCCCTATTCCTGTTCATTTTCCGCAGAAATTGCAAACTGGGCCAAACAGGAGGTTAAAGGCACTGACTCTCCAAGTGAGGAGAGTGTTAGTAAAGCGTCTGGAATGTTGCACCCGAGTACCAGGGGACGAAATCTGACACATTTGAACACGTTTCCCGATCACACGGTGGATCATACTCTGGGTTCCACATGCATGTTTTAGCTGAAGGAAGAATCCCTTAAACCTGGAGAGTTGAGACCCATGGAATGGCTACCATGCAATATGACTTCAAAGGGTCTGCATTTGCTCATCAAACCTCAACAATCCTATCACTGCTGCGTTTATGCCGCTGTACACATGCTTGATTCTCTTTTGGAGACATATAAATCCATAGGTTTTAAGATTATTACTAGTCAGGTATATTCTTAGGCGATTAATATGGGGTGTAGAGTCCACTTCGTTGAGCAAGGAGTAGCTCTTGTCTATTACATATTTGGCTTATGGAATGGTATCTGTGCTAATTTCAATCTCTGGTTTTATGCAGAACCCCAACTCACCTTTCCCCTTAAGCAAGCATAAGTTGGTTTTCTACATTTGAGACCTTGTTCTGTTTTGTAATTCAGTTTCTGTGTAGCCAAGTTTTCATTCCGTGTAGTAGTGATATCTTATGATGTTTCTTTTTCTGTGTGACTTATCTCACTTAGAATCATCGTACCTGAATCCACTCATTATGCTGCTACGGGCCTGATGATATAGATTTCATTGCTGAGTGATATTGCATTGTACGTAAGTACCACAAATTCTTTATCCATTTTTCACCTTCTGTGATATTGAATTTGTACTGTAAATGAGGTTCTTGTAAACAGAGCCGTCCCAAACTTTGGGGTGGCTGTGTCTTTTTGATTTTAATTTCCCTAAGCTATAGGACCATAAGTGGAAGTGCCCTAGGCTCTGTTGCTTTGTTTTTTAGATGTTTCAGGAAACACCATACACTTCTCCAGAGTGGCTGTTGGCAATTTACATCCCGCCCATCAGCATAACAAGGCTCCCAGTTCTCCATGGCCTGTCCTGCCTTTCTGGATTTTACACTTTTTTCAGATGGCCCTTTTGACCGGGGGGCAGTGAGACTTCATTGTAGTGCAGATTTCCTTTGCAAGCTTGCTTGGTTGGCCAAAAAGGGCGTATGCGTTTTTTCCTGAATATATTCAGGAAAAAACGCATACGCCCTTTTTGGCCAAGTGCATCATTGTGGACGTTCTGCCTCTTTTCCTATGCTTTACATGCAATTCCAGTCTACCTCCTGAAATCGGTTTCCTGCAATTCTGCCCCGCTTTCAAGTCCTCTTGGCAGCCTTACTTCAATATATTTTTGGACGATAGCTGTAAGTTTTAACTCTGCAGGTTTGTGAATTACAGTGCCCCTGAGCTCCTTTCTTCAACTCGCTTTCTTGTGAGCTGGCCGCAACACCGCAGGATTGCTTCAGGCCCTAGTGTGGTTCCGGCATGGCACGCTGAGCCTTTGGTTAATTCCTCTTCCTGGTGGGAAATGAGAGTTAAATTTGCCCATCCAGACACCTCCAGCTAGTCTCTCATTGGTTCTCCCTATTCCTGTTCATTTTCCGCAGAAATTGCAAACTGGGCCAAACAGGATGTTAAAGGCACTGACTCTCCAAGAGGGGAGAGTGTTAGTAAAGCGTCTGGAATGTTGCACCCGAGTACCAGGGGACAAAAACTGAGACACATTTGAACACGTTTCCCGATCACACGGTGGATCATACTCTGGGTTCCACATGCATGTTTTAGCTGAAGGAAGAATCCCTTAAACCTGGAGAGTTGAGACCCATGGAATGGGTACCATGCAATATGACTTCAAAGGTTCTGCATTGGCTCACCGAACCTCACCAATCCTATCACTGCTGCGCTTATGCCACTGTACACACGCTTGATTCTCTTTCGGAGACATATAAATCCATAGGTTTTAAGATTCTTACTAGTCAGGTATATTCTTAGACGTTTAATATGGGGTGTTGAGTCCTCTTCGTTGAGCAAGGAGTAGCTCTTGTCTATTGCATATTTGGCTTATGGAATGGTATCTGTGCTAATTTCAATCTCTGGTTTTATGCAGCACCCCAACTCACCTTTCCCCTTAAGCAAGCATAAGTTGGTTTTCTACATTTGAGACCCTGTTCTGTTTTGTAATTCAGTTCCTGTGTAGCCAAGTTTACATTCCGTGTATTAGTGATATCTTATGATGTTTCTTTTTCTGTGTGACTTATTTCACTTAGAATCATCGTACCTGAATCCACTCATTATGCTGCTACGGGCCTGATGACATAGATTTCATTGCTGAGTGATATTGCATTGTACGTAAGTACCACAACTTCTTTATCCATTTTTCGCTTTCTGTGATATTGAACTTGTACCATAAACGAGGTTCTTGTAAACAGAGCCGTCGCAAACTTTGGGGTGGCTGTGTCTTTTTGATTTTAATTTACCTAATCTATAGGACCGTAAGTGGAAGTGCCCTAGGCTCTGTTCCTTTGTTTTGTAGATGTTTCAGGAAACACCATACACTTCTCCAGAGTGGCTGTTGGCAATTTACATCCCGCCCATCAGCATAACAAGGCTCCCAGTTCTCCATGGCCTGTCCTGCCTTTCTGGATTTTATACATTTTTCAGATGGCCCTTTTGACTGGGGAGCAGTGAGACTTCATTGTAGTGCAGATTTCCTTTGCAAGCTTGCTTGGTTGGCCAAAAATGGCATATGCGTTTTTTCCTGAATATAATCAGGAAAAAACGCATACGCCCTTTTTGGCCAAGTGCATCATTGTGGACGTTCTGCCTCTTTTCCTATGCTTTACATGCAATTCCAGTCTACCTCCTGAAACCGGTTTCCTGCAATTCTGCCCCGCTTTCAAGTCCTCTTGGCAGCCTTACTTCAATATATTTTTGGACGATAGCTGTCATTTTTAACTCTGCAGGTTTGTGAATTATAGTGCCCCTGTGCTACTTTCTTCAACTCGCTTTCTTGTGAGCTGGCCACAACACCGCAGCCTTGCTTCAGGCCCTAGTGTGGTTCCGGCATGGCACGCTGAGCCTTTGGTTAATTCCTCTTCCTGGTGGGAAATGAGAGTTAAATTTGCCCGTCCAGACACCTCCAGCTAGTCTCTCATTGGTTCTCCCTATTCCTGTTCATTTTCCACAGAAATTGCAAACTGGGCCAAACAGGAGGTTAAAGGCACTGACTCTCCAAGTGGGGAGATTGTTAGTAAAGCGTCTGGAATGTTGCACCCGAGTACCAGGGGACGAAATCTGACACATTTGAACACGTTTCCCGATCACACGGTGGATCATACTCTGGGTTCCACATGCATGTTTTAGCTGAAGGAAGAATCCCTTAAACCTGGAGAGTTGAGACCCATGGAATGGGTACCATGCAATATGACTTCAAAGGTTCTGCATTGGCTCACCGAACCTCACCAATCCTATCACTGCTGCGCTTATGCCGCTGTACACACGCTTGATTCTCTTTCGGAGACATATAAATCCATAGGTTTTAAGATTCTTACTAGTCAGGTATATTCTTAGACGTTTAATATGGGGTGTTGTGTCCTCTTCGTTGAGCAAGGAGTAGCTCTTGTCTATTGCATATTTGGCTTATGGAACGGTATCTGTGCTAATTTCAATCTCTGGTTTTATGCAGCACCCCAACTCACCTTTCCCCTTAAGCAAGCATAAGTTGGTTTTCTACATTTGAGACCTTGTTCTGTTTTGTAATTCAGTTCCTGTGTAGCCAAGTTTACATTCCGTGTAGTAGTGATATCTTATGATGTTTCTTTTTCTGTGTGACTTATCTCACTTAGAATCATCGTACCTGAATCCACTCATTATGCTGCTACGGGCCTGATGACATAGATTTCATTGCTGAGTGATATTGCAGTGTACGTAAGTACCACAAATTCTTTATCCATTTTTCACCTTCTGTGATATTGAATTTGTACCATAAACGAGGTTCTTGTAAACAGAGCCGTCCCAAACTTTGGGGTGGCTGTGTCTTTTTGATTTTAATTTCCCTAAGCTATAGGACCATAAGTGGAAGTGCCCTAGGCTCTGTTGCTTTGTTTTTTAGATGTTTCAGGAAACACCATACACTTCTCCAGAGTGGCTGTTGGCAATTTACATCCCGCCCATCAGCATAACAAGGCTCCCAGTTCTCCATGGCCTGTCCTGCCTTTCTGGATTTTATACTTTTTTCAGATGGCCCTTTTGACCGGGGGGCAGTGAGACTTCATTGTAGTGCAGATTTGCTTTGCAAGCTTGCTTGGTTGGCCAAAAAGGGCGTATGCGTTTTTTCCTGAATATATTCAGGAAAAAACGCATACGCCCTTTTTGGCCAAGTGCATCATTGTGGACGTTCTGCCTCTTTTCCTATGCTTTACATGCAATTCCAGTCTACCTCCTGAAATCGGTTTCCTGCAATTCTGCCCCGCTTTCAAGTCCTCTTGGCAGCCTTACTTCAATATATTTTTGGACGATAGCTGTCATTTTTAACTCTGCAGGTTTGTGAATTACAGTGCCCCTGAGCTCCTTTCTTCAACTCGCTTTCTTGTGAGCTGGCCGCAACACCGCAGGATTGCTTCAGGCCCTAGTGTGGTTCCGGCATGGCACGCTGAGCCTTTGGTTAATTCCTCTTCCTGGTGGGAAATGAGAGTTAAATTTGCCCGTCCAGACACCTCCAGCTAGTCTCTCATTGGTTCTCCCTATTCCTGTTCATTTTCCGCAGAAATTGCAAACTGGGCCAAACAGGAGGTTAAAGGCACTGACTCTCCAAGTGAGGAGAGTGTTAGTAAAGCGTCTGGAATGTTGCACCCGAGTACCAGGGGACGAAATCTGACACATTTGAACACGTTTCCCGATCACACGGTGGATCATACTCTGGGTTCCACATGCATGTTTTAGCTGAAGGAAGAATCCCTTAAACCTGGAGAGTTGAGACCCATGGAATGGCTACCATGCAATATGACTTCAAAGGGTCTGCATTTGCTCATCAAACCTCAACAATCCTATCACTGCTGCGTTTATGCCACTGTACACATGCTTGATTCTCTTTTGGAGACATATAAATCCATAGGTTTTAAGATTATTACTAGTCAGGTATATTCTTAGGCGATTAATATGGGGTGTAGAGTCCACTTCGTTGAGCAAGGAGTAGCTCTTGTCTATTACATATTTGGCTTATGGAATGGTATCTGTGCTAATTTCAATCTCTGGTTTTATGCAGAACCCCAACTCACCTTTCCCCTTAAGCAAGCATAAGTTGGTTTTCTACATTTGAGACCTTGTTCTGTTTTGTAATTCAGTTTCTGTGTAGCCAAGTTTTCATTCCGTGTAGTAGTGATATCTTATGATGTTTCTTTTTCTGTGTGACTTATCTCACTTAGAATCATCGTACCTGAATCCACTCATTATGCTGCTACGGGCCTGATGATATAGATTTCATTGCTGAGTGATATTGCATTGTACGTAAGTACCACAAATTCTTTATCCATTTTTCACCTTCTGTGATATTGAATTTGTACTGTAAATGAGGTTCTTGTAAACAGAGCCGTCCCAAACTTTGGGGTGGCTGTGTCTTTTTGATTTTAATTTCCCTAAGCTATAGGACCATAAGTGGAAGTGCCCTAGGCTCTGTTGCTTTGTTTTTTAGATGTTTCAGGAAACACCATACACTTCTCCAGAGTGGCTGTTGGCAATTTACATCCCGCCCATCAGCATAACAAGGCTCCCAGTTCTCCATGGCCTGTCCTGCCTTTCTGGATTTTATACTTTTTTCAGATGGCCCTTTCGAACGGGGGGCAGTGAGACTTCATTGTAGTGCAGATTTCCTTTGCAAGCTTGCTTGGTTGGCCAAAAAGGGCGTATGCGTTTTTTCCTGAATATATTCAGGAAAAAACGCATACGCCCTTTTTGGCCAAGTGCATCATTGTGGACGTTCTGCCTCTTTTCCTATGCTTTACATGCAATTCCAGTCTACCTCCTGAAATCGGTTTCCTGCAATTCTGCCCCGCTTTCAAGTCCTCTTGGCAGCCTTACTTCAATATATTTTTGGACGATAGCTGTAAGTTTTAACTCTGCAGGTTTGTGAATTACAGTGCCCCTGAGCTCCTTTCTTCAACTCGCTTTCTTGTGAGCTGGCCGCAACACCGCAGGATTGCTTCAGGCCCTAGTGTGGTTCCGGCATGGCACGCTGAGCCTTTGGTTAATTCCTCTTCCTGGTGGGAAATGAGAGTTAAATTTGCCCATCCAGACACCTCCAGCTAGTCTCTCATTGGTTCTCCCTATTCCTGTTCATTTTCCGCAGAAATTGCAAACTGGGCCAAACAAGATGTTAAAGGCACTGACTCTCCAAGAGGGGAGAGTGTTAGTAAAGCGTCTGGAATGTTGCACCCGAGTACCAGGGGACAAAAACTGAGACACATTTGAACACGTTTCCCGATCACACGGTGGATCATACTCTGGGTTCCACATGCATGTTTTAGCTGAAGGAAGAATCCCTTAAACCTGGAGAGTTGAGACCCATGGAATGGGTACCATGCAATATGACTTCAAAGGTTCTGCATTGGCTCACCGAACCTCACCAATCCTATCACTGCTGCGCTTATGCCACTGTACACACGCTTGATTCTCTTTCGGAGACATATAAATCCATAGGTTTTAAGATTCTTACTAGTCAGGTATATTCTTAGACGTTTAATATGGGGTGTTGAGTCCTCTTCGTTGAGCAAGGAGTAGCTCTTGTCTATTGCATATTTGGCTTATGGAATGGTATCTGTGCTAATTTCAATCTCTGGTTTTATGCAGCACCCCAACTCACCTTTCCCCTTAAGCAAGCATAAGTTGGTTTTCTACATTTGAGACCCTGTTCTGTTTTGTAATTCAGTTCCTGTGTAGCCAAGTTTACATTCCGTGTATTAGTGATATCTTATGATGTTTCTTTTTCTGTGTGACTTATTTCACTTAGAATCATCGTACCTGAATCCACTCATTATGCTGCTACGGGCCTGATGACATAGATTTCATTGCTGAGTGATATTGCATTGTACGTAAGTACCACAACTTCTTTATCCATTTTTCGCTTTCTGTGATATTGAACTTGTACCATAAACGAGGTTCTTGTAAACAGAGCCGTCGCAAACTTTGGGTTGGCTGTGTCTTTTTGATTTTAATTTACCTAATCTATAGGACCGTAAGTGGAAGTGCCCTAGGCTCTGTTCCTTTGTTTTGTAGATGTTTCAGGAAACACCATACACTTCTCCAGAGTGGCTGTTGGCAATTTACATCCCGCCCATCAGCATAACAAGGCTCCCAGTTCTCCATGGCCTGTCCTGCCTTTCTGGATTTTATACATTTTTCAGATGGCCCTTTTGACTGGGGAGCAGTGAGACTTCATTGTAGTGCAGATTTCCTTTGCAAGCTTGCTTGGTTGGCCAAAAATGGCATATGCGTTTTTTCCTGAATATAATCAGGAAAAAACGCATACGCCCTTTTTGGCCAAGTGCATCATTGTGGACGTTCTGCCTCTTTTCCTATGCTTTACATGCAATTCCAGTCTACCTCCTGAAACCGGTTTCCTGCAATTCTGCCCCGCTTTCAAGTCCTCTTGGCAGCCTTACTTCAATATATTTTTGGACGATAGCTGTCATTTTTAACTCTGCAGGTTTGTGAATTATAGTGCCCCTGTGCTACTTTCTTCAACTCGCTTTCTTGTGAGCTGGCCACAACACCGCAGCCTTGCTTCAGGCCCTAGTGTGGTTCCGGCATGGCACGCTGAGCCTTTGGTTAATTCCTCTTCCTGGTGGGAAATGAGAGTTAAATTTGCCCGTCCAGACACCTCCAGCTAGTCTCTCATTGGTTCTCCCTATTCCTGTTCATTTTCCGCAGAAATGGCAAACTGGGCCAAACAGGAGGTTAAAGGCACTGACTCTCCAAGTGCAGAGAGTTTTAGTAAAGCGACTGGAATGTTGCACCCGAGTACCAGGGGACGAAAACTGAGACACATTTGAACACGTTTCCCGATCACACGGTGGATCATACTCTGGGTTCCACATGCATGTTTTAGCTGAAGGAAGAATCCCTTAAACCTGGAGAGTTGAGACCCATGGAATGAGTATCATGCAATATGACTTCAAAGGGTCTGCATTTGCTCACTGAACCTCACCAATCCTATCACTGCTGCGTTTATGGCGCTGTACACACGCTTGATTCTCTTTTGGAGACATATAAATCCATAGGATTTAAGATTCTTACTAGTCAGGTATATTCTTAGGCGTTTAATATGGGATGTAGAGTCCACTTCGTTGAGCAAGGAGTAGCTCTTGTCTATTACATATTTGGCTTATGGAACGGTATCTGTGCTAATTTCAATCTCTGGTTTTATGCAGTACCCCAACTCACCTTTCCCCTTAAGCAAGCATAAGTTGGTTTTCTACATTTGAGACCCTGTTCTGTTTTGTAATTCAGTTCCTTTGTAGCTAAGTTTACATTCCGTGTAGTAGTGATATCTTATGATGTTTCTTTTTCTGTGTGATTTTTTTCACTTAGAATCATGGTACCTGAATCTACTCATTATGCTGCTACGGGCCTGATGACATAGATTTCATTGCTGAGTGATATTGCATTGTACATAAGTACCACAACTTCTTTATCCATTTTTCGCTTTCTGTGATATTGAACTTGTACCATAAACGAGGTTCTTGTAAACAGAGCCGTCCCAAACTTTGGGGTGGCTGTGTCTTTTTGATTTTAATTTCCCTAAGCTATAGGACCATAAGTGGAAGTGCCCTAGGCTCTGTTGCTTTGTTTTTTAGATGTTTCAGGAAACACCATACACTTCTCCAGAGTGGCTGTTGGCAATTTACATCCCGCCCATCAGCATAACAAGGCTCCCAGTTCTCCATGGCCTGTCCTGCCTTTCTGGATTTTACACTTTTTTCAGATGCTCCTTTTGACAGGGAGGAAGTGAGACTTCATTGTAGTGCAGATTTCCTTTGCAAGCTTGCTTGGTTGGCCAAAAAGGGCGTATGCGTTTTTTCCTGAATATATTCAGGAAAAAACGCATACGCCCTTTTTGACCAAGTGCATCATTGTCGACGTTCTGAGTGTTTTCATATGTTTTCAATGCAATTCCAGTCTACCTCCTGAAATCGGTTTCCTGCAATTCTGCCTTGCTGTCAGTGCCTCTTCATAGCCTTACCTCAATATACTTTTTGAAAATTGTTGGCCTTTTTAACTCTGCAGGTTTTTGAATTGCCGTGGCCCTTAGCTGCATTTTTCAGCTCTTATTTTTGTGATCTTGCCTCATATCCACAGGATTTCTTCAGGCCCTATTCTTCTTCTGGGTCGCCTTGCTCTGCCTTTGGTTAATTCTTCTTCCTGATGTGAATTAGAGTGACATGTTCCCATTGAAACCGCTACAGCTATTTTCTCACTGGTTCCCCCTATTCCCATTCATCCTCCGCACTAACTGCAGACTGTGCGATACCGGAACGTAAAGGCATTGACTCTCCATGTGGAGATGTTGTTAGTAAAGTGGCTGGAATGTTGATCCGGAGCCCCAGGAGAGGAAAATGAGGTGCGTTTTAGAAACCTTTCCCGATCATATGGTATACCATCCGCTGGATTTCCCATGCATGGTTTAGCTGTAGGAAGATTCCCTTCAACCTGGAGTGTTGGGACCCTTGGAATGAGTAGTATGAAGTATTGCATTAAACTTTCGGCAGTTGCTCACCAAAGCTCACCAATCCTCTCAGCCCCAAGTGTCCAGCCTTATGTCTTATCCAGCTGTGGGTTTATATGTGGTCATTCCAGGTTGCATCACAGCCCCTGAGCGAATTTTGTAAGAATTTTTCTCTCTTTCATTGTTTCTGCGTTTTGGTTTTAAAATTTATTTCTATAATGGGGTTTAGCTCATTTTCACTGCTGTGTTTGGCCGCTCTGCACACACTTGATTCCCTTATGGAGATATATCAATACATGGGTTTTAAGATTCTTATTACTCAGATATATTTCTCTGCGGTGTATAGGGTGTGTTGAGGCCAGTTCATTGAGCAAGGTGTAGATCTTGTCTAATACCTATTTGGTTTATTGAACGGTATCTGTGCTAATTTCAAACTCTGGTTTTATGCATCACCCCACCTCTCCTTTCCCCTTAAGCTGACATAAGTGTGTTTTCTAAATGTGAGACACTGTTCTGTTTTGTAATTCATTTTTTGTGCAGCCATATTTATCCTCCCTCTATAAGTGATATCTTATGATATGTTTCTTTTTCTGTTTGACTTATTTCAAGTAGTATTATCGGACCTAAATCCACTCTTTATCCTTCTACTAGCCTTATTACATTGATTTCATGGTGAAGAGATATTCCATTGTACATAAGTACCACATTTTCTTTATCCATTGTTCTCTTTCCTGGGATATTTAAGGTGTACTGAAGTTGAGGTTCTTGTAAACAGAGTAGCCCTAAACTGTGGTGTGCTTGTGTCTTGTTGATTTTTAGACTTCCCTAGATATACTTCCGTGATTGGAAGTGCCCTATGCTCTGTAGCTCTGTTTTTTAGATGATTTAGGAACCACCATACACTTCTCCAGAGTGGCTCTCGGCAGTTCACACACTGTCCATCAGCGTATAAAGGCTCCCTGTTCTCCATGGCCTGTCCTGCATTTCTGGTTTTTACAATTTTTTCGGATGGCCCTTTTGACCGGTGGGAAATGAGACTTCTTTGTTGTGCACATTTGCATTGCTTGCTTGCTTGGTTGCCCATAAAGTGCGTATGCATTTTTTCCTGGATATATTCAGGAAAAAACGCATACTCCCTTTTGGGCCAACTGCATCATTGTCGAAATTCTGCCGCTTTTCATGTGCTTTAAAGACGAGTCCAATCTATCTCTTGAAATCTGTTTCTTGCAATTCTGTCTTGCATTCAGATCCTCTTCTTTGCCTTACCTCAACATATTTTGGGACGTTAGTTTTCATTTATAACTCTGCAGGTTTGTGAATTGCAGTGACCCTGAGCTCCATTTTTTAAGTTGCTCTTTTGTGAGCTGGCCTCAAAGCCGCAGGATTGCTTCAGGCCCTATTTTGGCTCCGGCGAGGCGGGCTGAGCCTTTTTTTAATTCTTATTCTTAATGGGAAATTAGAGTGACATGTGCCCGTCCAAACCCCTACAACTATTCTCTCATTGGTTCCCCCTCTTCCCGTTCATCCTCCTCACAATTTGCAAAATGTGTGAAACAGAAGTTTAAATGTGCTGATTCTCTAAGTGGGGAGACTCTAAGTAACGTGGCTGGAATGATGAACAGGAGCACCAGGAGAGGATAAATGAGGTGCATTTTAGACACATCTCCCGATCACATGGTGTACAGTCCTCTGGGTTTTCCATGCATGTTTTCGCTGTAGGAAGATCCCTTGAACCTGCAGATTTGGGACCCATTGAATGGGTACCAGGTAGTATTACTTTAAAGGGTGTGCATTTCCTCACCCAACCTCATATTTCTCTTAGCGTAAACAGTTTCCAGCCTTATGTCTCATCCTGCTGTGGGTCTAGATGTGTTCAATCCATGTTGCATCACCGTCCCTGAGGAAAAGTTGTAAGAGGTTTTCTCTGTCTCTTTGTCGTTTATTTTTTTCAATTTATTACTATATTGGTTACAGCTGATTTTCAAAGCTCTGTTTCTTGCTGCTGTACATCCACTTGATTCACATACAGAGAGACATCAATAAATTCTTTTTCAGATTCTTACCAGTCATATATATTCTTTTCCAGTGACTTGAGTGTGCTGAGTGCAGTTCTTTTAGCTACCGTGTAGGCCTTGTTGATTATCAGTTTGGTATTTGGAATGGTATCTTTGCTAATTTCAACCTCCTGGATGATGCCTCACCCCTCCCCACCTTTCCCGTTTAGCAGCCTTACGCGTGTTGTCTACATATTTGACTATGTTTTTGTTTTGTAATTTATTTCATGTGTAGCCATTTTGGATTCCACCTTTAAGTGATATCTTATGATATGTGTCTTTTTCTTTTTGAATTATGTCACTTAGAATGATCATACGTAACTCCTCCGGAGTTGTTACAACTGGCCATATTTCATTGACTTCCAGGCTGAGTAATATTCCACTCTACATAAGTACCACATCTCTATCCATTTTTTCCCTCCAGAGACATTTAAGTTATATCCTAGTCGAGAATCTTTTAAACAGAGAGGCAGTAAACATTGGGGTGCCTGTGTCCTCTCGATTTTTGTTTTTCCCAAGACATACGCCCATGAGTGCAAGTGCCCTATGCTCTGTAGCTCATTTTTTAGATGTTTTAGTAAACACAATACACTTCTCCAGAATGGCCATTGGCAATATACATTTCCACTATAAGCCTCACAGGGCTCCCTCTTCTCCTTGCCCTGTCCTGCATTTCTGGTGTTTACACTTTATGAGGATGGCTCTTCTGACTGATGCGAAGTGATATCTTTTGTAGTATTGATTTCCAGTGCCCACCTGTTTGGTTGGCTAAAAAAGTGTATGCCCTTTTCTTGAATATATACAGAAAAAAACGCATACAGCCTTTTTGGCCAACTGCAATGTTGGCAATGTTCAGCCCCTTTTCTTGTGCTTAATGGCGAGTCCTTTCTACCTCCTCAAATCCCTTTCCTGCCATTCTCCCTTGCTTACCAATCCTTTTCTCTGACTTTCCTCAAGACATTTTTCAGTGATAGATATTTTCAACTCTGCAGTTTCGTGAATTTTACTGCCCCTGAGTTCCATTGTTCAACTTGTGTTTATGGGAACTGGCCACAAAGCAGTGGGATTTCCTCAAGCCCTATACTGTTTCCATGGGCAACCCTAGCCTTTGGTCAATTCGTCTTCCTGATTGGAAATTAGAGTGACATGTGCCTGTCTGAACACCTAGGACTTGTCTCTCATTGTTCCTCATCCTTCCGCTTCATCCTCTGGACAAATTCCAAACTGTATGCAACAGGATGTTGACAGTGCTGACATCTCCAAGTGGGGAGACTGTTAGTAAAGACGCTGGAGGGGTGAACCCGAGCACCAGGAGATGAGGAGATGAGATGCCTTTTCCAAACTCTTCCTGATCAGACGGTATACCATCCTCTGTGTGTGACAGACATGTTTTAGCAGTAGGAAGAGTCCCATTCATGTAAGGAGAACACCAGGGCTTTTTCAAAATCAGTGTCTCCCCGAAACCCAAACTGGGGAATTTTTTAAGCTACGGCTACACATATGTTCATTAAGGGCCTTGGGAAGTAGGCAGAGTCCAAACTTTAGATGATTGAAGTCTTCAGGGTCAGAAGCACTCACCACTGGCTTCCCTTAGGTTACACTTTAACTGTCATTGATAGATGATGTCAATAAAAATATCTATTCTTTTTCCGATTATTTCCCCTTATAGGTTATTGCAAAATATTGAGTGTAGTTCCCTGTGCTATACAGTGGTTCCTTGTTGATGATCTATTTTATACATAGCAGTGTGTATGTGTTAATTCCAAACTGTTAATTTATCCCTCCTCCCACCTTTCCCCTTTGGTAATAATAAATTATAAGATTTTATACTTCTCAGAAATGGGGGAGCTGAAAGAGAGGTATCATTTTCAATGGAAAAGCATTTAAAACAAGATTGAAGCTTTAACCAAGATTATTAGATGTACATCCTTGGAAAGAAATCACTTCATTTCTCTAATATTGACCTGACAAATAAGACAAACCTTTTCACTGAACTTGCTTATAATAAAGTGATGGAAATATCAAATGGAAGTGTTAGAAACATCTTATTTTACCCGAGCCTTATAAACTGTTCTATGTTAACTACAGTTTGGCTCACACATCTGTTCATTGAAGTTACAATAGTCTCAATTTCTGTTACTGATCCTCCAGAGTGGACCCCAACAAGTGTCCCCCTGCCCAGTGTCATTGGGGCCAACAGATCGAGACTGAGTTTGGTTCACAAGCAAAGGAAACTTTATATTTTGATCAGAGAATGGAGAGGTGAGAGCATGCACTACCCCGTGGGCTGTGGGCTGGGCTGCTGTGTAGAGATCCTGTCAGAGTCAGTGGGAGGGAGGGGGCGGAGCACTCAAGGGCCGGGTTGGCTGCAGCTCAGGCTCTATATCTTAGAGTCTGCACTGGGCCCCAGGAGCTGAGGTGTCGACCCAGCCATTCTGCACTAGGAAATCTGGTCTGAAGTGCCGGGTGTGGAACCTCTGCATGCGGGACCCTAGGAGCACGTGAAATTAGACAAAGCACAAAGGATAAAAAAGGTCAGACTTGACTTTATTGCCCAGATTCTATTT
Source organism: Pseudorca crassidens (assembly GCF_039906515.1). NCBI lineage: Eukaryota > Metazoa > Chordata > Mammalia > Artiodactyla > Delphinidae > Pseudorca > Pseudorca crassidens. The sequence goes on from NW_027136342.1 coordinate 784,062, forward strand.
TTATCTCCCAGGGATTTTTAATGGGCTTTGCTGGGGACAAACCCCTCCTCTGCCTTTTGTCCCGTTCCTCATTCTTGGAGTGCTGAGGGTGCAGACCCTTCTTCTGTAACTGCTGAGTGCTGAGTTGGGAGCCCTCATACCAGGGGATGAGGGTCAGAACTTCTCCCCAGCAGCCTCCAGGTGACGTTGATTGGCCCCAGGACCCCTGCCTCCCTGCTCGTCCGCCTGAGCACCAGCATTGGAAGTGTTATAGATTCTAATGACCTTTAAGGGTTCAGGAAAGAGATGTGCAGAGACGCTGTGGGGGCCGGTTTCACCCCGCCCCACATTTGTTCGGCCACCTTAGGCTGACCGTTTCTGCCAGCCTAGATGCTCTGACCAGTAGTCTGCTCTTTCTTCAATTAGGCCCCTGAATTAACGTAAAAACAGCACCAGGTGTCAGAGCCCTGCCCGCTCAACTCCCAGACAGTCCAGGGTCAGTGGTGATCAAGGACCATGATGGCCACTGAGTCAACAGCCTTTTGAAGTAAACAGGAGTCCAGCCGGTCTTATTGGCCACCATCATCACGGTGTCTGTAGGCTTTTCTATGGTGACAGTGTGATATACGTTTCCCCCGCCAAGACTATTAGCTCCCCTCCGGGTGCAGTAAGTCCTGCAAGCAGTAGTCTACTCATTCGGGACACACTATTGTTGTTTTATGAGAGAAACTCCAGGTCAAGTGATGTTCACACGAGTCGTCATGGTGCCCTGTTGCCCCCGGTTATCTCTCTGGATGTTGGAGTTGGAGGGCCTCCTCACTCGAGGTCGGTGTGCCCACGGAGCGAACCCTGCAACTTCAGGGCATGGTTGGTGATTAGGATCACCACGTGGGGTCCTTTTCCCTTAGGAGGGAGGTGGCCTTTTGGGCTGCTGATTTCCAGGTTTTTAGATACCGCCAGTATCTTGGCCAGATGTGGCAGTGGGCCAAGCCCCTTGGTGACTCTATTTTATCCTACCTGGATGGCATTCTTGCGTTGTTCCATTTCAAGTGGTCCCAGTTTTTGCACTAATTCTCCAATGGCGACTCACCTTTCACCGGGAATGGAAAGGTCAAAGGGTTTAGCTCAATTAGGGAGTTCCAGGGCAAGGGTCTGAATTGACTGCTCTTTCCATTCTTGAAAGGCCACTTCTGGATTCTGTTCAAAAGGATCATCATCTTTTCCTTTCAGTGTTTCATATAGAGGCCCAGCTAGTAGACTGTAGTTAGGGATCCAGAAGCAGCAAACCCTGGCCTCCCCAGGAACCCCTAAGCTGTCTTCTAGTTTTAGAAAGGGGTAAGGCTGCAAATGGTTTCTTCCCTTTCCTGGGATGGGCTTCTCCGACCTTGTGTGAGAATGAAGCCCAGGCAGGTCACCGCAGTCTGTGATATTTGAGCTTTTTCTTGGACAACTTCTATCCTTTATTGGCTTGGTAGTTCAGAGGCCTCCTTAGTAGGGCTGGCGATCAGAATGTCGTCTGCATATTGAAGGAGGGTTTCCTTTTCTAGAGGTAGAACTTTTCGGTCTTTAGCTAAGCTTTCCCCAAAGATGGTGTGGGAATTTTTGAACCCTTGGGGCAAGACGGCCCGGAAGTATTGTTTTAGTTGTATGTTGAGTCCTGCCACTCACAAGCCAAAATTTCTTGTGACTCTGGGACTAATGGAATACAAAAGAAGGCATCATTGAAGACTAATACAGAATACCATGTCCTGGTGGTTGGTAGAATGACCAGCAGGGTGTAGGAAATGGAGCAACTGGAGGTATATCCTCGGTGGCTTCACTGACTGTCCTGACATCCTTTACCAGGTCCCCAGCAGCCCATGGGGCTCTCGTGGTCAGGCCAATCCCAGGATATGGAGCTCTCCTGGGCAGGTACCCCACCCCCAACCCAGCCCACGGGGCTCTCATGGTCAGGCCTCTCCCAGGATACAGAGCTACCCTTGCAGGTACCGTGGCAGGGCTGGGCACACAGGAACTGTGCACATAGCCCTCATTGAAGAGCACCCCCATCTCACCTGTCGCTCAGAGCTGACACAGAGCACCTCAGAGCAGGACTTGAACTAACAAACAGCAGCTCCAACAGGTCTGTGACCCTGGGCATCACTCTGTGTGGCCTCCCTCCACCTGGTCTTCCAGAGACTTCCACTGCACCCGGGGCACCAAGCCTCTGTCTCCAACCACCACCCACCCCTCCTCTCCCTGACTCCTGGGTTCCTCTCATTAGGAGAGGGTTTTCTTGAAGTTGTCTCCCACTCATGGGCCAGATAAAATGATTAGAAAACAAGCCAAAGCTGCAGCCCCTTGTCTATCCTGACTCTCAGGAGCCCACACCTGTTCCTTGGACCTGGCCGGTTCAGCAAGTTCCATTTTCTGCAACTGTGAGCCCCTGAGGGGTGATGATTGGCTGACCTGGGCAGCCTTACCATGCCGGCCAGCCCTCCCCAGGTGTGCCTGGGTTGAGATCAATATAAATACCACTCCAGGCAGCAAGAGCCCCTGCAGCTGTGCCTGACGCCATTTTCTCTGCCCTGTCAGCAGTCTCGGGGCTGGGCTGGTGGGAGGGAGTGAGAGGCCACGGCTTTGTGGGTGGCCCAGTGTGAGTGGGGCTCTGCTGGACTTTCTGCAGCAGTTGCCAGGCTGCCACCTGCTAAAGAAGAGGATGTGTCACCCATACCTGCTGCTGGAATTTCTCCCTGGGCAGAGGTGAGGAAGGAAAAAAGCAGTGGGGGCAGGGACAGGACGGGTATCTCAGGCAGGGAAATGGAAATCTTCCAGAAGAGCACCCAGGGACAGGACCATCCTGGCTGGCCTGCAGGCACCAAGTCAGCTGGCATGCTGTCACTCGTGTGGCTCCATGGCCCTTCCTCTAGGCTTTCAAGTCCTTGTATATATTCAGGTGTTTTACCTGGGAAGGGTGGGAACAGTTCAACAGCAACTGGCCTGGGGCTCAGCTCACGTTCACTCACAGATGCCTCGGCACAGTGCCCCAGCTTTGCAATGAGTACGCTTGTGTGGGGGCTGCTGGCTGAATGGGAGACGATTCCCCACCACTGACCAACTTCAGAATTGTTTACAACTGGAGCAAGTGCCCTGATACGGTTTTCCTCTGAGTAACTGGTGGGTTCTGTTTTTTTTTTTTTCTCTTTTTCGTTTTTGGTTCAAGGTAGATTTTATTCCTCTTTTTTGTATTTACAGATATAAGCATGGAAATAATTTATTCATATAAATACATGTATGTGAAGGGAATAATTGTTTTTTCTGTTTTATTTTTTAAATTTTATTTCTTTTTAATTTTGAATTTTATTTTATATTTTTATACAGCAGGTTCTTATTGGTTATCTATTTTATACATATAAATGTTTACATGCCAATCCCAATCTCTCAGCTCCTCCCACCACCACCCCCCCAAGAGCTTTCCCCCCTTGTTGTCCATACGATTGTTGTCTACATCTGTTGCTCTATTTATGCCTTGCAAAACGGTTAATCTGTACAGTTTTTCTAGGTTCCACATATATGCATGAATATACAAGATTTGTTTTTCTCTTTCTGACTTACTTCACTCTGTATGACAGTCTCTAGATCCATCGACGTCTCTACAAATGACCCAATTTCATTCCTTTCATGGCTTAGTAATATTCCATTTTATATATGTACCACATCTTTATGCATTCGTCTGTCTGTGGGCATTTAGGTTGCTTCCATTACCTCGATATTGTAAATAGTGATGCAATGAACATTGCGGTGAATGTCTCTTTTTGATTTATGGTTTTGTCTGTGTATATGTCCAGTACTGGGATTGCTGTATCATATGGTAATTCTATTATTAGTTTCTTAAGACTCCATATTGTTCTCCATAGTGACTGTATCAATTTATATTCCCAACAATAGTGGAAGAGGCTTCCTTTTCCCCACACCCTTTCCAGCAATTGTTGTTTGTAGATTTTCAGATGATGCCCATTCTAACAGGTGTGAGGTGATACCTCATTGTTGAGTCCATTTCGTTGAGCAAGGGGTAGGTCTTGTCTATTACATATTTGGCTTATGGAACGGTATCTGTGCTAATTTCAAACTCTGGTTTTATGCAGCACCCCAACTCACCTTTCCCCTTAAGCAAGCATAAGTTGGTTTTCTAAACTTGAGACCCTGTTCTGTTTTGTAATTCAGTTCATGTGTAGCCAAGTTTACATTCCATGTACTAGTGATACCTTATGATGTTTCCTTATCTGTGTGACTTATTTCACTTAGAATGCTGAGCCTTTGGTTAATTCCTCTTCCTGGTGGGAAATGAGAGTTAAATTTGCCCGTCCAGACACCTCCAGCTAGTCTCTCATTGGTTCTCCCTATTCCTGTTCATTTTCCGCAGAAATTGCAAACTGGGCCAAACAGGAGGTTAAAGGCACTGACTCTCCAAGTGGGGAGAGTGTTAGTAAAGCGTCTGGAATGTTGCACCCGAGTACCAGGGGACGAAACCTGAGACACATTTGAACACGTTTCCCGATCACACGGTGGATCATACTCTGGGTTCCACATGCATGTTTTAGCTGAAGGAAGAATCCCTTAAACCTGGAGAGTTGAGACCCTTGGCATGGGTACCATGCAATATGACTTCAAAGGGTCTGCATTGGCTCACCTAACCTCACCAATCCTATCACTGCTGCGCTAATGCACTGTACACACGCTTGATTCTCTTTCAGAGACATATAAATCCATAGGTTTTAAGATTCTTACTAGTCAGGTATATTCTTAGGCGTTTAATATGGGGTGTAGAGTCCACTTCGTTGAGCAAGGAGTAGCTCTTGTCTATTACCTATTTGGCTTATGGAATGGTATCTGTGCTAATTTCAATCTCTGGTTTTATGCAGCACCCCAACTCACCTTTCCCCTTAAGCAAGCATAAGTTGGTTTTCTACATTTGAGATCCTGTTCTGTTTTGTAATTCAGTTCCTGTGTAGCCAAGTTTACATTCCGTGTATTAGTGATATCTTATGATGTTTCTTTTTCTGTGTGACTTATTTCACTTAGAATCATCGTACCTGAATCCACTCATTATGCTGCTACGGGCCTGATGACATAGATTTCATTCCTGAGTGATATTGCATTGTACGTAAGTACCACAACTTCTTTATCCATTTTTCACTTTCTGCGATATTGAACTTGTACCATAAACGAGATTCTTGTAAACAGAGCCGGCCCAAACTTTGGGGTGGCTGTGTCTTTTTGATTTTAATTTCCCTAAGCTATAGGACCATAAGTGGAAGTGCCCTAGGCTCCGTTGCTTTGTTTTTTAGATGTTTCAGGAAACACCATACACTTCTCCAGAGTGGCTGTTGGCAATTTACATCCCGCCCATCAGCATAACAAGGCTCCCAATTCTCCATGGCCTGTCCTGCCTTTCTGGATGTTATACTTTTTTCAGATGGCCCTTTTGACCGGGGGGCAGTGAGACTTCATTGTAGTGCAGATTTCCTTTGCAAGCTTGCTTGGTTGGCCAAAAAGGGCGTATGCGTTTTTTCCTGAATATATTCAGGAAAAAACGCATACGCCCTTTTTGGCCAAGTGCATCATTGTGGACGTTCTGCCTCTTTTCCTATGCTTTACATGCAATTCCAGTCTACCTCCTGAAATCGGTTTCCTGCAATTCTGCCCCGCTTTCAAGTCCTCTTGGCAGCCTTACTTCAATATATTTTTGGACGATAGCTGTCATTTTTAACTCTGCAGGTTTGTGAATTACAGTGCCCCTGAGCTCCTTTCTTCAACTCGCTTTTTTGTGAGCTGGCCGCAACACCGCAGCATTGCTTCAGGCCCTAGTGTGGTTCCGGCATGGCACGCTGAGCCTTTGGTTAATTCCTCTTCCTGGTGGGAAATGAGAGTTAAATTTGCCCATCCAGACACCTCCAGCTAGTCTCTCATTGGTTCTCCCTATTCCTGTTCATTTTCCGCAGAAATTGCAAACTGGGCCAAACAGGAGGTTAAAGGCACTGTCTCTCCAAGTGGGGAGAGTGTTAGTAAAGCGTCTGGAATGTTGCACCCGAGTACCAGGGGACAAAAACTGAGACACATTTGAACACGTTTCCCGATCACACGGTTGATCATACTCTGGGTTCCACATGCATGTTTTAGCTGAAGGAAGAATCCCTTAAACCTGGAGAGTTGAGACCTATGGAATGGGTACCATTCAATATGACTTCAAAGGTTCTGCATTGGCTCACCGAACCTCACCAATCCTATCACTGCTGCGCTTATGCCACTGTACACACGCTTGATTCTCTTTCGGAGACATAAATCCATAGATTTTAAGATTCTTACTAGTCAGGTATATTCTTAGACGTTTAATATGGGGTGTTGAGTCCTCTTCGTTGAGCAAGGAGTAGCTCTTGTCTATTACATATTTGGCTTATGGAACGGTATCTGTGCTAATTTCAATCTCTTGTTTTATGCAGAACCCCAACTCACCTTTCCCCTTAAGCAAGCATAAGTTGGTTTTCTACATTTGAGACCGTGTTCTGTTTTGTAATTCAGTTTCTGTGTAGCCAAGTTTACATTCCGTGTAGTAGTGATATCTTATGATGTTTCTTTTTCTGTGTGACTTATGTCACTTAGAATCATCGTACCTGAATCCACTCATTATGCTGCTACGGGCCTGATGACATAGATTTCATTGCTGAGTGATATTGCATTGTACGTAAGTACCACAACTTCTTTATCCATTTTTCGCTTTCTGTGATATTGAACTTGTACCGTAAACGAGGTTCTTGTAAACAGAGCCGTCCCAAACTTTGGGGTGGCTGTGTCTTTTTGATTTTAATTTCCCTAAGCTATACGACCATAAGTGGAAGTGCCCTAGGCTCTGTTGCTTTGTTTTGTAGATGTTTCAGGAAACACCATACACTTCTCCAGAGAGGCTATTGGCAATTTACATCCCGCCCATCAGCATAACAAGGCTCCCAGTTCTCCATGGCCTGTCCTGCCTTTCTGGATTTTATACATTTTTCAGATGGCCCTTTTGACCGGGGGGCAGTGAGACTTCATTGTAGTGCAGATTTCCTTTGCAAGCTTGCTTGGTTGGCCCAAAAGGGCGTATGCGTTTTTTCCTGAATATATTCAGGAAAAAACGCATACGCCCTTTTTGGCCAAGTGCATCATTGTGGACGTTCTGCCTCTTTTCCTATGCTTTACATGCAATTCCAGTCTACCTCCTGAAATCGGTTTCCTGCAATTCTGCCCCGCTTTCAAGTCCTCTTGGCAGCCTTACTTCAATATATTTTTGGACGATAGCTGTCATTTATAACTCTGCAGGTTTGTGAATTACAGTGCCCCTGAGCTCCTTTCTTCAACTCGCTTTCTTGTGAGCTGGCCGCAACACCGCAGCATGGCTTCAGGCCCTAGTGTGGTTCCGGCATGGCACGCTGAGCCTTTGGTTAATTCCTCTTCCTGGTGGGAAATGAGAGTTAAATTTGCCCGTCCAGACACCTCCAGCTAGTCTCTCATTGGTTCTCCCTATTTCTGTTCATTTTCCGCAGAAATTGCAAACTGGGCCAAACAGGAGGTTAAAGGCACTGACTCTCCAAGTGGGGAGAGTGTTAGTAAAGCGTCTGGAATGTTGCACCCGAGTACCAGGGGACGAAAACTGAGACACATTTGAACACGTTTCCCGATCACACGGTGGATCATACTCTGGGTTCCACATGCATGTTTTAGCTGAAGGAAGAATCCCTTAAACCTGGAGAGTTGAGACCCATGGAATGGGTACCATGCAATATGACTTCAAAGGGTCTGCATTTGCTCACCGAACCTCACCAATCCTATCACTGCTGCATTTATGTCGCTGTACACACGCTAGATTCTCTTTCGGAGACATATAAATCCATAGGTGTTAAGATTCTTACTAGTCAGGTATATTCTTAGGCATTTAATATGGTGTGTTGAGTCCACTTCGTTGAGCAAGGAGTAGCTCTTGTCTATTACCTATTTGGCTTATGGAATGGTATCTGTGCTAATTTCAATCTCTGGTTTTATGCAGAACCCCAACTCACCTTTCCCCTTAAGCAAGCATAAGTTGGTTTTCTACATTTGAGACCGTGTTCTGTTTTGTAATTCAGTTTCTGTGTAGCCAAGTTTACATTCCGTGTAGTAGTGATATCTTATGATGTTTCCTTTTCTGTGTGACTTATCTCACTTAGAATCATCGTACCTGAATCCACTCATTATGCTGCTACGGGCCTGATGATATAGATTTCATTGCTGAGTGATATTGCATTGTACGTAAGTACCACAAATTCTTTATCCATTTTTCACCTTCTGTGATATTGAATTTGTACTGTAAATGAGGTTCTTGTAAACAGAGCCGTCCCAAACTTTGGGGTGGCTGTGTCTTTTTGATTTTAATTTCCCTAAGCTATAGGACCATAAGTGGAAGTGCCCTAGGCTCTGTTGCTTTGTTTTTTAGATGTTTCAGGAAACACCATACACTTCTCCAGAGTGGCTGTTGGCAATTTACATCCCGCCCATCAGCATAACAAGGCTCCCAGTTCTCCATGGCCTGTCCTGCCTTTCTGGATTTTACACTTTTTTCAGATGGCCCTTTTGACTGGGGGGCAGTGAGACTTCATTGTAGTGCAGATTTCCTTTGCAAGCTTGCTTGGTTGGCCAAAAAGGGCGTATGCGTTTTTTCCTGAATATATTCAGGAAAAAACGCATACGCCCTTTTTGGCAAAGTGCATCATTGTGGACGTTCTGCCTCTTTTCCTATGCTTTACATGCAATTCCAGTCTACCTCCTGAAATCGGTTTCCTGCAATTCTGCCCCGCTTTCAAGTCCTCTTGGCAGCCTTACTTCAATATATTTTTGGACGATAGCTGTCATTTATAACTCTGCAGGTTTGTGAATTACAGTGCCCTTAACTCCTTTCTTCAACTCGCTTTCTTGTGACCTGGCCGCAACACCGCAGGATTGCTTCAGGCCCTAGTGTCGTTCCGGCATGGCACGCTGAGCCTTTGGTTAATTCCTCTTCCTGGTGGGAAATGAGAGTTAAATTTGCCCGTCCAGACACCTCCAGCTAGTCTCTCATTGGTTCTCCCTATTCCTGTTCATTTTCCGCAGAAATTGCAAACTGGGCCAAACAGGAGGTTAAAGGCAGTGACTCTCCAAGTGGGGAGAGTTTTAGTAAAGCGTCTGGAATGTTGCACCCGAGTACCAGGGGACGAAGTGTGAGACATTTGAACACGTTTCCCGATCACACAGTGGATCATACTCTGGGTTCCACATGCATGTTTTAGGTGAAGGAAGAATCCCTTAAACCTGGAGAGTTGAGACCCATGGAATGGGTACCATGCAATATGACTTCAAAGGGTCTGCATTTGCTCACCGAACCTCACCAATCCTATCACTGCTGCATTTATGCCGCTGTACACACGCTTGATTCTCTTTCGGAGACATATAAATCCATAGGTTTTAAGATTCTTACCAGTCAGGTATATTCTTAGGCATTTAATATGGGGTGTTGAGTCCACTTCGTTGAGCAAGGAGTAGCTCTTGTCTATTACCTATTTGGCTTATGGAATGGTATCTGTGCTAATTTCAATCTCTGGTTTTATGCAGCACCCCAACTCACCTTTCCCCTTAAGCAAGCATAAGTTGGTTTTCTACATTTGAGATCGTGTTCTGTTTTGTAATTCAGTTCCTGTGTAGCCAAGTTTACATTCCGTGTATTAGTGATATCTTATGATGTTTCTTTTTCTGTGTGACTTATCTCACTTAGAATCATCGTACCTGAATCCACTCATTATGCTGCTATGGGCCTGATGACATAGATTTCATTGCTGAGTGATATTGCATTGTACGTAAGTACCACAACATCTTTATCCATTTTTCGCTTTCTGTGATATTGAACTTGTACCGTAAACGAGGATCTTGTAAACAGAGCCGTCCCAAACTTTGGGGTGGCTGTGTCTTTTTGATTTTAATTTCCCTAAGCTATAGGACCATAAGTGGAAGTGCCCTAGGCTCTGTTGCTTTGTTTTTTAGATGTTTCAGGAAACACCATACACTTCTCCAGAGTGGCTGTTGGCAATTTACATCCCGCCCATCTGCATAACAAGGCTCCCAGTTCTCCATGGCCTATCCTGCCTTTCTGGATTTTACACTTTTTTCAGATGGCCCTTTTGGCCGGGGGGCAGTGAGACTTCATTGTAGTGCAGATTTCCTTTGCAAGCTTGCTTGGTTGGCCAAAAAGGGCGTATGCGTTTTTTCCTGAATATATTCAGGAAAAAACGCATACGCCCTTTTTGGCCAAGTGCATCATTGTGGACGTTCTGCCTCTTTTCCTATGCTTTACATGCAATTCCAGTCTACCTCCTGAAATCGGTTTCCTGCAATTCTGCCCCGCTTTCAAGTCCTCTTGGCAGCCTTACTTCAATATATTTTTGGACGATAGCTGTCATTTTTAACTCTGCAGGTTTGTGAATTACAGTGTCACTGAGCTCCTTTCTTCAACTCGCTTTCTTGTGAGCTGGCCGCAACACCGCAGGATTGCTTCAGGCCCTAGTGTGGTTCTGGCATGGCACGCTGAGCCTTTGGTTAATTCCTCTTCCTGGTGGGAAATGAGAGTTAAATTTGCCCATCTAGACACCTCCAGCTAGTCTCTCATTGGTTCTCCCTATTCCTGTTCATTTTCCGCAGAAATTGCAAACTGGGCCAAACAGGAGGTTAAAGGCACTGACTCTCCAAGTGGGGAGAGTGTTAGTAAAGCATCTGGAATGTTGCACCCGAGTACCAGGGGACAAAAACTGAGACACATTTGAACACGTTTCCCGATCACACGGTGGATCATACTCTGGGTTCCACATGCATGTTTTAGCTGAAGGAAGAATCCCTTAAACCTGGAGAGTTGAGACCCATGGAATGGGTACCATGCAATATGACTTCAAAGGGTCTGCATTTGCTCATCAAACCTCAGAAATCCTATCACTGCTGCGTTTATGCCGCTGTACACATGCTTGATTCTCTTTTGGAGACATATAAATCCATAGGTTTTAAGATTATTACTAGTCAGGTATATTCTTAGGCGATTAATATGGGGTGTAGAGTCCACTTCGTTGAGCAAGGAGTAGCTCTTGTCTATTACATATTTGGCTTATGGAATGGTATCTGTGCTAATTTCAATCTCTGGTTTTATGCAGCACCCCAACTCACCTTTCCCCTTAAGCAAGCATAAGTTGGTTTTCTACATTTGAGACCTTGTTCTGTTTTTTAATTCAGTTCCTGTGTAGCCAAGTTTACATTCCGTGTAGTAGTGATATCTTATGATGTTTCTTTTTCTGTGTGACTTATCTCACTTAGAATCATCGTACCTGAATCCACTCATTATGCTGCTACGGGCCTGATGACATAGATTTCATTGCTGAGTGATATTGCATTGTACGTAAGTACCACAAATTCTTTATCCATTTTTCACCTTCTGTGATATTGAATTTGTACTGTAAATGAGGTTCTTGTAAACAGAGCCGTCCCAAACTTTGGGGTGGCTGTGTCTTTTTGATTTTAATTTCCCTAAGCTATAGGACCATAAGTGGAAGTGCCCTAGGCTCTGTTGCTTTGTTTTTTAGATGTTTCAGGAAACACCATACACTTCTCCAGAGTGGCTGTTGGCAATTTACATCCCGCCCATCAGCATAACAAGGCTCCCAGTTCTCCATGGCCTGTCCTGCCTTTCTGGATTTTACACTTTTTTCCGATGGCCCTTTTGACCGGGGGGCAGTGAGACTTCATTGTAGTGCAGATTTCCTTTGCAAGCTTGCTTGGTTGGCCAAAAAGGGCGTATGCGTTTTTTCCTGAATATATTCAGGAAAAAACGCATACGCCCTTTTTGGCCAAGTGCATCATTGTGGACGTTCTGCCTCTTTTCCTATGCTTTACATGCAATTCCAGTCTACCTCCTGAAATCGGTTTCCTGCAATTCTGCCCCGCTTTCAAGTCCTCTTGGCAGCCTTACTTCAATATATTTTTGGACGATAGCTGTCATTTTTAACTCTGCAGGTTTGTGAATTACAGTGCCCCTGAGCTCCTTTCTTCAACTCACTTTCTTGTGAGCTGGCCGCAACACCGCAGGATTGCTTCAGGCCCTAGTGTGGTTCCGGCATGGCACGCTGAGCCTTTGGTTAATTCCACTTCCTGGTGGGAAATGAGAGTTAAATTTGCCCATCCAGACACCTCCAGCTAGTCTCTCATTCGTTCTCCCTATTCCTGTTCATTTTCCACAGAAATTGCAAACTGGGCCAAACAGGAGGTTAAAGGCACTGACTCTCCAGTGGGGAGAGTGTTAGTAAAGCGTCTGGAATGTTGCACCCGAGTACCAGGGGACAAAAACTGAGACACATTTGAACACGTTTCCCGATCACACGGTGGATCATACTCTGGGTTCCACATGCATGTTTTAGCTGAAGGAAGAATCCCTTAAACCTGGAGAGTTGAGACCCATGGAAAGGCTACCATGCAATATGACTTCAAAGGGTCTGCATTTGCTCATCAAACCTCACCAATCCTATCACTGCTGCGTTTATGCCGCTGTACACATGCTTGATTCTCTTTTGGAGACATATAAATCCATAGGTTTTAAGATTCTTACTAGTCAGGTATATTCTTAGACGTTTAATATGGGGTGTTGAGTCCACTTCGTTGAGCAAGGAGTAGCTCTTGTCTATTACATATTTGGCTTATGGAACGGTATCTGTGCTAATTTCAATCTCTGGTTTTATGCAGCACCCCAACTCACCTTTCCCCTTAAGCAAGCATAAGTTGGTTTTCTACATTTGAGATCCTGTTCTGTTTTGTAATTCAGTTCCTGTGTAGCCAAGTTTACATTCCATGTATTAGTGATATCTTATGATGTTTCTTTTTCTGTGTGACTTATGTCACTTAGAATCATCGTACCTGAATCCACTCATTATGCTGCTACGGGCCTGATGACATAGATTTCATTCCTGAGTGATATTGCATTGTACGTAAGTACCACAACTTCTTTATCCATTTTTCGCTTTCTGTGATATTGAACTTGTACCGTAAACGAGGTTCTTGTAAACAGAGCCGTCCCAAACTTTGGGGTGGCTGTGTCTTTTTGATTTTAATTTCCCTAAGCTATAGGACCATAAGTGGAAGTGCCCTAGGCTCTGTTGCTTTGTTTTTTAGATGTTTCAGGAAACACCATACACTTCTCCAGAGTGGCTGTTGGCAATTTACATCCCGCCCATCAGCATAACAAGGCTCCCAGTTCTCCATGGCCTGTCCTGCCTTTCTGGATTTTATACTTTTTTCAGATGGCCCTTTTGACCGGGGGGCAGTGAGACTTCATTGTACTGCAGATTTCCTTTGCAAGCTTGCTTGGTTGGCCAAAAAGGGCGTATGCGTTTTTTCCTGAATATATTCAGGAAAAAACGCATACGCCCTTTTTGGCCAAGTGCATCATTGTGGACGTTCTGCCTCTTTTCCTATGCTTTACATGCAATTCCAGTCTACCTCCTGAAATCGGATTCCTGCAATTCTGCCCCGCTTTCAAGTCCTCTTGGCAGCCTTACTTCAATATATTTTTGGACGATAGCTGTCATTTATAACTCTGCAGGTTTGTGAATTACAGTGCCCCTGAGCTCCTTTCTTCAACTCGCTTTCTTGTGAGCTGGCCGCAACACCGCAGGATTGCTTCAGGCCCTAGTGTGGTTCCGGTATGGCACGCTGAGCCTTTGGTTAATTCCTCTTCCTGGTGGGAAATGAGAGTTAAATTTGCCCGTCCAGACACCTCCAGCTAGTCTCTCATTGGTTCTCCCTATTCCTGTTCATTTTCCGCAGAAATTGCAAACTGGGCCAAACAGGAGGTTAAAGGCAGTGACTCTCCAAGTGGGGAGAGTTTTAGTAAAGCGTCTGGAATGTTGCACCCGAGTACCAGGGGACAAAACCTGAGACACATTTGAACACGTTTCCCGATCACACGGTGGATCATACTCTGGGTTCCACATGCATGTTTTAGCTGAAGGAAGAATCCCTTAAACCTGGAGAGTTGAGACCCATTGAATGGGTACCATTCAATATGACTTCAAAGGTTCTGCATTGGCTCACCGAACCTCACCAATCCTATCACTGCTGCGCTTATGCCACTATACACAAACTTGATTCTCTTTCGGAGACATATAAATCCATAGATTTTAAGATTCTTACTAGTCAGGTATATTCTTAGACGTTTAATATGGGGTGTTGAGTCCTCTTCGTTGAGCAAGGAGTAGCTCTTGTCTATTACATATTTGGCTTATGGAACGGTATCTGTGCTAATTTCAATCTCTGGTTTTATGCAGCACCCCAACTCACCTTTCCCCTTAAGCAAGCATAAGTTGGTGTTCTACATTTGAGACCTTGTTCTGTTTTGTAATTCAGTTCCTGTGTAGCCAAGTTTACATTCCGTGTATTAGTGATATCTTATGATGTTTCTTTTTCTGTGTGACTTATCTCACTTAGAATCATCGTACCTGAATCCACTCATTATGCTGCTATGGGCCTGATGACATAGATTTCATTGCTGAGTGATATTGCATTGTACGTAAGTACCACAAATTCTTTATCCATTTTTCGCTTTCTGTGATATTGAACTTGTACCGTAAACGAGGTTCTTGTAAACAGAGCCGTCCCAAACTTTGGGGTGGCTGTGTCTTTTTGATTTTAATTTCCCTAAGCTATAGGACCATAAGTGGAAGTGCCCTAGGCTCTGTTGCTTTGTTTTTTAGATGTTTCAGGAAACACCATACACTTCTCCAGAGTGGCTGTTGGCAATTTACATCCCGCCCATCAGCATAACAAGGCTCCCAAGTCTCCATGAGCTGTCCTGCCTTTCTGGATTTTACACTTTTTTCAGATGGCCCTTTTGACTGGGGGGCAGTGAGACTTCATTGTACTGCAGATTTCCTTTGCAAGCTTGCTTGGTTGGCCAAAAAGGGCGTATGCGTTTTTTCCTGAATATATTCAGGAAAAAACGCATACGCCCTTTTTGGCCAAGTGCATCATTGTGGACGTTCTGCCTCTTTTCCTATGCTTTACATGCAATTCCAGTCTACCTCCTGAAATCGGTTTCCTGCAATCCTGCCCCGCTTTCAAGTCCTCTTGGCAGCCTTACTTCAGTATATTTTTGGACGATAGCTGTCATTTTTAACTCTGCAGGTTTGTGAATTACAGTGCCCCTGAGCTCCTTTCTTCAACTCACTTTCTTGTGAGCTGGCCGCAACACCGCAGGATTGCTTCAGGCCCTAGTGTGGTTCCGGCATGGCACGCTGAGCCTTTGGTTAATTCCTCTTCCTGGTGGGAAATGAGAGTTAAATTTGCCCATCCAGACACCTCCAGCTAGTCTCTCATTGGTTCTCCCTATTCCTGTTCATTTTCCGCAGAAATTGCAAACTGGGCCAAACAGGAGGTTAAAGGCACTGACTCTCCAAGTGGGGAGAGTGTTAGTAAAGCATCTGGAATGTTGCACCCGAGTACCAGGGGACAAAAACTGAGACACATTTGAACACGTTTCCTGATCACACGGTGGATCATACTCTGGGTTCCACATGCATGTTTTAGCTGAAGGAAGAATCCCTTAAAACTGGAGAGTTGAGACCCATGGAATGGCTACCATGCAATATGACTTCAAAGGGTCTGCATTTGCTCATCAAACCTCACCAATCCTATCACTGCTGCGTTTATGCCGCTGTACACATGCTTGATTCTCTTTTGGAGACATATAAATCCATAGGTTTTAAGATTATTACTAGTCAGGTATATTCTTAGGCGATTAATATGGGGTGTAGAGTCCACTTCGTTGAGCAAGGAGTAGCTCTTGTCTATTACATATTTGGCTTATGGAATGGTATCTGTGCTAATTTCAATCTCTGGTTTTATGCAGAACCCCAACTCACCTTTCCCCTTAAGCAAGCATAAGTTGGTTTTCTACATTTGAGACCGTGTTCTCTTTTGTAATTCAGTTTCTGTGTAGCCAAGTTTACATTCCGTGTAGTAGTGATATCTTATGATGTTTCTTTTTCTGTGTGACTTATCTTACTTAGAATCATCGTACCTGAATCCACTCATTATGCTGCTACGGGCCTGATGATATAGATTTCATTGCTGAGTGATATTGCATTGTACGTAAGTACCACAACTTCTTTATCCATTTTTCGCTTTTGTGATATAGAACTTGTACTGTAAACGAGGTTCTTGTAAACAGAGCCGTCCCAAACTTTGGGGTGACTGTGTCTTTTTGATTTTAATTTCCCTAAGCTATAGGACCATAAGTGGAAATGTCCTAGGCTCTGTTGCTTTGTTTTTTAGATGTTTCAGGAAACACCATACACTTCTCCAGAGTGGCTGTTGGCAATTTACATCCCGCCCATCAGCATAACAAGGCTCCCAGTTCTCCATGGCCTGTCCTGCCTTTCTGGATGTTACACTTTTTTCAGATGGCCCTTTTGACCGGGGGGCAGTGAGACTTCATTGTAGTGCAGATTTCCTTTGCAAGCTTGCTTGGTTGGCCAAAAAGGGCGTATGCGTTTTTTCCTGAATATATTCAGGAAAAAACGCATACGCCCTTTTTGGCCAAGTGCATCATTGTGGACGTTCTGCCTCTTTTCCTATGCTTTACATGCAATTCCAGTCAACCTCCTGAAACCGGTTTCCTGCAATTCTGCCCCGCTTTCAAGTCCTCTTGGCAGCCTTACTTCAATATATTTTTGGACGATAGCTGTCATTTATAACTCTGCAGGTTTGTGAATTACAGTGCCCCTGAGCTCCTTTCTTCAACTCGCTTTTTTGTGAGCTGGCCGCAACACCGCAGCATTGCTTCAGGCCCTAGTGTGGTTCCGGCATGGCACGCTGAGCCTTTGGTTAATTCCTCTTCCTGGTGGGAAATGAGAGTTAAATTTGCCCGTCCAGACACCTCCAGCTAGTCTCTCATTGGTTCTCCCTATTCCTGTTCATTTTCCGCAGAAATTGCAAACTGGGCCAAACAGGAGTTTAAAGGCACTGACTCTCCAAGTGGGGAGAGTGTTAGTAAAGCGTCTGGAATGTTGCACCCGAGTACCAGGGGACGAAACCTGAGACACATTTGAACACGTTTCCCGATCACACGGTGGATCATACTCTGGGTTCCACATGCATGTTTTAGCTGAAGGAAGAATCCCTTAAACCTGGAGAGTTGAGACCCATGGAATGGGTACCATGCAATATGACTTCAAAGGGTCTGCATTTGCTCACCGAACCTCACCAATCCTATCACTGCTGCGTTTATGCCGCTGTACACACGCTTGATTCTCTTTCGGAGACATAGAAATCCATAGGTTTTAAGATTCTTACTAGTCAGGTATATTCTTAGGCGTTTAATATGGGGTGTTGATTCCACTTGGTTGAGAAAGGAGTAGCTCTTGTCTATTACATATTTGGCTTATGGAACGGTATCTGTGCTAATTTCAATCTCTGGTTTTATGCAGCACCCCAACTCACCTTTCCCCTTAAGAAAGCATAAGTTGGTTTTCTACATTTGAGACCCTGTTCTGTTTTGTAAATCTGTTCCTGTGTAGCCAAGTTTACATTCCGTGTATTAGTGATATCTTATGATGTTTCTTTTTCTGTGTGACTTATCTCACTTAGAATCATCGTACCTGAATCCACTCATTATGCTGCTATGGGCCTGATGACATAGATTTCATTGCTGAGTGATATTGCATTGTACGTACCTACCACAACTTCTTTATCCATTTTTCGCTTTCTGTGATTTTGAACTCGAACTGTAAACGAGGTTCTTGTAAACAGAGCTGTCCCAAACTTTGGGGTGACTGTGTCTTTTTGATTTTAATTTCCCTAAGCTATAGGACCATAAGTGGAAGTGCCCTAGGCTCTGTTGCTTTGTTTTGTAGATGTTTCAGGAAACACCATACACTTCTCCAGAGTGGCTGTTGGCAATTTACATCCCGCCCATCAGCATAACAAGGTTCCCAGTTCTCCATGGCCTGTCCTGCCTTTCTGGATTTTACACTTTTTTCAGATGGCCCTTTTGACCGGGGGGCAGTGAGACTTCATTGTAGTGCAGATTTCCTTTGCAAGCTTGCTTGGTTGGCCAAAAAGGGCGTATGCGTTTTTTCCTGAATATATTCAGGAAAAACCGCATACGCCCTTTTTGGCCAAGTGCATCATTGTGGACGTTCTGCCTCTTTTCCTATGCTTTACATGCAATTCCAGTCTACCTCGTGAAATCAGTTTCCTGCAATTCTGCCCCGCATTCAAGTCCTCTTGGCAGCCTTACTTCAATATATTTTTGGACGATAGCTGTCATTTTTAACTCTGCAGGTTTGTGTATTACAGTGACCCTGAGCTGCTTTCTTCAACTCGCTTTCTTGTGAGCTGGCCGCAACACCGCATGATTGCTTCATGCCCTAGTGTGGTTCCGGCATGGCACGCTGAGCCTTTAGTTAATTCCTCTTCCTGGTGGGAAATGAGAGTTAAATTTGCCCATCCAGACACCTCCAGCTAGTCTCTCATTGGTTCTCCCTATTTCTGTTCATTTTCCGCAAAATTGCAAACTGGGCCAAACAGGAGGTTAAAGGCACTGTCTCTCCAAGTGGGGAGAGTGTTAGTAAAGCATCTGGAATGTTGCACCCGAGTACCAGGGGACAAAAACTGAGACACATTTGAACACGTTTCCCGATCACACGGTTGATCATACTCTGGGTTCCACATGCATGTTTTAGCTGAAGGAAGAATCCCTTAAACCTGGAGAGTTGAGACCCATGGAATGGCTACCATGCAATATGACTTCAAAGGGTCTGCATTTGCTCATCAAACCTCACCAATCCTATCACTGCTGCGTTTATGCCGCTGTACACATGCTTGATTCTCTTTTGGAGACATATAAATCCATAGGTTTTAAGATTATTACTAGTCAGGTATATTCTTAGGCGATTAATATGGGGTGTAGAGTCCACTTCGTTGAGCAAGGAGTAGCTCTTGTCTATTACATATTTGGCTTATGGAATGGTATCTGTGCTAATTTCAATCTCTGGTTTTATGCAGAACCCCAACTCACCTTTCCCCTTAAGCAAGCATAAGTTGGTTTTCTACATTTGAGACCGTGTTCTGTTTTGTAATTCAGTTTCTGTGTAGCCAAGTTTACATTCCGTGTAGTAGTGATATCTTATGATGTTTCTTTTTCTGTGTGACTTATCTCACTTAGAATCATCGTACCTGAATCCACTCATTATTCTGCTACGGGCCTGATGATATAGATTTCATTGCTGAGTGATATTGCATTGTACGTAAGTACCACAACTTCTTTATCCATTTTTCACTTTCTGTGATATTGAACTTGTACTGTAAACGAGGTTCTTGTAAACAGAGCCGTCCCAAACTTTGGGGTGGCTGTGTCTTTTTGATTTTAATTTCCCTAAGCTATAGGACCATAAGTGGAAGTGCCCTAGGCTCTGTTGCTTTGTTTTTTAGATGTTTCAGGAAACACCATACACTTCTCCAGAGTGGCTGTTGGCAATTTACATCCCGCCCATCAGCATAACAAGGCTCCCAGTTCTCCATGGCCTGTCCTGCCTTTCTGGATTTTACACTTTTTTCAGATGGCCCTATTGACCGGGGGGCAGTGAGACTTCATTGTAGTGCAGATTTCCTTTGCAAGCTTGCTTGGTTGGCCAAAAAGGGCGTATGCGTTTTTTCCTGAATATATTCAGGAAAAAACGCATACGCCCTTTTTGGCCAAGTGCATCATTGTGGACGTTCTGTCTCTTTTCCTATGCTTTACATGCAATTCCAGTCTACCTCCTGAAATCGGTTTCCTACAATTCTGCCCCGCTTTCAAGTCCTCTTGGCACCCTTACTTCAATATATTTTTGGACGATAGCTGTCATTTTTAACTCTGCAGGTTTGTGAAATACAGTGCCCCTGAGCTCCTTTCTTCAACTCGCTTTCTTGTGAGCTGGCCGCAACACCGCAGGATTGCTTCAGGACATAGGGTGGTTCCGGAATGGCACGCTGAGCCTTTGTTTAATTCCTCTTCCTGGTGGGAAATGAGAGTTAAATTTGCCCGTCCAGACACCTCCAGCTAGTCTCTCATTGGTTCTCCCTATTCCTGTTCATCTTCCGCAGAAATTGCGAACTGGGCCAAACAGGAGGTTAAAGGCACTGACTCTCCAAGTGGGGAGAGTGTTAGTAAAGCATCTGGAATGTTGCACCCGAGTACCAGCGGACGAAAACTGACACATTTGAACACGTTTTCCGATCACACGGTGGATCATACTCTGGGTTCCACATGCATGTTTTAGCTGAAGGAAGAATCCCTTAAACCTGGAAAGTTGAGACCCAAGGAATAGGAACCACGCAATATGAAGTCAAAGGGTCTGCATTTGCTCACCGAACGTCACCAATCCTATCACTGCTGCGCTTATGCCGCTGTACACACACTTGATTCTCTTTCGGAGACAAATAAGTCCATAGGTTTTAAGATTCTTACTAGTCAGGTATATTCTTAGGCGTTTAATATGGGGTGTTGTGTCCTCTTCGTTGAGCAAGGAGTAGATCTTGTCTATTACATATTTGGCTTGTGGAACGGTATCTGTGCTAATTTCAATCTCTGGTTTTATGCAGCACCCCAACTCACCTTTCCCCTTAAGCAAGCATAAGTTGGTTTTCTACATTTGACACCCTGTTCCGTTTTGTAATTCAGTTCCTGTGTAGCCAAGTTTACATTCTGTGTAGTAGTGATATCTTATGATGTTTCTTTTTCTGTGTGACTTAGAATCATCGTACCTGAATCCACTCAATATGCTGTTACGGGCCTGATGACATACATTTCATTGCTGAGTGATATTGCATTGTACGTAAGTACCACAACTTCTTTATCCATTTTTCGCTTTCTGTGATATAGAACTTGTACCGTAAACGAGGTTCTTGTAAACAGAGCTGTCCCAAACTTTGGGGTGACTGTGTATTTTTTATTTTAATTTCCCTAAGCTATAGGACCATAAGTGGAAATGTCCTAGGCTCTGTTGCTTTGTTTTTTAGATGTTTCAGGAAACACCATACACTTCTCCAGAGTGGCTGTTGGCAATTTACATCCCGCCCATCAGCATAACAAGGCTCCCAGTTCTCCATGGCCTGTCCTGCCTTTCTGGATTTTACACTTTTTTCAGATGGCCCTTTTGACCGGGGGGCAGTGAGACTTCATTGTAGTGCAGATTTCCTTTGCAAGCTTGCTTGGTTGGCCAAGAAGGGCGTATGCGTTTTTTCCTGAATATATTCAGGAAAAAACGCATACGTCCTTTTTGGCCAAGTGCATCATTGTGGACGTTCTGCCTCTTTTCCTATGCTTTACATGCAATTCCAGTCTACCTCCTGAAACCGGTTTCCTGCAATTCTGCCCCGCTTTCAAGTCCTCTTGGCAGCCTTACTTCAATATATTTTTGGACGATAGCTGTCATTTATAACTCTGCAGGTTTGTGAATTACAGTGCCCCTGAGCTCCTTTCTTCAACTCGCTTTCTTGTGAGCTGGCCGCAACACCGCAGCATTGCTTCAGGCCCTAGTGTGGTTCCGGAATGGCATGCTGAGCCTTTGGTTAATTCCTCTTCCTGGTGGGAAATGAGAGTTAAATTTGCCCGTCCAGACACCTCCAGCTAGTCTCTCATTGGTTCTCCCTATTCCTGTTCATTTTCCGCAGAAATTGCAAACTGGGCCAAACAGGAGGTTAAAGGCACTGACTCTCCAAGTGGGGAGAGGGTTAGTAAAGCGTCTGGAATGTTGCACCCGAGTACCAGGGGACGAAACCTGAGACACATTTGAACACGTTTCCCGATCACACTGTGGATCATACTCTGGGTTCCAAATGCATGTTTTAGCTGAAGGAAGAATCCCTTAAACCTGGAGAGTTGAGACCCATGGAATGGGTACCATGCAATATGACTTCAAAGGGTCTGCATTTGCTCTCCGAACCTCACCAATCCTATCACTGTTGCGTTTATGCCGCTGTACACACGCTTGATTCTCTTTCGGAGACATAGAAATCCATAGGTTTTAAGATTCTTACTAGTCAGGTATATTCTTAGGCGTTTAATATGGGGTGTTGATTCCACTTGGTTGAGAAAGGAGTAGCTCTTGTCTATTACATATTTGGCTTATGGAACGGTATCTGTGCTAATTTCAATCTCTGGTTTTATGCAGCACCCCAACTCACCTTTCCCCTTAAGAAAGCATAAGTTGGTTTTCTACATTTGAGACCCTGTTCTGTTTTGTAATTCTGTTCCTGTGTAGCCAAGTTTACATTCCGTGTAGTAGTGATATATTATGATGTTTCTTTTTCTGTGTGACTTATCTCACTTAGAATCATCGTACCTGAATCCACTCATTATGCTGCTATGGGCGTGATGACATAGATTTCATTGCTGAGTGATATTGCATTGTACGTACCTACCACAACTTCTTTATCCATTTTTCACTTTCTGTGATATTGAACTTGTACTGTAAACGAGGTTCTTGTAAACAGAGCCGTCCCAAACTTTGGGGTGGCTGTGTCTTTTTGATTTTAATTTCCCTAAGCTATAGGACCATAAGTGGAAGTGCCCTAGGCTCTGTTGCTTTGTTTTTTAGATGTTTCAGGAAACACCATACACTTCTCCAGAGTGGCTGTTGGCAATTTACATCCAGCCCATCAGCATAACAAGGCTCCCAGTTCTCCATGGCCTGTCCGGCCTTTCTGGATTTTACACTTTTTTCAGATGGCCCTTTTGACTGGGGGGCAGTGAGACTTCATTGTAGTGCAGATTTCCTTTGCAAGCTTGCTTGGTTGGCCAAAAAGGGCGTATGCGTTTTTTCCTGAATATATTCAGGAAAAAACGCATACGCCCTTTTTGGCCAAGTGCATCATTGTGGACATTCTTTCTCTTTTCCTATGCTTTACATGCAATTCCAGTCTACCTCCTGAAATCGGATTCCTGCAATTCTGCCCCGCTTTCGAGTCCTCTTGGCAGCCTTACTTCAATATATTTTTGGACGATAGCTGTCATTTTTAATTCTGCAGGTTTGTGAATTACAGTGTCCCTGAGCTCCTTTCTTCAACTCGCTTTCTTGTGAGCTGGCCGCAACACCGCAGGATTTCTTCAGGCCCTAGTGTGGTTCCGGCATGGCACGCTGAGCCTTTGGTTAATTCCTCTTCCTGGTGGGAAATGAGAGTTAAATTTGCCCATCCAGACACCTCCAGCTAGTCTCTCATTGGTTCTCCCTATTCCTGTTCATTTTCCGCAGAAATTGCAAACTGGGCCAAACAGGAGGTTAAAGGCAGTGACTCTCCAAGTGGGGAGAGTGTTAGTAAAGCGTCTGGAATGTTGCACCCGAGTACCAGGGGACGAAAACTGAGACACATTTGAACACGTTTCCCGATCACACGGTGGATCATACTCTGGGTTCCACATGCATGTTTTAGCTGAAGGAAGAATCCCTTAAACCTGGAGAGTTGAGACCCATGGAATGGGTACCATGCAATATGACTTCAAAGGTTCTGCATTGGCTCACCGAACCTCACCAATCCTATCACTGCTGCGCTTATGCCACTGTACACACGCTTGATTCTCTTTCGGAGACATATAAATCCATAGATTTTAAGATTCTTACTAGTCAGGTATATTCTTAGACGTTTAATATGGGGTGTTGAGTCCTCTTCGTTGAGCAAGGAGTAGCTGTTGTCTATTACATATTTGGCTTATGGAACGGTATCTGTGCTAATTTCAATCTCTGGTTTTATGCAGCACCCCAACTCACCTTTCCCCTTAAGCAAGCATAAGTTGGTTTTCTACATTTGAGACCTTGTTCTGTTTTGTAATTCAGTTCCTGTGTAGCCAAGTTTACATTCCGTGTATTAGTGATATCTTATGATGTTTCTTTTTCTGTGTGACTTATCTCACTTAGAATCATCGTACCTGAATCCACTCATTATGCTGCTATGGGCCTGATGACATAGATTTCATTGCTGAGTGATATTGCATTGTACGTAAGTACCACAACTTCTTTATCCATTTTTCGCTTTCTGTGATATTGAACTTGTACCGTAAACGAGGTTCTTGTAAACAGAGCCGTCCCAAACTTTGGGGTGGCTGTGTCTTTTTGATTCTAATTTCCCTAAGCTATACGACCATAAGTGGAAGTGCCCTAGGCTCTGTTGCTTTGCTTTTTAGATGTTTCAGGAAACACCATACACTTCTCCAGAGTGGCTGTTGGCAATTTACATCCCGCCCATCAGCATAACAAGGCTCCCAATTCTCCATGAGCTGTCCTGCCTTTCTGGATTTTACACTTTTTTCAGATGGCCCTTTTGACTGGGGGGCAGTGAGACTTCATTGTACTGCAGATTTCCTTTGCAAGCTTGCTTGGTTGGCCAAAAAGGGCGTATGCGTTTTTTCCTGAATATATTCAGGAAAAAACGCATACGCCCTTTTTGGCCAAGTGCATCATTGTGGACGTTCTGCCTCTTTTCCTATGCTTTACATGCAATTCCAGTCTACCTCCTGAAATCGGATTCCTGCAATTCTGCCCCACTTTCAAGTCCTCTTGGCAGCCTTACTTCAATATATTTTTGGACGATAGCTGTCATTTTTAACTCTGCAGGTTTGTGAATTACAGTGCCCCTGAGCTCCTTTCTTCAACTCGCTTTCTTGTGAGCTGGCCGCAACACCGCAGGATTGCTTCAGGCCCTAGTGTGGTTCTGGCATGGCATGCTGAGCCTTTGGTTAATTCCTCTTCCTGGTGGGAAATGAGAGTTAAATTTGCCCGTCTAGACACCTCCAGCTAGTCTCTCATTGGTTCTCCCTATTCCTGTTCATTTTCCGCAGAAATTGCAAACTGGGCCAAACAGGAGGTTAAAGGCACTGACTCTCCAAGTGGGGAGAGTGTTAGTAAAGCGTCTGGAATGTTGCACCCGAGTACCAGGGGACGAAATCTGACACATTTGAACACGTTTCCCGATCACACGGTGGATCATACTCTGGGTTCCACATGCATGTTTTAGCTGAAGGAAGAATCCCTTAAACCTGGAGAGTTGAGACCCATGGAATGGGTACCATGCAATATGACTTCAAAGGGTCTGCATTTGCTCACCGAACCTCACCAATCCTATTACTGCTGCATTTATGCCTCTGTAGACACGCTTGATTCTCTTTCGGAGACATATAAATCCATAGGTTTTAAGATTCTTACTAGTCAGGTATATTCTTAGACGTTTAATATGGGGTGTTGAGTCCTCTTCGTTGAGCAAGGAGTAGCTCTTGTCTATTACATATTTGGCTTATGGAACGGTATCTGTGCTAATTTCAATCTCTGGTTTTATGCAGCACCCCAACTCACCTTTCCCCTTAAGCAAGCATAAGTTGGTTTTCTACATTTGAGACCTTGTTCTGTTTTGTAATTCAGTTCCTGTGTAGCCAAGTTTACATTCCGTGTAGTAGTGATATCTTATGATGTTTCTTTTTCTGTGTGACTTATCTCACTTAGAATCATCGTACCTGAATCCACTCATTATGCTGCTATGGGCCTGATGACATAGATTTCATTGCTGAGTGATATTGCATTGTACGTAAGTACCACAACTTCTTTATCCATTTTTCGCTTTCTGTGATATTGAACTTGTACCGTAAACGAGGTTCTTGTAAACAGAGCCGTCCCAAACTTTGGGGTGGCTGTGTCTTTTTGATTCTAATTTCCCTAAGCTATACGACCATAAGTGGAAGTGCCCTAGGCTCTGTTGCTTTGTTTTTTAGATGTTTCAGGAAACACCATACACTTCTCCAGAGTGGCTGTTGGCAATTTACATCCCGCCCATCAGCATAACAAGGCTCCCAGTTCTCCATGGCCTGTCCTGCCTTTCTGGATTTTATACTTTTTTCAGATGGCCCTTTTGACCGGGGGGCAGTGAGACTTCATTGTAGTGCAGATTTCCTTTGCAAGCTTGCTTGGTTGGCCAAAAAGGGCGTATGCGTTTTTTCCTGAATATATTCAGGAAAAAACGCATACGCCCTTTTTGGCCAAGTGCATCATTGTGGACGTTCTGCCTCTTTTCCTATGCTTTACATGCAATTCCAGTCTACCTCCTGAAATCGGTTTCCTGCAATCCTGCCCCGCTTTCAAGTCCTCTTGGCAGCCTTACTTCAATATATTTTTGGACGATAGCTGTCATTTTTAACTCTGCAGGTTTGTGAATTACAGTGCCCCTGAGCTCCTTTCTTCAACTCACTTTCTTGTGAGCTGGCCGCAACACCGCAGGATTGCTTCAGGCCCTAGTGTGGTTCCGGCATGGCACGCTGAGCCTTTGGTTAATTCCTCTTCCTGGTGGGAAATGAGAGTTAAATTTGCCCATCCAGACACCTCCAGCTAGTCTCTCATTGGTTCTCCCTATTCCTGTTCATTTTCCGCAGAAATTGCAAACTGGGCCAAACAGGAGGTTAAAGGCACTGACTCTCCAAGTGGGGAGAGTGTTAGTAAAGCATCTGGAATGTTGCACCCGAGTACCAGGGGACGAAAACTGAGACACATTTGAACACGTTTCCCGATCACACGGTGGATCATACTCTGGGTTCCACATGCATGTTTTAGCTGAAGGAAGAATCCCTTAAACCTGGAAAGTAGAGACCCATGGAATGGCTACCATGCAATATGACTTCAAAGGGTCTGCATTTGCTCATCAAACCTCACCAATCCTATCACTGCTGCGTTTATGCCGCTGTACACATGCTTGATTCTCTTTTGGAGACATATAAATCCATAGGTTTTAAGATTATTACTAGTCAGGTATATTCTTAGGCGATTAATATGGGGTGTAGAGTCCACTTCGTTGAGCAAGGAGTAGCTCTTGTCTATTACATATTTGGCTTATGGAATGGTATCTGTGCTAATTTCAATCTCTGGTTTTATGCAGAACCCCAACTCACCTTTCCCCTTAAGCAAGCATAAGTTGGTTTTCTACATTTGAGACCGTGTTCTGTTTTGTAATTCAGTTTCTGTGTAGCCAAGTTTACATTCCGTGTAGTAGTGATATCTTATGATGTTTCTTTTTCTGTGTGACTTATCTCACTTAGAATCATCGTACCTGAATCCACTCATTATGCTGCTACGGGCCTGATGATATAGATTTCATTGCTGAGTGATATTGCATTGTACGTAAGTACCACAAATTCTTTATCCATTTTTCACCTTCTGTGATATTGAATTTGTACTGTAAATGAGGTTCTTGTAAACAGAGCCGTCCCAAACTTTGGGGTGGCTGTGTCTTTTTGATTTTAATTTCCCTAAGCTATAGGACCATAAGTGGAAGTGCCCTAGGCTCTGTTGCTTTGTTTTTTAGATGTTTCAGGAAACACCATACACTTCTCCAGAGTGGCTGTTGGCAATTTACATCCCGCCCATCAGCATAACAAGGCTCCCAGTTCTCCATGGCCTGTCCTGCCTTTCTGGATTTTACACTTTTTTCAGATGGCCCTTTTGACCGGTTGGGCAGAGAGACTTCATGGTAGTGCAGATTTCCTTTGCAAGCTTGCTTGGTTGGCCAAAAAGGGCGTATGCGTTTTTTCCTGAATATATTCAGGAAAAAACGCATACGCCCTTTTTGGCCAAGTGCATCATTGTGGACGTTCTGCCTCTTTTCCTATGCTTTACATGCAATTCCAGTCTACCTCCTGAAATCGGTTTCCTGCAATTCTGCCCCGCTTTCAAGACCTCTTGGCAGCCTTACTTCAATATATTTTTGGACGATAGCTGTCATTTATAACTCTGCAGGTTTGTGAATTACAGTGCCCCTGAGCTCCTTTCTTCAACTCGCTTTCTTGTGAGCTGGCCGCAACACCGCAGCATTGCTTCAGGCCCTAGTGTGGTTCCGGAATGGCATGCTGAGCCTTTGGTTAATTCCTCTTCCTGGTGGGAAATGAGAGTTAAATTTGCCCGTCCAGACACCTCCAGCTAGTCTCTCATTGGTTCTCCCTATTCCTGTTCATTTTCCGCAGAAATTGCAAACTGGGCCAAACAGGAGGTTAAAGGCACTGACTCTCCAAGTGGGGAGAGTGTTAGTAAATCGTCTGGAATGTTGCACCCGAGTACCAGGGGACAAAAACTGAGACACATTTGAACACGTTTCCCGATCACACGGTGGATCATACTCTGGGTTCCACATGCATGTTTTAGCTGAAGGAAGAATCCCTTAAACCTGGAGAGTTGAGACCCATGGAATGGGAACCATGCAATATGACCTCAAAGGGTCTGCATTTGCTCACCGAACCTCACCAATCCTATCACTGCTGCGTTTATGCCGCTGTACACACGCTTGATTCTCTTTCGGAGACATATAAATCCATAGATTTTAAGATTCTTACTAGTCAGGTTTATTCTTAGGCGTTTAATATGGGGTGTAGAGTCCACTTCATGAGCAAGGAGTAGCTCTTGTCTATTTCATCTTTGGCTTATGGAACGGTATCTGTGCTAATTTCAATCTCTGGTTTTATGCAGCACCCCAACTCACCTTTCCCCTTAAGCAAGCATAAGTTGGTTTTCTACATTTGAGACCCTGTTCTGTTTTGTAATTCAGTTCCTGTGTAGCCAAGTTTACATTCCGTGTAGTAGTGATATCTTATGATGTTTCTTTTTCTGTGTGACTTATCTCACTTAGAATCATCGTACCTGAAACCACTCATTATGCTGCTATGGGCCTGATGATATAGATTTCATTGCTGAGTGATATTGCATTGTACGTAAGTACCACAACTTCTTTATCCATTTTTCGCTTTCTGTGATATTGAACTTGTACCATAAACGAGGTTCTTGTAAACAGAGCCGTCCCAAACTTTGGGGTGGCTGTGTCTATTTGATTTTAATTTCCCTAAGCTATAGGACCATAAGTGGAAGTGCCCTAGGCTCTGTTGCTTTGTTTTTTAGATGTTTCAGGAAACACCATACACTTCTCCAGAGTGGCTGTTGGCAATTTACATCCCGCCCATCAGCATAACAAGGCTCCCAGTTCTCCATGGCCTGTCAGGCCTTTCTGGATTTTATTTTTTTTCAGATGGCCCTTTTGACCGGGGGGCAGTGAGACTTCATTGTAGTGCAGATTTCCTTTGCAAGCTTGCTTGGTTGGCCAAAAAGGGCGTATGCGTTTTTTCCTGAATATATTCAGGAAAAAACGCATACGCCCTTTTTGGCCAAGTGCATCATTGTGGACGTTCTGCCTCTTTTCCTATGCTTTACATGCAATTCCAGTCTACCTCCTGAAATCGGTTTCCTGCAATTCTGCCCCGCTTTCAAGTCCTCTTGGCAGCCTTACTTCAATATATTTTTGGACGATAGCTGTCATTTTTAACTCTGCAGGTTTGTGAATTACAGTGCCCCTGAGCTCCTTTCTTCAACTCGCTTTCTTGTGAGCTGTCCGCAACACCGCAGTATTGCTTCAGGCCCTAGTGTGGTTCCGGCATGGCACGCTGAGCCTTTGGTTAATTCCTCTTCCTGGTGGGAAATGAGAGTTAAATTTGCCCGTCCAGACACCTCCAGCTAGTCTCTCATTGGTTCTCCCTATTCCTGTTCATTTTCCGCAGAAATTGCAAACTGGGCCAAACAGGAGGTTAAAGGCACTGACTCTCCAAGTGGGGAGAGTGTTAGTAAAGCGTCTGGAATGTTGCACCCGAGTACCAGGGGACGAAGTCTGACACATTTGAACACGTTTCCCGATCACACGGTGGATCATACTCTGGGTTCCACATGCATGTTTTAGCTGAAGGAAGAATCCCTTAAACCTGGAGAGTTGAGACCCATGGAATGGCTACCATGCAATATGACTTCAAAGGGTCTGCATTTGCTCATCGAACCTCACCAATCCTATCACTGCTGCGTTTATGCCGCTGTACACATGCTTGATTCTCTTTTGGAGACATATAAATCCATAGGTTTTAAGATTATTACTAGTCAGGTATATTTTTAGGCGATTAATATGGGGTGTAGAGCCCACTTCGTTGAGCAAGGAGTAGCTCTTGTCTATTACATATTGGGCTTATGGAACGGTATCTGTGCTAATTTCAATCTCTGGTTTTATGCAGAACCCCAACTCACCTTTCCCCTTAAGCAAGCATAAGTTGGTTTTCTACATTTGAGACCTTGTTCTGTTTTGTAATTCAGTTCCTGTGTAGCCAAGTTTACATTCCGTGTAGTAGTGATATCTTATGATGTTTCTTTTTCTGTGTGACTTATTTCACTTAGAATCATCGTACCTGAATCCACTCATTATGCTGCTACGGGCCTGATGATATAGATTTCATTGCTGAGTGATATTGCATTGTACGTAAGTACCACAAATTCTTTATCCATTTTTCACCTTCTGTGATATTGAATTTGTACTGTAAATGAGGTTCTTGTAAACAGAGCCATCCCAAACTTTGGGGTGGCTGTGTCTTTTTGATTTTAATTTCCCTAAGCTATAGGACCATAAGTGGAAGTGCCCTAGGCTCTGTTGCTTTGTTTTTTAGATGTTTCAGGAAACACCATACACTTCTCCAGAGTGGCTGTTGGCAATTTACATCCCGCCCATCAGCATAACAAGGCTCCCAGTTCTCCATGGCCTGTCCTGCCTTTCTGGATTTTATACTTTTTTCAGATGGCCCTTTTGACCGGGGGGCAGTGAGACTTCATTGTAGTGCAGATTTCCTTTGCAAGCTTGCTTGGTTGGCCAAAAAGGGCGTATGCGTTTTTTCCTGAATATATTCAGGAAAAAATGCATACGCCCTTTTTGGCCAAGTGCATCATTGTGGACGTTCTGCCTCTTTTCCTATGCTTTACATGCAATTCCAGTCTACCTCCTGAAATCGGTTTCCTGCAATTCTGCCCCGTTTTCAAGTCCTCTTGGCAGCCTTACTTCAATATATTTTTGGACGATAGCTGTCATTTTTAACTCTGCAGGTTTGTGAATTACAGTGCCCCTGAGCTCCTTTCTTCAACTCGCTTTCTTGTGAGCTGGCCGCAACACCGCAGGATTGCTTCAGGCCCTAGTGTGGTTCCGGCATGGCACGCTGAGCCTTTGGTTAATTCCTCTTCCTGGTGGGAAATGAGAGTTAAATTTGCCCGTCCAGACACCTCCAGCTAGTCTCTCATTGGTTCTCCCTATTCCTGTTCATTTTCCACAGAAATTGCAAAGTGGGCCAAACAGGAGGTTAAAGGCACTGACTCTCCAAGTGGGGAGAGTGTTAGTAAAGCGTCTGGAATGTTGCACCCGAGTACCAGGGGACGAAATCTGACACATTTGAACACGTTTCCCGATCACACGGTGGATCATACTCTGGGTTCCACATGCATGTTTTAGCTGAAGGAAGAATCCCTTAAACCTGGAGAGTTGAGACCCATGGAATGGGTACCATGCAATATGACTTCAAAGGTTCTGCATTGGCTCACCGAACCTCACCAATCCTATCACTGCTGCGCTTATGCCGCTGTACACACGCTTGATTCTCTTTCGGAGACATATAAATCCATAGGTTTTAAGATTCTTACTAGTCAGGTATATTCTTAGACGTTTAATATGGGGTGTTGTGTCCTCTTCGTTGAGCAAGGAGTAGCTCTTGTCTATTGCATATTTGGCTTATGGAACGGTATCTGTGCTAATTTCAATCTCTGGTTTTATGCAGCACCCCAACTCACCTTTCCCCTTAAGCAAGCATAAGTTGGTTTTCTACATTTGAGACCTTGTTCTGTTTTTTAATTCAGTTCCTGTGTAGCCAAGTTTACATTCCGTGTAGTAGTGATATCTTATGATGTTTCTTTTTCTGTGTGACTTATCTCACTTAGAATCATCGTACCTGAATCCACTCATTATGCTGCTACGGGCCTGATGACATAGATTTCATTGCTGAGTGATATTGCAGTGTACGTAAGTACCACAAATTCTTTATCCATTTTTCACCTTCTGTGATATTGAATTTGTACCGTAAACGAGGTTCTTGTAAACAGAGCCGTCCCAAACTTTGGGGTGGCTGTGTCTTTTTGATTTTAATTTCCCTAAGCTATAGGACCATAAGTGGAAGTGCCCTAGGCTCTGTTGCTTTGTCTTTTAGATGTTTCAGGAAACACCATACACTTCTCCAGAGTGGCTGTTGGCAATTTACATCCCGCCCATCAGCATAACAAGGCTCCCAGTTCTCCATGGCCTGTCCTGCCTTTCTGGATTTTATACTTTTTTCAGATGGCCCTTTTGACCGGGGGGCAGTGAGACTTCATTGTAGTGCAGATTTGCTTTGCAAGCTTGCTTGGTTGGCCAAAAAGGGCGTATGCGTTTTTTCCTGAATATATTCAGGAAAAAACGCATACGCCCTTTTTGGCCAAGTGCATCATTGTGGACGTTCTGCCTCTTTTCCTATGCTTTACATGCAATTCCAGTCTACCTCCTGAAATCGGTTTCCTGCAATTCTGCCCCGCTTTCAAGTCCTCTTGGCAGCCTTACTTCAATATATTTTTGGACGATAGCTGTCATTTTTAACTCTGCAGGTTTGTGAATTACAGTGCCCCTGAGCTCCTTTCTTCAACTCGCTTTCTTGTGAGCTGGCCGCAACACCGCAGGATTGCTTCAGGCCCTAGTGTGGTTCCGGCATGGCACGCTGAGCCTTTGGTTAATTCCTCTTCCTGGTGGGAAATGAGAGTTAAATTTGCCCGTCCAGACACCTCCAGCTAGTCTCTCATTGGTTCTCCCTATTCCTGTTCATTTTCCGCAGAAATTGCAAACTGGGCCAAACAGGAGGTTAAAGGCACTGACTCTCCAAGTGAGGAGAGTGTTAGTAAAGCGTCTGGAATGTTGCACCCGAGTACCAGGGGACGAAATCTGACACATTTGAACACGTTTCCCGATCACACGGTGGATCATACTCTGGGTTCCACATGCATGTTTTAGCTGAAGGAAGAATCCCTTAAACCTGGAGAGTTGAGACCCATGGAATGGCTACCATGCAATATGACTTCAAAGGGTCTGCATTTGCTCATCAAACCTCAACAATCCTATCACTGCTGCGTTTATGCCGCTGTACACATGCTTGATTCTCTTTTGGAGACATATAAATCCATAGGTTTTAAGATTATTACTAGTCAGGTATATTCTTAGGCGATTAATATGGGGTGTAGAGTCCACTTCGTTGAGCAAGGAGTAGCTCTTGTCTATTACATATTTGGCTTATGGAATGGTATCTGTGCTAATTTCAATCTCTGGTTTTATGCAGAACCCCAACTCACCTTTCCCCTTAAGCAAGCATAAGTTGGTTTTCTACATTTGAGACCTTGTTCTGTTTTGTAATTCAGTTTCTGTGTAGCCAAGTTTTCATTCCGTGTAGTAGTGATATCTTATGATGTTTCTTTTTCTGTGTGACTTATCTCACTTACAATCATCGTACCTGAATCCACTCATTATGCTGCTACGGGCCTGATGATATAGATTTCATTGCTGAGTGATATTGCATTGTACGTAAGTACCACAAATTCTTTATCCATTTTTCACCTTCTGTGATATTGAATTTGTACTGTAAATGAGGTTCTTGTAAACAGAGCCGTCCCAAACTTTGGGGTGGCTGTGTCTTTTTGATTTTAATTTCCCTAAGCTATAGGACCATAAGTGGAAGTGCCCTAGGCTCTGTTGCTTTGTTTTTTAGATGTTTCAGGAAACACCATACACTTCTCCAGAGTGGCTGTTGGCAATTTACATCCCGCCCATCAGCATAACAAGGCTCCCAGTTCTCCATGGCCTGTCCTGCCTTTCTGGATTTTATACTTTTTTCAGATGGCCCTTTCGAACGGGGGGCAGTGAGACTTCATTGTAGTGCAGATTTCCTTTGCAAGCTTGCTTGG
This sequence comes from Pseudorca crassidens, assembly GCF_039906515.1. Classification (NCBI taxonomy): domain Eukaryota; kingdom Metazoa; phylum Chordata; class Mammalia; order Artiodactyla; family Delphinidae; genus Pseudorca; species Pseudorca crassidens. Next base: position 817,976 of record NW_027136342.1, read on the forward strand.
TTGGCCAAAAAGGGCGTATGCGTTTTTTCCTGAATATATTCAGGAAAAAACGCATACGCCCTTTTTGGCCAAGTGCATCATTGTGGACGTTCTGCCTCTTTTCCTATGCTTTACATGCAATTCCAGTCTACCTCCTGAAATCGGTTTCCTGCAATTCTGCCCCGCTTTCAAGTCCTCTTGGCAGCCTTACTTCAATATATTTTTGGACGATAGCTGTAAGTTTTAACTCTGCAGGTTTGTGAATTACAGTGCCCCTGAGCTCCTTTCTTCAACTCGCTTTCTTGTGAGCTGGCCGCAACACCGCAGGATTGCTTCAGGCCCTAGTGTGGTTCCGGCATGGCACGCTGAGCCTTTGGTTAATTCCTCTTCCTGGTGGGAAATGAGAGTTAAATTTGCCCATCCAGACACCTCCAGCTAGTCTCTCATTGGTTCTCCCTATTCCTGTTCATTTTCCGCAGAAATTGCAAACTGGGCCAAACAGGATGTTAAAGGCACTGACTCTCCAAGAGGGGAGAGTGTTAGTAAAGCGTCTGGAATGTTGCACCCGAGTACCAGGGGACAAAAACTGAGACACATTTGAACACGTTTCCCGATCACACGGTGGATCATACTCTGGGTTCCACATGCATGTTTTAGCTGAAGGAAGAATCCCTTAAACCTGGAGAGTTGAGACCCATGGAATGGGTACCATGCAATATGACTTCAAAGGTTCTGCATTGGCTCACCGAACCTCACCAATCCTATCACTGCTGCGCTTATGCCACTGTACACACGCTTGATTCTCTTTCGGAGACATATAAATCCATAGGTTTTAAGATTCTTACTAGTCAGGTATATTCTTAGACGTTTAATATGGGGTGTTGAGTCCTCTTCGTTGAGCAAGGAGTAGCTCTTGTCTATTGCATATTTGGCTTATGGAATGGTATCTGTGCTAATTTCAATCTCTGGTTTTATGCAGCACCCCAACTCACCTTTCCCCTTAAGCAAGCATAAGTTGGTTTTCTACATTTGAGACCCAGTTCTGTTTTGTAATTCAGTTCCTGTGTAGCCAAGTTTACATTCCGTGTATTAGTGATATCTTATGATGTTTCGTTTTCTGTGTGACTTATTTCACTTAGAATCATCGTACCTGAATCCACTCATTATGCTGCTACGGGCCTGATGACATAGATTTCATTGCTGAGTGATATTGCATTGTACGTAAGTACCACAACTTCTTTATCCATTTTTCGCTTTCTGTGATATTGAACTTGTACCATAAACGAGGTTCTTGTAAACAGAGCCGTCGCAAACTTTGGGGTGGCTGTGTCTTTTTGATTTTAATTTACCTAATCTATAGGACCGTAAGTGGAAGTGCCCTAGGCTCTGTTCCTTTGTTTTGTAGATGTTTCAGGAAACACCATACACTTCTCCAGAGTGGCTGTTGGCAATTTACATCCCGCCCATCAGCATAACAAGGCTCCCAGTTCTCCATGGCCTGTCCTGCCTTTCTGGATTTTATACATTTTTCAGATGGCCCTTTTGACTGGGGAGCAGTGAGACTTCATTGTAGTGCAGATTTCCTTTGCAAGCTTGCTTGGTTGGCCAAAAATGGCATATGCGTTTTTTCCTGAATATAATCAGGAAAAAACGCATACGCCCTTTTTGGCCAAGTGCATCATTGTGGACGTTCTGCCTCTTTTCCTATGCTTTACATGCAATTCCAGTCTACCTCCTGAAACCGGTTTCCTGCAATTCTGCCCCGCTTTCAAGTCCTCTTGGCAGCCTTACTTCAATATATTTTTGGACGATAGCTGTCATTTTTAACTCTGCAGGTTTGTGAATTATAGTGCCCCTGTGCTACTTTCTTCAACTCGCTTTCTTGTGAGCTGGCCACAACACCGCAGCCTTGCTTCAGGCCCTAGTGTGGTTCCGGCATGGCACGCTGAGCCTTTGGTTAATTCCTCTTCCTGTTGGGAAATGAGAGTTAAATTTGCCCGTCCAGACACCTCCAGCTAGTCTCTCATTGGTTCTCCCTATTCCTGTTCATTTTCCGCAGAAATTGCAAACTGGGCCAAACAGGAGGTTAAAGGCACTGACTCTCCAAGTGGGGAGAGTGTTAGTAAAGCGTCTGGAATGTTGCACCCGAGTACCAGGGGACGAAGTCTGACACATTTGAACACGTTTCCCGATCACACGGTGGATCATACTCTGGGTTCCACATGCATGTTTTAGCTGAAGGAAGAATCCCTTAAACCTGGAGAGTTGAGACCCATGGAATGGCTACCATGCAATATGACTTCAAAGGGTCTGCATTTGCTCATCGAACCTCACCAATCCTATCACTGCTGCGTTTATGCCGCTGTACACATGCTTGATTCTCTTTTGGAGACATATAAATCCATAGGTTTTAAGATTATTACTAGTCAGGTATATTTTTAGGCGATTAATATGGGGTGTAGAGCCCACTTCGTTGAGCAAGGAGTAGCTCTTGTCTATTACATATTGGGCTTATGGAACGGTATCTGTGCTAATTTCAATCTCTGGTTTTATGCAGAACCCCAACTCACCTTTCCCCTTAAGCAAGCATAAGTTGGTTTTCTACATTTGAGACCTTGTTCTGTTTTGTAATTCAGTTCCTGTGTAGCCAAGTTTACATTCCGTGTAGTAGTGATATCTTATGATGTTTCTTTTTCTGTGTGACTTATTTCACTTAGAATCATCGTACCTGAATCCACTCATTATGCTGCTACGGGCCTGATGATATAGATTTCATTGCTGAGTGATATTGCATTGTACGTAAGTACCACAAATTCTTTATCCATTTTTCACCTTCTGTGATATTGAATTTGTACTGTAAATGAGGTTCTTGTAAACAGAGCCGTCCCAAACTTTGGGGTGGCTGTGTCTTTTTGATTTTAATTTCCCTAAGCTATAGGACCATAAGTGGAAGTGCCCTAGGCTCTGTTGCTTTGTTTTTTAGATGTTTCAGGAAACACCATACACTTCTCCAGAGTGGCTGTTGGCAATTTACATCCCGCCCATCAGCATAACAAGGCTCCCAGTTCTCCATGGCCTGTCCTGCCTTTCTGGATTTTATACTTTTTTCAGATGGCCCTTTTGACCGGGGGGCAGTGAGACTTCATTGTAGTGCAGATTTCCTTTGCAAGCTTGCTTGGTTGGCCAAAAAGGGCGTATGCGTTTTTTCCTGAATATATTCAGGAAAAAATGCATACGCCCTTTTTGGCCAAGTGCATCATTGTGGACGTTCTGCCTCTTTTCCTATGCTTTACATGCAATTCCAGTCTACCTCCTGAAATCGGTTTCCTGCAATTCTGCCCCGTTTTCAAGTCCTCTTGGCAGCCTTACTTCAATATATTTTTGGACGATAGCTGTCATTTTTAACTCTGCAGGTTTGTGAATTACAGTGCCCCTGAGCTCCTTTCTTCAACTCGCTTTCTTGTGAGCTGGCCGCAACACCGCAGGATTGCTTCAGGCCCTAGTGTGGTTCCGGCATGGCACGCTGAGCCTTTGGTTAATTCCTCTTCCTGGTGGGAAATGAGAGTTAAATTTGCCCGTCCAGACACCTCCAGCTAGTCTCTCATTGGTTCTCCCTATTCCTGTTCATTTTCCACAGAAATTGCAAACTGGGCCAAACAGGAGGTTAAAGGCACTGACTCTCCAAGTGGGGAGATTGTTAGTAAAGCGTCTGGAATGTTGCACCCGAGTACCAGGGGACGAAATCTGACACATTTGAACACGTTTCCCGATCACACGGTGGATCATACTCTGGGTTCCACATGCATGTTTTAGCTGAAGGAAGAATCCCTTAAACCTGGAGAGTTGAGACCCATGGAATGGGTACCATGCAATATGACTTCAAAGGGTCTGCATTTGCTCACCGAACCTCACCAATCCTATTACTGCTGCATTTATGCCTCTGTAGACACGCTTGATTCTCTTTCGGAGACATATAAATCCATAGGTTTTAAGATTCTTACTAGTCAGGTATATTCTTAGACGTTTAATATGGGGTGTTGAGTCCTCTTCGTTGAGCAAGGAGTAGCTCTTGTCTATTACATATTTGGCTTATGGAACGGTATCTGTGCTAATTTCAATCTCTGGTTTTATGCAGCACCCCAACTCACCTTTCCCCTTAAGCAAGCATAAGTTGGTTTTCTACATTTGAGACCTTGTTCTGTTTTGTAATTCAGTTCCTGTGTAGCCAAGTTTACATTCCGTGTAGTAGTGATATCTTATGATGTTTCTTTTTCTGTGTGACTTATCTCACTTAGAATCATCGTACCTGAATCCACTCATTATGCTGCTATGGGCCTGATGACATAGATTTCATTGCTGAGTGATATTGCATTGTACGTAAGTACCACAACTTCTTTATCCATTTTTCGCTTTCTGTGATATTGAACTTGTACCGTAAACGAGGTTCTTGTAAACAGAGCCGTCCCAAACTTTGGGGTGGCTGTGTCTTTTTGATTCTAATTTCCCTAAGCTATACGACCATAAGTGGAAGTGCCCTAGGCTCTGTTGCTTTGTTTTTTAGATGTTTCAGGAAACACCATACACTTCTCCAGAGTGGCTGTTGGCAATTTACATCCCGCCCATCAGCATAACAAGGCTCCCAGTTCTCCATGGCCTGTCCTGCCTTTCTGGATTTTATACTTTTTTCAGATGGCCCTTTTGACCGGGGGGCAGTGAGACTTCATTGTAGTGCAGATTTCCTTTGCAAGCTTGCTTGGTTGGCCAAAAAGGGCGTATGCGTTTTTTCCTGAATATATTCAGGAAAAAACGCATACGCCCTTTTTGGCCAAGTGCATCATTGTGGACGTTCTGCCTCTTTTCCTATGCTTTACATGCAATTCCAGTCTACCTCCTGAAATCGGTTTCCTGCAATCCTGCCCCGCTTTCAAGTCCTCTTGGCAGCCTTACTTCAATATATTTTTGGACGATAGCTGTCATTTTTAACTCTGCAGGTTTGTGAATTACAGTGCCCCTGAGCTCCTTTCTTCAACTCACTTTCTTGTGAGCTGGCCGCAACACCGCAGGATTGCTTCAGGCCCTAGTGTGGTTCCGGCATGGCACGCTGAGCCTTTGGTTAATTCCTCTTCCTGGTGGGAAATGAGAGTTAAATTTGCCCATCCAGACACCTCCAGCTAGTCTCTCATTGGTTCTCCCTATTCCTGTTCATTTTCCGCAGAAATTGCAAACTGGGCCAAACAGGAGGTTAAAGGCACTGACTCTCCAAGTGGGGAGAGTGTTAGTAAAGCATCTGGAATGTTGCACCCGAGTACCAGGGGACGAAAACTGAGACACATTTGAACACGTTTCCCGATCACACGGTGGATCATACTCTGGGTTCCACATGCATGTTTTAGCTGAAGGAAGAATCCCTTAAACCTGGAAAGTAGAGACCCATGGAATGGCTACCATGCAATATGACTTCAAAGGGTCTGCATTTGCTCATCAAACCTCACCAATCCTATCACTGCTGCGTTTATGCCGCTGTACACATGCTTGATTCTCTTTTGGAGACATATAAATCCATAGGTTTTAAGATTATTACTAGTCAGGTATATTCTTAGGCGATTAATATGGGGTGTAGAGTCCACTTCGTTGAGCAAGGAGTAGCTCTTGTCTATTACATATTTGGCTTATGGAATGGTATCTGTGCTAATTTCAATCTCTGGTTTTATGCAGAACCCCAACTCACCTTTCCCCTTAAGCAAGCATAAGTTGGTTTTCTACATTTGAGACCGTGTTCTGTTTTGTAATTCAGTTTCTGTGTAGCCAAGTTTACATTCCGTGTAGTAGTGATATCTTATGATGTTTCTTTTTCTGTGTGACTTATCTCACTTAGAATCATCGTACCTGAATCCACTCATTATGCTGCTACGGGCCTGATGATATAGATTTCATTGCTGAGTGATATTGCATTGTACGTAAGTACCACAAATTCTTTATCCATTTTTCACCTTCTGTGATATTGAATTTGTACTGTAAATGAGGTTCTTGTAAACAGAGCCGTCCCAAACTTTGGGGTGGCTGTGTCTTTTTGATTTTAATTTCCCTAAGCTATAGGACCATAAGTGGAAGTGCCCTAGGCTCTGTTGCTTTGTTTTTTAGATGTTTCAGGAAACACCATACACTTCTCCAGAGTGGCTGTTGGCAATTTACATCCCGCCCATCAGCATAACAAGGCTCCCAGTTCTCCATGGCCTGTCCTGCCTTTCTGGATTTTACACTTTTTTCAGATGGCCCTTTTGACCGGTTGGGCAGAGAGACTTCATGGTAGTGCAGATTTCCTTTGCAAGCTTGCTTGGTTGGCCAAAAAGGGCGTATGCGTTTTTTCCTGAATATATTCAGGAAAAAACGCATACGCCCTTTTTGGCCAAGTGCATCATTGTGGACGTTCTGCCTCTTTTCCTATGCTTTACATGCAATTCCAGTCTACCTCCTGAAATCGGTTTCCTGCAATTCTGCCCCGCTTTCAAGTCCTCTTGGCAGCCTTACTTCAATATATTTTTGGACGATAGCTGTAAGTTTTAACTCTGCAGGTTTGTGAATTACAGTGCCCCTGAGCTCCTTTCTTCAACTCGCTTTCTTGTGAGCTGGCCGCAACACCGCAGGATTGCTTCAGGCCCTAGTGTGGTTCCGGCATGGCACGCTGAGCCTTTGGTTAATTCCTCTTCCTGGTGGGAAATGAGAGTTAAATTTGCCCATCCAGACACCTCCAGCTAGTCTCTCATTGGTTCTCCCTATTCCTGTTCATTTTCCGCAGAAATTGCAAACTGGGCCAAACAGGATGTTAAAGGCACTGACTCTCCAAGAGGGGAGAGTGTTAGTAAAGCGTCTGGAATGTTGCACCCGAGTACCAGGGGACAAAAACTGAGACACATTTGAACACGTTTCCCGATCACACGGTGGATCATACTCTGGGTTCCACATGCATGTTTTAGCTGAAGGAAGAATCCCTTAAACCTGGAGAGTTGAGACCCATGGAATGGGTACCATGCAATATGACTTCAAAGGTTCTGCATTGGCTCACCGAACCTCACCAATCCTATCACTGCTGCGCTTATGCCACTGTACACACGCTTGATTCTCTTTCGGAGACATATAAATCCATAGGTTTTAAGATTCTTACTAGTCAGGTATATTCTTAGACGTTTAATATGGGGTGTTGAGTCCTCTTCGTTGAGCAAGGAGTAGCTCTTGTCTATTGCATATTTGGCTTATGGAATGGTATCTGTGCTAATTTCAATCTCTGGTTTTATGCAGCACCCCAACTCACCTTTCCCCTTAAGCAAGCATAAGTTGGTTTTCTACATTTGAGACCCTGTTCTGTTTTGTAATTCAGTTCCTGTGTAGCCAAGTTTACATTCTGTGTATTAGTGATATCTTATGATGTTTCTTTTTCTGTGTGACTTATTTCACTTAGAATCATCGTACCTGAATCCACTCATTATGCTGCTACGGGCCTGATGACATAGATTTCATTGCTGAGTGATATTGCATTGTACGTAAGTACCACAACTTCTTTATCCATTTTTCGCTTTCTGTGATATTGAACTTGTACCATAAACGAGGTTCTTGTAAACAGAGCCGTCGCAAACTTTGGGGTGGCTGTGTCTTTTTGATTTTAATTTACCTAATCTATAGGACCGTAAGTGGAAGTGCCCTAGGCTCTGTTCCTTTGTTTTGTAGATGTTTCAGGAAACACCATACACTTCTCCAGAGTGGCTGTTGGCAATTTACATCCCGCCCATCAGCATAACAAGGCTCCCAGTTCTCCATGGCCTGTCCTGCCTTTCTGGATTTTATACATTTTTCAGATGGCCCTTTTGACTGGGGAGCAGTGAGACTTCATTGTAGTGCAGATTTCCTTTGCAAGCTTGCTTGGTTGGCCAAAAATGGCATATGCGTTTTTTCCTGAATATAATCAGGAAAAAACGCATACGCCCTTTTTGGCCAAGTGCATCATTGTGGACGTTCTGCCTCTTTTCCTATGCTTTACATGCAATTCCAGTCTACCTCCTGAAACCGGTTTCCTGCAATTCTGCCCCGCTTTCAAGTCCTCTTGGCAGCCTTACTTCAATATATTTTTGGACGATAGCTGTCATTTTTAACTCTGCAGGTTTGTGAATTATAGTGCCCCTGTGCTACTTTCTTCAACTCGCTTTCTTGTGAGCTGGCCACAACACCGCAGCCTTGCTTCAGGCCCTAGTGTGGTTCCGGCATGGCACGCTGAGCCTTTGGTTAATTCCTCTTCCTGTTGGGAAATGAGAGTTAAATTTGCCCGTCCAGACACCTCCAGCTAGTCTCTCATTGGTTCTCCCTATTCCTGTTCATTTTCCGCAGAAATTGCAAACTGGGCCAAACAGGAGGTTAAAGGCACTGACTCTCCAAGTGGGGAGAGTGTTAGTAAAGCGTCTGGAATGTTGCACCCGAGTACCAGGGGACGAAGTCTGACACATTTGAACACGTTTCCCGATCACACGGTGGATCATACTCTGGGTTCCACATGCATGTTTTAGCTGAAGGAAGAATCCCTTAAACCTGGAGAGTTGAGACCCATGGAATGGCTACCATGCAATATGACTTCAAAGGGTCTGCATTTGCTCATCGAACCTCACCAATCCTATCACTGCTGCGTTTATGCCGCTGTACACATGCTTGATTCTCTTTTGGAGACATATAAATCCATAGGTTTTAAGATTATTACTAGTCAGGTATATTTTTAGGCGATTAATATGGGGTGTAGAGCCCACTTCGTTGAGCAAGGAGTAGCTCTTGTCTATTACATATTGGGCTTATGGAACGGTATCTGTGCTAATTTCAATCTCTGGTTTTATGCAGAACCCCAACTCACCTTTCCCCTTAAGCAAGCATAAGTTGGTTTTCTACATTTGAGACCTTGTTCTGTTTTGTAATTCAGTTCCTGTGTAGCCAAGTTTACATTCCGTGTAGTAGTGATATCTTATGATGTTTCTTTTTCTGTGTGACTTATTTCACTTAGAATCATCGTACCTGAATCCACTCATTATGCTGCTACGGGCCTGATGATATAGATTTCATTGCTGAGTGATATTGCATTGTACGTAAGTACCACAAATTCTTTATCCATTTTTCACCTTCTGTGATATTGAATTTGTACTGTAAATGAGGTTCTTGTAAACAGAGCCGTCCCAAACTTTGGGGTGGCTGTGTCTTTTTGATTTTAATTTCCCTAAGATATAGGACCATAAGTGGAAGTGCCCTAGGCTCTGTTGCTTTGTTTTTTAGATGTTTCAGGAAACACCATACACTTCTCCAGAGTGGCTGTTGGCAATTTACATCCCGCCCATCAGCATAACAAGGCTCCCAGTTCTCCATGGCCTGTCCTGCCTTTCTGGATTTTATACTTTTTTCAGATGGCCCTTTTGACCGGGGGGCAGTGAGACTTCATTGTAGTGCAGATTTCCTTTGCAAGCTTGCTTGGTTGGCCAAAAAGGGCGTATGCGTTTTTTCCTGAATATATTCAGGAAAAAATGCATACGCCCTTTTTGGCCAAGTGCATCATTGTGGACGTTCTGCCTCTTTTCCTATGCTTTACATGCAATTCCAGTCTACCTCCTGAAATCGGTTTCCTGCAATTCTGCCCCGTTTTCAAGTCCTCTTGGCAGCCTTACTTCAATATATTTTTGGACGATAGCTGTAATTTTTAACTCTGCAGGTTTGTGAATTACAGTGCCCCTGAGCTCCTTTCTTCAACTCGCTTTCTTGTGAGCTGGCCGCAACACCGCAGGATTGCTTCAGGCCCTAGTGTGGTTCCGGCATGGCACGCTGAGCCTTTGGTTAATTCCTCTTCCTGGTGGGAAATGAGAGTTAAATTTGCCCGTCCAGACACCTCCAGCTAGTCTCTCATTGGTTCTCCCTATTCCTGTTCATTTTCCACAGAAATTGCAAACTGGGCCAAACAGGAGGTTAAAGGCACTGACTCTCCAAGTGGGGAGATTGTTAGTAAAGCGTCTGGAATGTTGCACCCGAGTACCAGGGGACGAAATCTGACACATTTGAACACGTTTCCCGATCACACGGTGGATCATACTCTGGGTTCCACATGCATGTTTTAGCTGAAGGAAGAATCCCTTAAACCTGGAGAGTTGAGACCCATGGAATGGGTACCATGCAATATGACTTCAAAGGTTCTGCATTGGCTCACCGAACCTCACCAATCCTATCACTGCTGCGCTTATGCCGCTGTACACACGCTTGATTCTCTTTCGGAGACATATAAATCCATAGGTTTTAAGATTCTTACTAGTCAGGTATATTCTTAGACGTTTAATATGGGGTGTTGTGTCCTCTTCGTTGAGCAAGGAGTAGCTCTTGTCTATTGCATATTTGGCTTATGGAACGGTATCTGTGCTAATTTCAATCTCTGGTTTTATGCAGCACCCCAACTCACCTTTCCCCTTAAGCAAGCATAAGTTGGTTTTCTACATTTGAGACCTTGTTCTGTTTTTTAATTCAGTTCCTGTGTAGCCAAGTTTACATTCCGTGTAGTAGTGATATCTTATGATGTTTCTTTTTCTGTGTGACTTATCTCACTTAGAATCATCGTACCTGAATCCACTCATTATGCTGCTACGGGCCTGATGACATAGATTTCATTGCTGAGTGATATTGCAGTGTACGTAAGTACCACAAATTCTTTATCCATTTTTCACCTTCTGTGATATTGAATTTGTACCGTAAACGAGGTTCTTGTAAACAGAGCCGTCCCAAACTTTGGGGTGGCTGTGTCTTTTTGATTTTAATTTCCCTAAGCTATAGGACCATAAGTGGAAGTGCCCTAGGCTCTGTTGCTTTGTTTTTTAGATGTTTCAGGAAACACCATACACTTCTCCAGAGTGGCTGTTGGCAATTTACATCCCGCCCATCAGCATAACAAGGCTCCCAGTTCTCCATGGCCTGTCCTGCCTTTCTGGATTTTATACTTTTTTCAGATGGCCCTTTTGACCGGGGGGCAGTGAGACTTCATTGTAGTGCAGATTTGCTTTGCAAGCTTGCTTGGTTGGCCAAAAAGGGCGTATGCGTTTTTTCCTGAATATATTCAGGAAAAAACGCATACGCCCTTTTTGGCCAAGTGCATCATTGTGGACGTTCTGCCTCTTTTCCTATGCTTTACATGCAATTCCAGTCTACCTCCTGAAATCGGTTTCCTGCAATTCTGCCCCGCTTTCAAGTCCTCTTGGCAGCCTTACTTCAATATATTTTTGGACGATAGCTGTCATTTTTAACTCTGCAGGTTTGTGAATTACAGTGCCCCTGAGCTCCTTTCTTCAACTCGCTTTCTTGTGAGCTGGCCGCAACACCGCAGGATTGCTTCAGGCCCTAGTGTGGTTCCGGCATGGCACGCTGAGCCTTTGGTTAATTCCTCTTCCTGGTGGGAAATGAGAGTTAAATTTGCCCGTCCAGACACCTCCAGCTAGTCTCTCATTGGTTCTCCCTATTCCTGTTCATTTTCCGCAGAAATTGCAAACTGGGCCAAACAGGAGGTTAAAGGCACTGACTCTCCAAGTGAGGAGAGTGTTAGTAAAGCGTCTGGAATGTTGCACCCGAGTACCAGGGGACGAAATCTGACACATTTGAACACGTTTCCCGATCACACGGTGGATCATACTCTGGGTTCCACATGCATGTTTTAGCTGAAGGAAGAATCCCTTAAACCTGGAGAGTTGAGACCCATGGAATGGCTACCATGCAATATGACTTCAAAGGGTCTGCATTTGCTCATCAAACCTCAACAATCCTATCACTGCTGCGTTTATGCCGCTGTACACATGCTTGATTCTCTTTTGGAGACATATAAATCCATAGGTTTTAAGATTATTACTAGTCAGGTATATTCTTAGGCGATTAATATGGGGTGTAGAGTCCACTTCGTTGAGCAAGGAGTAGCTCTTGTCTATTACATATTTGGCTTATGGAATGGTATCTGTGCTAATTTCAATCTCTGGTTTTATGCAGAACCCCAACTCACCTTTCCCCTTAAGCAAGCATAAGTTGGTTTTCTACATTTGAGACCTTGTTCTGTTTTGTAATTCAGTTTCTGTGTAGCCAAGTTTTCATTCCGTGTAGTAGTGATATCTTATGATGTTTCTTTTTCTGTGTGACTTATCTCACTTAGAATCATCGTACCTGAATCCACTCATTATGCTGCTACGGGCCTGATGATATAGATTTCATTGCTGAGTGATATTGCATTGTACGTAAGTACCACAAATTCTTTATCCATTTTTCACCTTCTGTGATATTGAATTTGTACTGTAAATGAGGTTCTTGTAAACAGAGCCGTCCCAAACTTTGGGGTGGCTGTGTCTTTTTGATTTTAATTTCCCTAAGCTATAGGACCATAAGTGGAAGTGCCCTAGGCTCTGTTGCTTTGTTTTTTAGATGTTTCAGGAAACACCATACACTTCTCCAGAGTGGCTGTTGGCAATTTACATCCCGCCCATCAGCATAACAAGGCTCCCAGTTCTCCATGGCCTGTCCTGCCTTTCTGGATTTTATACTTTTTTCAGATGGCCCTTTCGAACGGGGGGCAGTGAGACTTCATTGTAGTGCAGATTTCCTTTGCAAGCTTGCTTGGTTGGCCAAAAAGGGCGTATGCGTTTTTTCCTGAATATATTCAGGAAAAAACGCATACACCCTTTTTGGCCAAGTGCATCATTGTGGACGTTCTGCCTCTTTTCCTATGCTTTACATGCAATTCCAGTCTACCTCCTGAAATCGGTTTCCTGCAATTCTGCCCCGCTTTCAAGTCCTCTTGGCAGCCTTACTTCAATATATTTTTGGACGATAGCTGTAAGTTTTAACTCTGCAGGTTTGTGAATTACAGTGCCCCTGAGCTCCTTTCTTCAACTCGCTTTCTTGTGAGCTGGCCGCAACACCGCAGGATTGCTTCAGGCCCTAGTGTGGTTCCGGCATGGCACGCTGAGTCTTTGGTTAATTCCTCTTCCTGGTGGGAAATGAGAGTTAAATTTGCCCATCCAGACACCTCCAGCTAGTCTCTCATTGGTTCTCCCTATTCCTGTTCATTTTCCGCAGAAATTGCAAACTGGGCCAAACAGGATGTTAAAGGCACTGACTCTCCAAGAGGGGAGAGTGTTAGTAAAGCGTCTGGAATGTTGCACCCGAGTACCAGGGGACAAAAACTGAGACACATTTGAACACGTTTCCCGATCACACGGTGGATCATACTCTGGGTTCCACATGCATGTTTTAGCTGAAGGAAGAATCCCTTAAACCTGGAGAGTTGAGACCCATGGAATGGGTACCATGCAATATGACTTCAAAGGTTCTGCATTGGCTCACCGAACCTCACCAATCCTATCACTGCTGCGCTTATGCCACTGTACACACGCTTGATTCTCTTTCGGAGACATATAAATCCATAGGTTTTAAGATTCTTACTAGTCAGGTATATTCTTAGACGTTTAATATGGGGTGTTGAGTCTTCTTCGTTGAGCAAGGAGTAGCTCTTGTCTATTGCATATTTGGCTTATGGAATGGTATCTGTGCTAATTTCAATCTCTGGTTTTATGCAGCACCCCAACTCACCTTTCCCCTTAAGCAAGCATAAGTTGGTTTTCTACATTTGAGACCCTGTTCTGTTTTGTAATTCAGTTCCTGTGTAGCCAAGTTTACATTCCGTGTATTAGTGATATCTTATGATGTTTCTTTTTCTGTGTGACTTATTTCACTTAGAATCATCGTACCTGAATCCACTCATTATGCTGCTACGGGCCTGATGACATAGATTTCATTGCTGAGTGATATTGCATTGTACGTAAGTACCACAACTTCTTTATCCATTTTTCGCTTTCTGTGATATTGAACTTGTACCATAAACGAGGTTCTTGTAAACAGAGCCGTCGCAAACTTTGGGGTGGCTGTGTCTTTTTGATTTTAATTTACCTAATCTATAGGACCGTAAGTGGAAGTGCCCTAGGCTCTGTTCCTTTGTTTTGTAGATGTTTCAGGAAACACCATACACTTCTCCAGAGTGGCTGTTGGCAATTTACATCCCGCCCATCAGCATAACAAGGCTCCCAGTTCTCCATGGCCTGTCCTGCCTTTCTGGATTTTATACATTTTTCAGATGGCCCTTTTGACTGGGGAGCAGTGAGACTTCATTGTAGTGCAGATTTCCTTTGCAAGCTTGCTTGGTTGGCCAAAAATGGCATATGCGTTTTTTCCTGAATATAATCAGGAAAAAACGCATACGCCCTTTTTGGCCAAGTGCATCATTGTGGACGTTCTGCCTCTTTTCCTATGCTTTACATGCAATTCCAGTCTACCTCCTGAAACCGGTTTCCTGCAATTCTGCCCCGCTTTCAAGTCCTCTTGGCAGCCTTACTTCAATATATTTTTGGACGATAGCTGTCATTTTTAACTCTGCAGGTTTGTGAATTATAGTGCCCCTGTGCTACTTTCTTCAACTCGCTTTCTTGTGAGCTGGCCACAACACCGCAGCCTTGCTTCAGGCCCTAGTGTGGTTCCGGCATGGCACGCTGAGCCTTTGGTTAATTCCTCTTCCTGGTGGGAAATGAGAGTTAAATTTGCCCGTCCAGACACCTCCAGCTAGTCTCTCATTGGTTCTCCCTATTCCTGTTCATTTTCCGCAGAAATGGCAAACTGGGCCAAACAGGAGGTTAAAGGCACTGACTCTCCAAGTGCAGAGAGTTTTAGTAAAGCGACTGGAATGTTGCACCCGAGTACCAGGGGACGAAAACTGAGACACATTTGAACACGTTTCCCGATCACACGGTGGATCATACTCTGGGTTCCACATGCATGTTTTAGCTGAAGGAAGAATCCCTTAAACCTGGAGAGTTGAGACCCATGGAATGAGTATCATGCAATATGACTTCAAAGGGTCTGCATTTGCTCACTGAACCTCACCAATCCTATCACTGCTGCGTTTATGACGCTGTACACACGCTTGATTCTCTTTTGGAGACATATAAATCCATAGGATTTAAGATTCTTACTAGTCAGGTATATTCTTAGGCGTTTAATATGGGATGTAGAGTCCACTTCGTTGAGCAAGGAGTAGCTCTTGTCTATTACATATTTGGCTTATGGAACGGTATCTGTGCTAATTTCAATCTCTGGTTTTATGCAGTACCCCAACTCACCTTTCCCCTTAAGCAAGCATAAGTTGGTTTTCTACATTTGAGACCCTGTTCTGTTTTGTAATTCAGTTCCTTTGTAGCTAAGTTTACATTCCGTGTAGTAGTGATATCTTATGATGTTTCTTTTTCTGTGTGATTTTTTTCACTTAGAATCATGGTACCTGAATCTACTCATTATGCTGCTACGGGCCTGATGACATAGATTTCATTGCTGAGTGATATTGCATTGTACATAAGTACCACAACTTCTTTATCCATTTTTCGCTTTCTGTGATATTGAACTTGTACCATAAACGAGGTTCTTGTAAACAGAGCCGTCCCAAACTTTGGGGTGGCTGTGTCTTTTTGATTTTAATTTCCCTAAGCTATAGGACCATAAGTGGAAGTGCCCTAGGCTCTGTTGCTTTGTTTTTTAGATGTTTCAGGAAACACCATACACTTCTCCAGAGTGGCTGTTGGCAATTTACATCCCGCCCATCAGCATAACAAGGCTCCCAGTTCTCCATGGCCTGTCCTGCCTTTCTGGATTTTACACTTTTTTCAGATGCTCCTTTTGACAGGGAGGAAGTGAGACTTCATTGTAGTGCAGATTTCCTTTGCAAGCTTGCTTGGTTGGCCAAAAAGGGCGTATGCGTTTTTTCCTGAATATATTCAGGAAAAAACGCATACGCCCTTTTTGACCAAGTGCATCATTGTCGACGTTCTGAGTGTTTTCATATGTTTTCAATGCAATTCCAGTCTACCTCCTGAAATCGGTTTCCTGCAATTCTGCCTTGCTGTCAGTGCCTCTTCATAGCCTTACCTCAATATACTTTTTGAAAATTGTTGGCCTTTTTAACTCTGCAGGTTTTTGAATTGCCGTGGCCCTTAGCTGCATTTTTCAGCTCTTATTTTTGTGATCTTGCCTCATATCCACAGGATTTCTTCAGGCCCTATTCTTCTTCTGGGTCGCCTTGCTCTGCCTTTGGTTAATTCTTCTTCCTGATGTGAATTAGAGTGACATGTTCCCATTGAAACCGCTACAGCTATTTTCTCACTGGTTCCCCCTATTCCCATTCATCCTCCGCACTAACTGCAGACTGTGCGATACCGGAACGTAAAGGCATTGACTCTCCATGTGGAGATGTTGTTAGTAAAGTGGCTGGAATGTTGATCCGGAGCCCCAGGAGAGGAAAATGAGGTGCGTTTTAGAAACCTTTCCCGATCATATGGTATACCATCCGCTGGATTTCCCATGCATGGTTTAGCTGTAGGAAGATTCCCTTCAACCTGGAGTGTTGGGACCCTTGGAATGAGTAGTATGAAGTATTGCATTAAACTTTCGGCAGTTGCTCACCAAAGCTCACCAATCCTCTCAGCCCCAAGTGTCCAGCCTTATGTCTTATCCAGCTGTGGGTTTATATGTGGTCATTCCAGGTTGCATCACAGCCCCTGAGCGAATTTTGTAAGAATTTTTCTCTCTTTCATTGTTTCTGCGTTTTGGTTTTAAAATTTATTTCTATAATGGGGTTTAGCTCATTTTCACTGCTGTGTTTGGCCGCTCTGCACACACTTGATTCCCTTATGGAGATATATCAATACATGGGTTTTAAGATTCTTATTACTCAGATATATTTCTCTGCGGTGTATAGGGTGTGTTGAGGCCAGTTCATTGAGCAAGGTGTAGATCTTGTCTAATACCTATTTGGTTTATTGAACGGTATCTGTGCTAATTTCAAACTCTGGTTTTATGCATCACCCCACCTCTCCTTTCCCCTTAAGCTGACATAAGTGTGTTTTCTAAATGTGAGACACTGTTCTGTTTTGTAATTCATTTTTTGTGCAGCCATATTTATCCTCCCTCTATAAGTGATATCTTATGATATGTTTCTTTTTCTGTTTGACTTATTTCAAGTAGTATTATCGGACCTAAATCCACTCTTTATCCTTCTACTAGCCTTATTACATTGATTTCATGGTGAAGAGATATTCCATTGTACATAAGTACCACATTTTCTTTATCCATTGTTCTCTTTCCTGGGATATTTAAGGTGTACTGAAGTTGAGGTTCTTGTAAACAGAGTAGCCCTAAACTGTGGTGTGCTTGTGTCTTGTTGATTTTTAGACTTCCCTAGATATACTTCCGTGATTGGAAGTGCCCTATGCTCTGTAGCTCTGTTTTTTAGATGATTTAGGAACCACCATACACTTCTCCAGAGTGGCTCTCGGCAGTTCACACACTGTCCATCAGCGTATAAAGGCTCCCTGTTCTCCATGGCCTGTCCTGCATTTCTGGTTTTTACAATTTTTTCGGATGGCCCTTTTGACCGGTGGGAAATGAGACTTCTTTGTTGTGCACATTTGCATTGCTTGCTTGCTTGGTTGCCCATAAAGTGCGTATGCATTTTTTCCTGGATATATTCAGGAAAAAACGCATACTCCCTTTTGGGCCAACTGCATCATTGTCGAAATTCTGCCGCTTTTCATGTGCTTTAAAGACGAGTCCAATCTATCTCTTGAAATCTGTTTCTTGCAATTCTGTCTTGCATTCAGATCCTCTTCTTTGCCTTACCTCAACATATTTTGGGACGTTAGTTTTCATTTATAACTCTGCAGGTTTGTGAATTGCAGTGACCCTGAGCTCCATTTTTTAAGTTGCTCTTTTGTGAGCTGGCCTCAAAGCCGCAGGATTGCTTCAGGCCCTATTTTGGCTCCGGCGAGGCGGGCTGAGCCTTTTTTTAATTCTTATTCTTAATGGGAAATTAGAGTGACATGTGCCCGTCCAAACCCCTACAACTATTCTCTCATTGGTTCCCCCTCTTCCCGTTCATCCTCCTCACAATTTGCAAAATGTGTGAAACAGAAGTTTAAATGTGCTGATTCTCTAAGTGGGGAGACTCTAAGTAACGTGGCTGGAATGATGAACAGGAGCACCAGGAGAGGATAAATGAGGTGCATTTTAGACACATCTCCCGATCACATGGTGTACAGTCCTCTGGGTTTTCCATGCATGTTTTCGCTGTAGGAAGATCCCTTGAACCTGCAGATTTGGGACCCATTGAATGGGTACCAGGTAGTATTACTTTAAAGGGTGTGCATTTCCTCACCCAACCTCATATTTCTCTTAGCGTAAACAGTTTCCAGCCTTATGTCTCATCCTGCTGTGGGTCTAGATGTGTTCAATCCATGTTGCATCACCGTCCCTGAGGAAAAGTTGTAAGAGGTTTTCTCTGTCTCTTTGTCGTTTATTTTTTTCAATTTATTACTATATTGGTTACAGCTGATTTTCAAAGCTCTGTTTCTTGCTGCTGTACATCCACTTGATTCACATACAGAGAGACATCAATAAATTCTTTTTCAGATTCTTACCAGTCATATATATTCTTTTCCAGTGACTTGAGTGTGCTGAGTGCAGTTCTTTTAGCTACCGTGTAGGCCTTGTTGATTATCAGTTTGGTATTTGGAATGGTATCTTTGCTAATTTCAACCTCCTGGATGATGCCTCACCCCTCCCCACCTTTCCCGTTTAGCAGCCTTACGCGTGTTGTCTACATATTTGACTATGTTTTTGTTTTGTAATTTATTTCATGTGTAGCCATTTTGGATTCCACCTTTAAGTGATATCTTATGATATGTGTCTTTTTCTTTTTGAATTATGTCACTTAGAATGATCATACGTAACTCCTCCGGAGTTGTTACAACTGGCCATATTTCATTGACTTCCAGGCTGAGTAATATTCCACTCTACATAAGTACCACATCTCTATCCATTTTTTCCCTCCAGAGACATTTAAGTTATATCCTAGTCGAGAATCTTTTAAACAGAGAGGCAGTAAACATTGGGGTGCCTGTGTCCTCTCGATTTTTGTTTTTCCCAAGACATACGCCCATGAGTGCAAGTGCCCTATGCTCTGTAGCTCATTTTTTAGATGTTTTAGTAAACACAATACACTTCTCCAGAATGGCCATTGGCAATATACATTTCCACTATAAGCCTCACAGGGCTCCCTCTTCTCCTTGCCCTGTCCTGCATTTCTGGTGTTTACACTTTATGAGGATGGCTCTTCTGACTGATGCGAAGTGATATCTTTTGTAGTATTGATTTCCAGTGCCCACCTGTTTGGTTGGCTAAAAAAGTGTATGCCCTTTTCTTGAATATATACAGAAAAAAACGCATACAGCCTTTTTGGCCAACTGCAATGTTGGCAATGTTCAGCCCCTTTTCTTGTGCTTAATGGCGAGTCCTTTCTACCTCCTCAAATCCCTTTCCTGCCATTCTCCCTTGCTTACCAATCCTTTTCTCTGACTTTCCTCAAGACATTTTTCAGTGATAGATATTTTCAACTCTGCAGTTTCGTGAATTTTACTGCCCCTGAGTTCCATTGTTCAACTTGTGTTTATGGGAACTGGCCACAAAGCAGTGGGATTTCCTCAAGCCCTATACTGTTTCCATGGGCAACCCTAGCCTTTGGTCAATTCGTCTTCCTGATTGGAAATTAGAGTGACATGTGCCTGTCTGAACACCTAGGACTTGTCTCTCATTGTTCCTCATCCTTCCGCTTCATCCTCTGGACAAATTCCAAACTGTATGCAACAGGATGTTGACAGTGCTGACATCTCCAAGTGGGGAGACTGTTAGTAAAGACGCTGGAGGGGTGAACCCGAGCACCAGGAGATGAGGAGATGAGATGCCTTTTCCAAACTCTTCCTGATCAGACGGTATACCATCCTCTGTGTGTGACAGACATGTTTTAGCAGTAGGAAGAGTCCCATTCATGTAAGGAGAACACCAGGGCTTTTTCAAAATCAGTGTCTCCCCGAAACCCAAACTGGGGAATTTTTTAAGCTACGGCTACACATATGTTCATTAAGGGCCTTGGGAAGTAGGCAGAGTCCAAACTTTAGATGATTGAAGTCTTCAGGGTCAGAAGCACTCACCACTGGCTTCCCTTAGGTTACACTTTAACTGTCATTGATAGATGATGTCAATAAAAATATCTATTCTTTTTCCGATTATTTCCCCTTATAGGTTATTGCAAAATATTGAGTGTAGTTCCCTGTGCTATACAGTGGTTCCTTGTTGATGATCTATTTTATACATAGCAGTGTGTATGTGTTAATTCCAAACTGTTAATTTATCCCTCCTCCCACCTTTCCCCTTTGGTAATAATAAATTATAAGATTTTATACTTCTCAGAAATGGGGGAGCTGAAAGAGAGGTATCATTTTCAATGGAAAAGCATTTAAAACAAGATTGAAGCTTTAACCAAGATTATTAGATGTACATCCTTGGAAAGAAATCACTTCATTTCTCTAATATTGACCTGACAAATAAGACAAACCTTTTCACTGAACTTGCTTATAATAAAGTGATGGAAATATCAAATGGAAGTGTTAGAAACATCTTATTTTACCCGAGCCTTATAAACTGTTCTATGTTAACTACAGTTTGGCTCACACATCTGTTCATTGAAGTTACAATAGTCTCAATTTCTGTTACTGATCCTCCAGAGTGGACCCCAACAAGTGTCCCCCTGCCCAGTGTCATTGGGGCCAACAGATCGAGACTGAGTTTGGTTCACAAGCAAAGGAAACTTTATATTTTGATCAGAGAATGGAGAGGTGAGAGCATGCACTACCCCGTGGGCTGTGGGCTGGGCTGCTGTGTAGAGATCCTGTCAGAGTCAGTGGGAGGGAGGGGGCGGAGCACTCAAGGGCCGGGTTGGCTGCAGCTCAGGCTCTATATCTTAGAGTCTGCACTGGGCCCCAGGAGCTGAGGTGTCGACCCAGCCATTCTGCACTAGGAAATCTGGTCTGAAGTGCCGGGTGTGGAACCTCTGCATGCGGGACCCTAGGAGCACGTGAAATTAGACAAAGCACAAAGGATAAAAAAGGTCAGACTTGACTTTATTGCCCAGATTCTATTTTTATCTCCCAGGGATTTTTAATGGGCTTTGCTGGGGACAAACCCCTCCTCTGCCTTTTGTCCCGTTCCTCATTCTTGGAGTGCTGAGGGTGCAGACCCTTCTTCTGTAACTGCTGAGTGCTGAGTTGGGAGCCCTCATACCAGGGGATGAGGGTCAGAACTTCTCCCCAGCAGCCTCCAGGTGACGTTGATTGGCCCCAGGACCCCTGCCTCCCTGCTCGTCCGCCTGAGCACCAGCATTGGAAGTGTTATAGATTCTAATGACCTTTAAGGGTTCAGGAAAGAGATGTGCAGAGACGCTGTGGGGGCCGGTTTCACCCCGCCCCACATTTGTTCGGCCACCTTAGGCTGACCGTTTCTGCCAGCCTAGATGCTCTGACCAGTAGTCTGCTCTTTCTTCAATTAGGCCCCTGAATTAACGTAAAAACAGCACCAGGTGTCAGAGCCCTGCCCGCTCAACTCCCAGACAGTCCAGGGTCAGTGGTGATCAAGGACCATGATGGCCACTGAGTCAACAGCCTTTTGAAGTAAACAGGAGTCCAGCCGGTCTTATTGGCCACCATCATCACGGTGTCTGTAGGCTTTTCTATGGTGACAGTGTGATATACGTTTCCCCCGCCAAGACTATTAGCTCCCCTCCGGGTGCAGTAAGTCCTGCAAGCAGTAGTCTACTCATTCGGGACACACTATTGTTGTTTTATGAGAGAAACTCCAGGTCAAGTGATGTTCACACGAGTCGTCATGGTGCCCTGTTGCCCCCGGTTATCTCTCTGGATGTTGGAGTTGGAGGGCCTCCTCACTCGAGGTCGGTGTGCCCACGGAGCGAACCCTGCAACTTCAGGGCATGGTTGGTGATTAGGATCACCACGTGGGGTCCTTTTCCCTTAGGAGGGAGGTGGCCTTTTGGGCTGCTGATTTCCAGGTTTTTAGATACCGCCAGTATCTTGGCCAGATGTGGCAGTGGGCCAAGCCCCTTGGTGACTCTATTTTATCCTACCTGGATGGCATTCTTGCGTTGTTCCATTTCAAG
Source organism: Pseudorca crassidens (assembly GCF_039906515.1). Classification (NCBI taxonomy): domain Eukaryota; kingdom Metazoa; phylum Chordata; class Mammalia; order Artiodactyla; family Delphinidae; genus Pseudorca; species Pseudorca crassidens. The sequence continues at coordinate 840,090 of NW_027136342.1, forward strand.
TGGTCCCAGTTTTTGCACTAATTCTCCAATGGCGACTCACCTTTCACCGGGAATGGAAAGGTCAAAGGGTTTAGCTCAATTAGGGAGTTCCAGGGCAAGGGTCTGAATTGACTGCTCTTTCCATTCTTGAAAGGCCACTTCTGGATTCTGTTCAAAAGGATCATCATCTTTTCCTTTCAGTGTTTCATATAGAGGCCCAGCTAGTAGACTGTAGTTAGGGATCCAGAAGCAGCAAACCCTGGCCTCCCCAGGAACCCCTAAGCTGTCTTCTAGTTTTAGAAAGGGGTAAGGCTGCAAATGGTTTCTTCCCTTTCCTGGGATGGGCTTCTCCGACCTTGTGTGAGAATGAAGCCCAGGCAGGTCACCGCAGTCTGTGATATTTGAGCTTTTTCTTGGACAACTTCTATCCTTTATTGGCTTGGTAGTTCAGAGGCCTCCTTAGTAGGGCTGGCGATCAGAATGTCGTCTGCATATTGAAGGAGGGTTTCCTTTTCTAGAGGTAGAACTTTTCGGTCTTTAGCTAAGCTTTCCCCAAAGATGGTGTGGGAATTTTTGAACCCTTGGGGCAAGACGGCCCGGAAGTATTGTTTTAGTTGTATGTTGAGTCCTGCCACTCACAAGCCAAAATTTCTTGTGACTCTGGGACTAATGGAATACAAAAGAAGGCATCATTGAAGACTAATACAGAATACCATGTCCTGGTGGTTGGTAGAATGACCAGCAGGGTGTAGGAAATGGAGCAACTGGAGGTATATCCTCGGTGGCTTCACTGACTGTCCTGACATCCTTTACCAGGTCCCCAGCAGCCCATGGGGCTCTCGTGGTCAGGCCAATCCCAGGATATGGAGCTCTCCTGGGCAGGTACCCCACCCCCAACCCAGCCCACGGGGCTCTCATGGTCAGGCCTCTCCCAGGATACAGAGCTACCCTTGCAGGTACCGTGGCAGGGCTGGGCACACAGGAACTGTGCACATAGCCCTCATTGAAGAGCACCCCCATCTCACCTGTCGCTCAGAGCTGACACAGAGCACCTCAGAGCAGGACTTGAACTAACAAACAGCAGCTCCGACAGGTCTGTGACCCTGGGCATCACTCTGTGTGGCCTCCCTCCACCTGGTCTTCCAGAGACTTCCACTGCACCCGGGGCACCAAGCCTCTGTCTCCAACCACCACCCACCCCTCCTCTCCCTGACTCCTGGGTTCCTCTCATTAGGAGAGGGTTTTCTTGAAGTTGTCTCCCACTCATGGGCCAGATAAAATGATTAGAAAACAAGCCAAAGCTGCAGCCCCTTGTCTATCCTGACTCTCAGGAGCCCACACCTGTTCCTTGGACCTGGCCGGTTCAGCAAGTTCCATTTTCTGCAACTGTGAGCCCCTGAGGGGTGATGATTGGCTGACCTGGGCAGCCTTACCATGCCGGCCAGCCCTCCCCAGGTGTGCCTGGGTTGAGATCAATATAAATACCACTCCAGGCAGCAAGAGCCCCTGCAGCTGTGCCTGACGCCATTTTCTCTGCCCTGTCAGCAGTCTCGGGGCTGGGCTGGTGGGAGGGAGTGAGAGGCCACGGCTTTGTGGGTGGCCCAGTGTGAGTGGGGCTCTGCTGGACTTTCTGCAGCAGTTGCCAGGCTGCCACCTGCTAAAGAAGAGGATGTGTCACCCATACCTGCTGCTGGAATTTCTCCCTGGGCAGAGGTGAGGAAGGAAAAAAGCAGTGGGGGCAGGGACAGGACGGGTATCTCAGGCAGGGAAATGGAAATCTTCCAGAAGAGCACCCAGGGACAGGACCATCCTGGCTGGCCTGCAGGCACCAAGTCAGCTGGCATGCTGTCACTCGTGTGGCTCCATGGCCCTTCCTCTAGGCTTTCAAGTCCTTGTATATATTCAGGTGTTTCACCTGGGAAGGGTGGGAACAGTTCAACAGCAACTGGCCTGGGGCTCAGCTCACGTTCACTCACAGATGCCTCGGCACAGTGCCCCAGCTTTGCAATGAGTACGCTTGTTGTGTGGGGGCTGCTGGCTGAATGGGAAACGATTCCCCACCACTGACCAACTTCAGAATTGTTTACAACTGGAGCAAGTGCCCTGATACGGTTTTCCTCTGAGTAACTGGTGGGTTCTGTTTTTTTTTTTTCTCTTTTTCGTTTTTGGTTCAAGGTAGATTTTATTCCTCTTTTTTGTATTTACAGATATAAGCATGGAAATAATTTATTCATATAAATACATGTATGTGAAGGGAATAATTGTTTTTTCTGTTTTATTTTTTAAATTTTATTTCTTTTTAATTTTGAATTTTATTTTATATTTTTATACAGCAGGTTCTTATTGGTTATCTATTTTATACATATAAATGTTTACATGCCAATCCCAATCTCTCAGCTCCTCCCACCACCACCCCCCCAAGAGCTTTCCCCCCTTGTTGTCCATACGATTGTTGTCTACATCTGTTGCTCTATTTATGCCTTGCAAAACGGTTAATCTGTACAGTTTTTCTAGGTTCCACATATATGCATGAATATACAAGATTTGTTTTTCTCTTTCTGACTTACTTCACTCTGTATGACAGTCTCTAGATCCATCGACGTCTCTACAAATGACCCAATTTCATTCCTTTCATGGCTTAGTAATATTCCATTTTATATATGTACCACATCTTTATGCATTCGTCTGTCTGTGGGCATTTAGGTTGCTTCCATTACCTCGATATTGTAAATAGTGATGCAATGAACATTGCGGTGAATGTCTCTTTTTGATTTATGGTTTTGTCTGTGTATATGTCCAGTACTGGGATTGCTGTATCATATGGTAATTCTATTATTAGTTTCTTAAGACTCCATATTGTTCTCCATAGTGACTGTATCAATTTATATTCCCAACAATAGTGGAAGAGGCTTCCTTTTCCCCACACCCTTTCCAGCAATTGTTGTTTGTAGATTTTCAGATGATGCCCATTCTAACAGGTGTGAGGTGATACCTCATTGTTGAGTCCATTTCGTTGAGCAAGGGGTAGGTCTTGTCTATTACATATTTGGCTTATGGAACGGTATCTGTGCTAATTTCAAACTCTGGTTTTATGCAGCACCCCAACTCACCTTTCCCCTTAAGCAAGCATAAGTTGGTTTTCTAAACTTGAGACCCTGTTCTGTTTTGTAATTCAGTTCATGTGTAGCCAAGTTTACATTCCATGTATTAGTGATACCTTATGATGTTTCCTTATCTGTGTGACTTATTTCACTTAGAATCATCGTGCCTCAATCCACTCATTATGCGGGTACAGGCCTGGTGACACAGATTTCATTGCTGAGTGGTATTCTGTTGTACGTTAAGTACCGCAACTTCTTTATCAATTATTTGCTCTCTGGGATATTTAACTTGTACCATAGAAGAGGTTCCTGTAAACAGAGCCATCCCAAATTTTGGGGTGGCTGTGTCTTTTTGATTTTAATTTCCCTAAGCTATAGGACCATAAGTGGAAATGCCCTAGACTCTGTTGCTTTGTTTTTCAGATGTATCAGGAAACACCATACACTTCTCCAGAGTGGCTGTTGGCAATTTACATCCCGCCCATCAGCATAACAAGGTTCCTTTATCCCCATGGCCTGTCTTGCCTTTCTGCATTTTCCACTTTTTTCAGATGGCTCTTTAAACTGGGGGGAAGTGACACTTCATAGTAGTTCGGATTTCCATTGCAAGCTTGCTTGGTTTGCCAAAAAGGGCGTATGCGTTTTTTCCTGAATATATTCAGGAAAAAACGCATACGCCCTTTTTGGCCAAGTGCATCATTGTGGACGTTCTGCCTCTTTTCCTATGCTTTACATGCAATTCCAGTCTACCTCCTGAAATCGGTTTCCTGCAATTCTGCCCCGCTTTCAAGTCCTCTTGGCAGCCTTACTTCAATATATTTTTGGACGATAGCTGTCATTTATAACTCTGCAGGTTTGTGAATTACAGTGCCCCTAAGCTCCTTTCTTCAACTCGCTTTCTTGTGAGCTGGCCGCAACACCGCAGGATTGCTTCAGGCCCTAGTGTGGTTCCGGCATGGCACGCTGAGCCTTTGGTTAATTCCTCTTCCTGGTGGGAAATGAGAGTTAAATTTGCCCGTCCAGACACCTCCAGCTAGTCTCTCATTGGTTCTCCCTATTCCTGTTGAACTTTCAAAGAATTTGCAAGCTGGGCCAAACAGGAGGTTAAAGGCACTGACTCTCCAAGTGGGGAGAGTGTTAGTAAAGCGTCTGGAATGTTGCACCCGAGTACCAGGGGACGAAACCTGAGACACATTTGAACACGTTTCCCGATCACACGGTGGATCATACTCTGGGTTCCACATGCATGTTTTAGCTGAAGGAAGAATCCCTTAAACCTGGAGAGTTGAGACCCTTGGCATGGGTACCATGCAATATGACTTCAAAGGGTTTGCATTGGCTCACCGAACCTCACCAATCCTATCACTGCTGCGCTAATGCACTGTACACACGCTTGATTCTCTTTCAGAGACATATAAATCCATAGGTTTTAAGATTCTTACTAGTCAGGTATATTCTTAGGCGTTTAATATGGGGTGTAGAGTCCACTTCGTTGAGCAAGGAGTAGCTCTTGTCTATTACATATTTGGCTTATGGAACAGTATCTGTGCTAATTTCAATCTCAGGTTTTATGCAGCACCCCAACTCACCTTTCCCCTTAAGCAAGCATATGTTGGTTTTCTACATTTGAGACCCTGTTCTGTTTTGTAATTCAGTTCCTGTGTAGCCAAGTTTACATTCCGTGTATTAGTGATATCTTATGATGTTTCTTTTTCTGTGTGACTTATTTCACTTAGAATCATCGTACCTGAATCCACTCATTATGCTGCTACGGGCCTGATGATATACATTTCATTGCTGAGTGATATTGCATTGTACGTAAGTACCACAAATTCTTTATCCATTTTTCGCTTTCTGTGATATTGAACTTGTACCACAAACGAGGTTCTTGTAAACAGAGCCGTCCGAAACTTTGGGCTGGCTGTGTCTTTTTGATTTTAATTTCCCTAAGCTATAGGACCATAAGTGGAAGTGCCCTAGGCTCTGTTGCTTTGTTTTGTAGATGTTTCAGGAAACACCATAAACTTCTCCAGAGTGGCTGTTGGCAATTTACATCCCGCCCATCAGCATAACAAGGCTCCCAGTTCTCCATGGCCTGTCCTGCCTTTCTGGATTTTATACTTTTTTCAGATGGCCCTTTTGACCGGGGGGCAGTGAGACTTCATTGTAGTGCAGATTTCCTTTGCAAGCTTGCTTGGTTGGCCAAAAAGGGCGTATGCGTTTTTTCCTGAATATATTCAGGAAAAAACGCATACGCCCTTTTTAGCCAAGTGCATCATTGTGGACGTTCTGCCTCTTTTCCTATGCTTTACATGCAATTCCAGTCTACCTCCTGAAATCGGTTTCCTGCAATTCTGCCCCGCTTTCAAGTCCTCTTGGCAGCCTTACTTCAATATATTTTTGGACGATAGCTGTCATTTATAACTCTGCAGGTTTGTGAATTACAGTGCCCCTAAGCTCCTTTCTTCAACTCGCTTTCTTGTGAGCTGGCCGCAACACCGCAGGATTGCTTCAGGCCCTAGTGTGGTTCCGGCATGGCACGCTGAGCCTTTGGTTAATTCCTCTTCCTGGTGGGAAATGAGAGTTTAATTTGCCCGTCCAGACACCTCCAGCTAGTCTCTCATTGGTTCTCCCTATTCCTGTTCATTTTCCGCAGAAATGGCAAACTGGGCCAAACAGGAGGTTAAAGGCACTGACTCTCCAAGTGGGGAGAGTTTTAGTAAAGCGTCTGGAATGTTGCACCCGAGTACCAGGGGACAAAAACTGAGACACATTTGAACACGTTTCCCAATCACACGGTGGATCATACTCTGGGTTCCACATGCATGTTTTAGCTGAAGGAAGAATCCCTTAAACCTGGAGAGTTGAGACCCATGGAATGGGTACCATGCAATATGACTTCAAAGGGTCTGCATTTGCTCACCGAACCTCACCAATCCTATCACTGCTGCATTCATGCCGCTGTACACACGCTTGATTCTCTTTCGGAGACATATAAATCCATAGGTTTTAAGATTCTTACTAGTCAGGTATATTCTTAGGCATTTAATATGTGGTGTTGAGTCCACTTCGTTGAGCAAGGAGTAGCACTTGTCTATTACCTATTTGGCTTATGGAACGGTATCTGTGCTAATTTCAATCTCTGGTTTTATGCAGCACCCCAACTCACCTTTCCCCTTAAGCAAGCATAAGTTGGTTTTCTACATTTGAGATCCTGTTCTGTTTTGTAATTCAGTTCCTGTGTAGCCAAGTTTACATTCCATGTATTAGTGATATCTTATGATGTTTCTTTTTCTGTGTGACTTATCTCACTTAGAATCATCGTACCTGAATCCACTCATTATGCTGCTACGGGCCTGATGACATAGATTTCATTCCTGAGTGATATTGCATTGTACGTAAGTACCACAACTTCTTTATCCATTTTTCACTTTCTGCGATATTGAACTTGTACCGTAAACGAGGTTCTTGTAAACAGAGCCGTCCCATACTTTGGGGTGGCTGTGTCTTTTTGATTTTAATTTCCCTAAGCTATAGGACCATAAGTGGAAGTGCCCTAGGCTCTGTTGCTTTGTTTTTTAGATGTTTCAGGAAACACCATACACTTCTCCAGAGTGGCTGTTGGCAATTTACATCCCGCCCATCAGCATAACAAGGCTCCCAGTTCTCCATGGCCTGTCCTGCCTTTCTGGATTTTACACTTTTTTCAGATGGCCCTTTTGACCGGGGGGCAGTGAGACTTCATTGTAGTGCAGATTTCCTTTGCAAGCTTGCTTGGTTGGCCAAAAAGGGCGTATGCGTTTTTTCCTGAATATATTCAGGAAAAAACGCATACGCCCTTTTTGGCCAAGTGCATCATTGTGGACGTTCTGCCTCTTTTCCTATGCTTTACATGCAATTCCAGTCTACCTCCTGAAATCGGTTTCCTGCAATTCTGCCCCGCTTTCAAGTCCTCTTGGCAGCCTTACTTCAATATATTTTTGGACGATAGCTGTCATTTTTAACTCTGCAGGTTTGTGAATTACAGTGCCCCTGAGCTCCTTTCTTCAACTCGCTTTCTTGTGAGCTGGCCGCAACACCGCAGGATTGCTTCAGGCCCTAGTGTGGTTCCGACATGGCACGCTGAGCCTTTGGTTAATTCCTCTTCCTGGTGGGAAATGAGAGTTACATTTGCCCATCCAGACACCTCCAGCTAGTCTCTCATTGGTTCTCCCTATTCCTGTTCATTTTCCGCAGAAATTGCAAACTGGGCCAAACAGGAGGTTAAAGGCACTGACTCTCCAAGTGGGGAGAGTTTTAGTAAAGCGTCTGGAATGTTGCACCCAAGTACCAGCGGAGAAAATCTGAGACACATTTGAACACGTTTCCCGATCACACGGTGGATCATACTCTGGGTTCCACATGCATGTTTTAGCTGAAGGAAGAATCCCGTAAACCTGGAGAGTTGAGACCCATGGAATGGCTAGCATGCAATATGACTTCAAAGGGTCTGCATTTGCTCATCAAACCTCACCAATCCTATCACTGCTGCGTTTATGCCGCTGTACACATGCTTGATTCTCTTTTGGAGACATATAAATCCATAGGTTTTAAGATTATTACTAGTCAGGTATATTCTTAGGCGATTAATATGGGGTGTAGAGTCCACTTCGTTGAGCAAGGAGTAGCTCTTATCTATTACATATTTGGCTTATGGAATGGTATCTGTGCTAATTTCAATCTCTGGTTTTATGCAGAACCCCAACTCACCTTTCCCCTTAAGCAAGCATAAGTTGGTTTTCTACATTTGAGACCGTGTTCTGTTTTGTAATTCAGTTTCTGTGTAGCCAAGTTTTCATTCCGTGTAGTAGTGATATCTTATGATGTTTCTTTTTCTGTGTGACTTATCTCACTTAGAATCATCGTACCTGAATCCACTCATTATGCTGCTACGGGCCTGATGATATAGATTTCATTGCTGAGTGATATTGCATTGTACGTAAGTACCACAAATTCTTTATCCATTTTTCACCTTCTGTGATATTGAATTTGTACTGTAAATGAGGTTCTTGTAAACAGAGCCGTCCCAAACTTTGGGGTGGCTGTGTCTTTTTGATTTTAATTTCCCTAAGCTATAGGACCATAAGTGGAAGTGCCCTAGGCTCTGTTGCTTTGTTTTTTAGATGTTTCAGGAAACACCATACACTTCTCCAGAGTGGCTGTTGGCAATTTACATCCCGCCGATCAGCATAACAAGGCTCCCAGTTCTCCATGGCCTGTCCGGGCTTTCTGGATTTTAAACTTTTTTCAGATGGCCCTTTTGACTGGGGGGCAGTGAGACTTCATGGTAGTGCAGATTTCCTTTGCAAGCTTGCTTGGTTGGCCAAAAAGGGCGTATGCGTTTTTTCCTGAATATATTCAGGAAAAAACGCATACGCCCTTTTTGGCCAAGTGCATCATTGTGGACGTTCTGCCTCTTTTCCTATGCTTTACATGCAATTCCAGTCTACCTCCTGAAATCGGTTTCCTGCAATTCTGCCCCGCTTTCAAGTCCTCTTGGCAGCCTTACTTCAATATATTTTTGGACGATAGCTGTCATTTATAACTCTGCAGGTTTGTGAATTACAGTGCCCCTGAGCTCCTTTCTTCAACTCGCTTTCTTGTGAGCTGGCCGCAACACCGCAGGATTGCTTCAGGCCCTAGTGTCGTTCCGGCATGGCACGCTGAGCCTTTGGTTAATTCCTCTTCCTGGTGTGAAATGAGAGTTAAATTTGCCCGTCCAGACACCTCCAGCTAGTCTCTCACTGGTTCTCCCTATTCCTGTTCATCTTCCGCAAATATTGCAAACTGGGCCAAAAAGGAGGTTAAAGGCACTGACTCTCCAAGTGGGGAGAGTGTTAGTAAAGCGTCTGGAATGTTGCACCCGAGTACCAGGGGACAAAACCTGAGACACATTTGAACACGTTTCCCGATCACATGGTGGATCATACTCTGGGTTCCACATGCATGTTTTAGCTGAAGGAAGAATCCCTTAAACCTGGAGAGTTGAGACCCATGGAATGGGTACCATGCAATATGACTTCAAAGGTTCTGCATTGGCTCACCGAACCTCACCAATCCTATCACTGCTGCGCTTATGCCACTGTACACACCCTTGATTCTCTTTCGGAGACATATAAATCCATAGGTTTTAAGATTATTACTAGTCAGGTATATTCTTAGGCGATTAATATGGGGTGTAGAGTCCACTTCGTTGAGCAAGGAGTAGCTCTTGTCTATTACATATTTGGCTTATGGAATGGTATCTGTGCTAATTTCAATCTCTGGTTTTATGCAGAACCCCAACTCACCTTTCCCCTTAAGCAAGCATAAGTTGGTTTTCTACATTTGAGACCGTGTTCTGTTTTGTAATTCAGTTTCTGTGTAGCCAAGTTTACATTCCGTGTAGTAGTGATATCTTATGATGTTTCTTTTTCTGTGTGACTTATCTCACTTAGAATCATCGTACCTGAATCCACTCATTATGCTGCTACGGGCCTGATGATATAGATTTCATTGCTGAGTGATATTGCATTGTACGTAAGTACCACAAATTCTTTATCCATTTTTCACCTTCTGTGATATTGAATTTGTACTGTAAATGAGGTTCTTGTAAACAGAGCCGTCCCAAACTTTGGGGTGGCTGTGTCTTTTTGATTTTAATTTCCCTAAGCTATAGGACCATAAGTGGAAGTGCCCTAGGCTCTGTTGCTTTGTTTTTTAGATGTTTCAGGAAACACCATACACTTCTCCAGAGTGGCTGTTGACAATTTACATCCCGCCCATCAGCATAACAAGGCTCCCAGTTCTCCATGGCCTGTCCGGCCTTTCTGGATTTTACACTTTTTTCAGATGGCCCTTTTGACTGGGGGGCAGTGAGACTTCATGGTAGTGCAGATTTCCTTTGCAAGCTTGCTTGGTTGGCCAAAAAGGGCGTATGCGTTTTTTCCTGAATATATTCAGGAAAAAACGCATATGCCCTTTTTGGCCAAGTGCATCATTGTGGACGTTCTGCCTCTTTTCCTATGCTTTACATGCAATTCCAGTCTACCTCCTGAAATCGGTTTCCTGCAATTCTGCCCCGCTTTCAAGTCCTCTTGGCAGCCTTACTTCAATATATTTTTGGACGATAGCTGTCATTTATAACTCTGCAGGTTTGTGAATTACAGTGCCGCTGAGCTCCTTTCTTCAACTCGCTTTCTTGTGAGCTGGCCGCAACACCGCAGGATTGCTTCAGGCCCTAGTGTCGTTCCGGCATGGCACGCTGAGCCTTTGGTTAATTCCTCTTCCTGGTGGGAAATGAGAGTTAAATTTGCCAATCCAGACACCTCCAGCTAGTCTCTCATTTGTTCTCCCTATTCCTGTTCATTTTCCGCAGAAATTGCAAACTGGGCCAAACAGGAGGTTAAAGGCACTGACTCTCCAAGTGGGGAGAGTTTTAGTAAAGCGTCTGGAATGTTGCACCCGAGTACCAGCGGAGAAAATCTGAGACACATTTGAACACGTTTCCCGATCACACGGTGGATCATACTCTGGGTTCCACATGCATGTTTTAGCTGAAGGAAGAATCCCTTAAACCTGGAGAGTTGAGACCCATGGAATGGGTACCATGCAATATGACTTCAAAGGTTCTGCATTGGCTCACCGAACCTCACCAATCCTATCACTGCTGCGCTTATGCCACTGTACACACCCTTGATTCTCTTTCGGAGACATATAAATCCATAGGTTTTAAGATTATTACTAGTCAGGTATATTCTTAGGCGATTAATATGGGGTGTAGAGTCCACTTCGTTGAGCAAGGAGTAGCTCTTGTCTATTACATATTTGGCTTATGGAATGGTATCTGTGCTAATTTCAATCTCTGGTTTTATGCAGAACCCCAACTCACCTTTCCCCTTAAGCAAGCATAAGTTGGTTTTCTACATTTGAGACCGTGTTCTGTTTTGTAATTCAGTTTCTGTGTAGCCAAGTTTACATTCCGTGTAGTAGTGATATCTTATGATGTTTCTTTTTCTGTGTGACTTATCTCACTTAGAATCATCGTACCTGAATCCACTCATTATGCTGCTACGGGCCTGATGATATAGATTTCATTGCTGAGTGATATTGCATTGTACGTAAGTACCACAAATTCTTTATCCATTTTTCACCTTCTGTGATATTGAATTTGTACTGTAAATGAGGTTCTTGTAAACAGAGCCGTCCCAAACTTTGGGGTGGCTGTGTCTTTTTGATTTTAATTTCCCTAAGCTATAGGACCATAAGTGGAAGTGCCCTAGGCTCTGTTGCTTTGTTTTTTAGATGTTTCAGGAAACACCATACACTTCTCCAGAGTGGCTGTTGGCAATTTACATCCCGCCCATCAGCATAACAAGGCTCCCAGTTCTCCATGGCCTGTCCTGCCTTTCTGGATTTTACACTTTTTTCAGATGGCCCTTTTGACCGGGGGGCAGTGAGACTTCATGGTAGTGCAGATTTCCTTTGCAAGCTTGCTTGGTTGGCCAAAAAGGGCGTATGCGTTTTTTCCTGAATATATTCAGGAAAAAACGCATACGCCCTTTTTGGCCAAGTGCATCATTGTGGACGTTCTGCCTCTTTTCCTATGCTTTACATGCAATTCCAGTCTACCTCCTGAAATCGGTTTCCTGCAATTCTGCCCCGCTTTCAAGTCCTCTTGGCAGCCTTACTTCAATATATTTTTGGACGATAGCTGTCATTTATAACTCTGCAGGTTTGTGAATTACAGTGCCGCTGAGCTCCTTTCTTCAACTCGCTTTCTTGTGAGCTGGCCGCAACACCGCAGGATTGCTTCAGGCCCTAGTGTCGTTCCGGCATGGCACGCTGAGCCTTTGGTTAATTCCTCTTCCTGGTGGGAAATGAGAGTTAAATTTGCCAATCCAGACACCTCCAGCTAGTCTCTCATTTGTTCTCCCTATTCCTGTTCATTTTCCGCAGAAATTGCAAACTGGGCCAAACAGGAGGTTAAAGGCACTGACTCTCCAAGTGGGGAGAGTTTTAGTAAAGCTTCTGGAATGTTGCACCCGAGTACCAGGGGACGAAAACTGAGACACATTTGAACACGTTTCCCGATCACACGGTGGATCATACTCTGGGTTCCACATGCATGTTTTAGCTGAAGGAAGAATCCCTTAAACCTGGAGAATTGAGACCCATGGAATGGCTACCATGCAATATGACTTCAAAGGGTCTGTATTTGCTCATCGAACCTCACCAATCCTATCACTGCTGCTTTTATGCTGCTGTACACATGCTTGATTCTCTTTTGGAGACATATAAATCCATAGGTTTTAAGATTATTACTAGTCAGGTATATTCTTGGGCGATTAATATGGGGTGTAGAGTCCACTTCGTTGAGCAAGGAGTAGCTCTTGTCTATTACATATTTGGCTTATGGAATGGTATCTGTGCTAATTTCAATCTCTGGTTTTATGCAGAACCCCAACTCACCTTTCCCCTTAAGCAAGCATAAGTTGGTTTTCTACATTTGAGACCGTGTTCTGTTTTGTAATTCAGTTTCTGTGTAGCCAAGTTTTCATTCCGTGTAGTAGTGATATCTTATGATGTTTCTTTTTCTGTGTGACTTATCTCACTTAGAATCATCGTACCTGAATCCACTCATTATGCTGCTACGGGCCTGATGATATAGATTTCATTGCTGAGTGATATTGCATTGTACGTAAGTACCACAAATTCTTTATCCATTTTTCACCTTCTGTGATATTGAATTTGTACTGTAAATGAGGTTCTTGTAAACAGAGCCGTCCCAAACTTTGGGGTGGCTGTGTCTTTTTGATTTTAATTTCCCTAAGCTATAGGACCATAAGTGGAAGTGCCCTAGGCTCTGTTGCTTTGTTTTTTAGATGTTTCAGGAAACACCATACACTTCTCCAGAGTGGCTGTTGGCAATTTACATCCCGCCCATCAGCATAACAAGGCTCCCAGTTCTCCATGGCCTGTCCTGCCTTTCTGGATTTTATACTTTTTTCAGATGGCCCTTTTGACCGGGGGGCAGTGAGACTTCATTGTAGTGCAGATTTCCTTTGCAAGCTTGCTTGGTTGGCCAAAAAGGGCGTATGCGTTTTTTCCTGAATATATTCAGGAAAAAACGCATACGCCCTTTTTGGCCAAGTGCATCATTGTGGACGTTCTGCCTCTTTTCCTATGCTTTACATGCAATTCCAGTCTACCTCCTGAAATCGGTTTCCTGCAATTCTGCCCCGCTTTCAAGTCCTCTTGGCAGCCTTACTTCAATATATTTTTGGACGATAGCTGTCATTTTTAACTCTGCAGGTTTGTGAATTACAGTGCCCCTGAGCTCCTTTCTTCAACTCGCTTTCTTGTGAGCTGGCCGCAACACCGCAGGATTGCTTCAGGCCCTAGTGTGGTTCCGGCATGGCACGCTGAGCCTTTGGTTAATTCCTCTTCCTGGTGGGAAATGAGAGTTACATTTGCCCATCCAGACACCTCCAGCTAGTCTCTCATTGGTTCTCCCTATTCCTGTTCATTTTCCACAGAAATTGCAAACTGGGCCAAACAGGAGGTTAAAGGCACTGACTCTCCAAGTGGGGAGAGTTTTAGTAAAGCGTCTGGAATGTTGCACCCAAGTACCAGCGGAGAAAATCTGAGACACATTTGAACACGTTTCCCGATCACACGGTGGATCATACTCTGGGTTCCACATGCATGTTTTAGCTGAAGGAAGAATCCCTTAAACCTGGAGAGTTGAGACCCATGGAATGGCTAGCATGCAATATGACTTCAAAGGGTCTGCATTTGCTCATCAAACCTCACCAATCCTATCACTGCTGCGTTTATGCCGCTGTACACATGCTTGATTCTCTTTTGGAGACATATAAATCCATAGGTTTTAAGATTATTACTAGTCAGGTATATTCTTAGGCGATTAATATGGGGTGTAGAGTCCACTTCGTTGAGCAAGGAGTAGCTCTTGTCTATTACATATTTGGCTTATGGAATGGTATCTGTGCTAATTTCAATCTCTGGTTTTATGCAGAACCCCAACTCACCTTTCCCCTTAAGCAAGCATAAGTTGGTTTTCTACATTTGAGACCGTGTTCTGTTTTGTAATTCAGTTTCTGTGTAGCCAAGTTTTCATTCCGTGTAGTAGTGATATCTTATGATGTTTCTTTTTCTGTGTGACTTATCTCACTTAGAATCATCGTACCTGAATCCACTCATTATGCTGCTACGGGCCTGATGATATAGATTTCATTGCTGAGTGATATTGCATTGTACGTAAGTACCACAAATTCTTTATCCATTTTTCACCTTCTGTGATATTGAATTTGTACTGTAAATGAGGTTCTTGTAAACAGAGCCGTCCCAAACTTTGGGGTGGCTGTGTCTTTTTGATTTTAATTTCCCTAAGCTATAGGACCATAAGTGGAAGTGCCCTAGGCTCTGTTGCTTTGTTTTTTAGATGTTTCAGGAAACACCATACACTTCTCCAGAGTGGCTGTTGGCAATTTACATCCCGCCCATCAGCATAACAAGGCTCCCAGTTCTCCATGGCCTGTCCTGCCTTTCTGGATTTTATACTTTTTTCAGATGGCCCTTTTGACCGGGGGGCAGTGAGACTTCATTGTAGTGCAGATTTCCTTTGCAAGCTTGCTTGGTTGGCCAAAAAGGGCGTATGCGTTTTTTCCTGAATATATTCAGGAAAAAACGCATACGCCCTTTTTGGCCAAGTGCATCATTGTGGACGTTCTGCCTCTTTTCCTATGCTTTACATGCAATTCCAGTCTACCTCCTGAAATCGGTTTCCTGCAATTCTGCCCTGCTTTCAAGTCCTCTTGGCAGCCTTACTTCAATATATTTTTGGACGATAGCTGTCATTTTTAACTCTGCAGGTTTGTGAATTACAGTGCCCCTGAGCTCCTTTCTTCAACTCGCTTTCTTGTGAGCTGGCCGCAACACCGCAGGATTGCTTCAGGCCCTAGTGTGGTTCCGGCATGGCACGCTGAGCCTTTGGTTAATTCCTCTTCCTGGTGGGAAATGAGAGTTAAATTTGCCCGTCCAGACACCTCCAGCTAGTCTCTTATTGGTTCTCCCTATTCCTGTTCATTTTCCGCAGAAATTGCAAACTGGGCCAAACAGGAGGTTAAAGGCACTGACTCTCCAAGTGAGGAGAGTGTTAGTAAAGCGTCTGGAATGTTGCACCCGAGTACCAGGGGACGAAATCTGACACATTTGAACACGTTCCCCGATCACACGGTGGATCATACTCTGGGTTCCACATGCATGTTTTAGCTGAAGGAAGAATCCCTTAAACCTGGAGAGTTGAGACCCATGGAATGGGTACCATGCAATATGACTTCAAAGGGTCTGCATTTGCTCACCGAACCTCACCAATCCTCTCAGTGCTGCATTTATGCCGCTGTACACACGCTTGATTCTCTTTCGGAGACATATAAATCCATAGGTTTTAAGATTCTTACTAGTCAGGTATATTCTTAGGCATTTAATATGTGGTGTTGAGTCCACTTCGTTGAGCAAGGAGTAGCTCTTGTCTATTACCTATTTGGCTTATGGAACGGTATCTGTGCTAATTTCAATCTCTGGTTTTATGCAGAACCCCAACTCACCTTTCCCCTTAAGCAAGCATAAGTTGGTTTTCTACATTTGAGACCGTGTTCTGTTTTGTAATTCAGTTTCTGTGTAGCCAAGTTTTCATTCCGTGTAGTAGTGATATCTTATGATGTTTCTTTTTCTGTGTGACTTATCTCACTTAGAATCATCGTACCTGAATCCACTCATTATGCTGCTACGGGCCTGATGATATAGATTTCATTGCTGAGTGATATTGCATTGTACGTAAGTACCACAAATTCTTTATCCATTTTTCACCTTCTGTGATATTGAATTTGTACTGTAAATGAGGTTCTTGTAAACAGAGCCGTCCCAAACTTTGGGGTGGCTGTGTCTTTTTGATTTTAATTTCCCTAAGCTATAGGACCATAAGTGGAAGTGCCCTAGGCTCTGTTGCTTTGTTTTTTAGATGTTTCAGGAAACACCATACACTTCTCCAGAGTGGCTGTTGGCAATTTACATCCCGCCGATCAGCATAACAAGGCTCCCAGTTCTCCATGGCCTGTCCTGCCTTTCTGGATTTTATACTTTTTTCAGATGGCCCTTTTGACCGGGGGGCAGTGAGACTTCATTGTAGTGCAGATTTCCTTTGCAAGCTTGCTTGGTTGGCCAAAAAGGGCGTATGCGTTTTTTCCTGAATATATTCAGGAAAAAACACATACGCCCTTTTTGGCCAAGTGCATCATTGTGGACGTTCTGCCTCTTTTCCTATGCTTTACATGCAATTCCAGTCTACCTCCTGAAATCGGTTTCCTGCAATTCTGCCCTGCTTTCAAGTCCTCTTGGCAGCCTTACTTCAATATATTTTTGGACGATAGCTGTCATTTTTAACTCTGCAGGTTTGTGAATTACAGTGCCCCTGAGCTCCTTTCTTCAACTCGCTTTCTTGTGAGCTGGCCGCAACACCGCAGGATTGCTTCAGGCCCTAGTGTGGTTCCGGCATGGCACGCTGAGCCTTTGGTTAATTCCTCTTCCTGGTGGGAAATGAGAGTTAAATTTGCCCGTCCAGACACCTCCAGCTAGTCTCTTATTGGTTCTCCCTATTCCTGTTCATTTTCCGCAGAAATTGCAAACTGGGCCAAACAGGAGGTTAAAGGCACTGACTCTCCAAGTGGGGAGAGTGTTAGTAAAGCGTCTGGAATGTTGCACCCGAGTACCAGGGGACAAAACCTGAGACACATTTGAACACGTTTCCCGATCACATGGTGGATCATACTCTGGGTTCCACATGCATGTTTTAGCTGAAGGAAGAATCCCTTAAACCTGGAGAGTTGAGACCCATGGAATGGGTACCATGCAATATGACTTCAGAGGTTCTGCATTGGCTCACCGAACCTCACCAATCCTATCACTGCTGCGCTTATGCCACTGTACACACCCTTGATTCTCTTTCGGAGACATATAAATCCATAGGTTTTAAGATTATTACTAGTCAGGTATATTCTTAGGCGATTAATATGGGGTGTAGAGTCCACTTCGTTGAGCAAGGAGTAGCTCTTGTCTATTACATATTTGGCTTATGGAATGGTATCTGTGCTAATTTCAATCTCTGGTTTTATGCAGAACCCCAACTCACCTTTCCCCTTAAGCAAGCATAAGTTGGTTTTCTACATTTGAGACCGTGTTCTGTTTTGTAATTCAGTTTCTGTGTAGCCAAGTTTACATTCCGTGTAGTAGTGATATCTTATGATGTTTCTTTTTCTGTGTGACTTATCTCACTTAGAATCATCGTACCTGAATCCACTCATTATGCTGCTACGGGCCTGATGATATAGATTTCATTGCTGAGTGATATTGCATTGTACGTAAGTACCACAAATTCTTTATCCATTTTTCACCTTCTGTGATATTAAATTTGTACTGTAAATGAGGTTCTTGTAAACAGAGCCGTCCCAAACTTTGGGGTGGCTGTGTCTTTTTGATTTTAATTTCCCTAAGCTATAGGACCATAAGTGGAAGTGCCCTAGGCTCTGTTGCTTTGTTTTTTAGATGTTTCAGGAAACACCATACACTTCTCCAGAGTGGCTGTTGGCAATTTACATCCCGCCTATCAGCATAA
Source organism: Pseudorca crassidens (assembly GCF_039906515.1). Lineage (NCBI taxonomy): Eukaryota > Metazoa > Chordata > Mammalia > Artiodactyla > Delphinidae > Pseudorca > Pseudorca crassidens. The sequence goes on from NW_027136342.1 coordinate 857,880, forward strand.
CAAGGCTCCCAGTTCTCCATGGCCTGTCCGGCCTTTCTGGATTTTACACATTTTTCAGATGGCCCTTTTGACTGGGGGGCAGTGAGACTTCATTGTAGTGCAGATTTCCTTTGCAAGCTTGCTTGGTTGGCCAAAAAGTGCGTATGCGTTTTTTCCTGAATATATTCAGGAAAAAACGCATATGCCCTTTTTGGCCAAGTGCATCATTGTGGACGTTCTGCCTCTTTTCCTATGCTTTACATGCAATTCCAGTCTACCTCCTGAAATCGGTTTCCTGCAATTCTGCCCCGCTTTCAAGTCCTCTTGGCAGCCTTACTTCAATATATTTTTGGACGATAGCTGTCATTTATAACTCTGCAGGTTTGTGAATTACAGTGCCCCTGAGCTCCTTTCTTCAACTCGCTTTCTTGTGAGCTGGGCGCAACACCGCAGGATTGCTTCAGGCCCTAGTGTCGTTCCAGCATGGCACGCTGAGCCTTTGGTTAATTCCTCTTCCTGGTGGGAAATGAGAGTTAAATTTGCCCATCCAGACACCTCCAGCTAGTCTCTCATTTGTTCTCCCTATTCCTGTTCATTTTCTGCAGAAATTGCAAACTGGGACAAACAGGAGGTTAAAGGCACTGACTCTCCAAGTGGGGAGAGTTTTAGTAAAGCGTCTGGAATGTTGCACCCGAGTACCAGCGGAGAAAATCTGAGACACATTTGAACACGTTTCCCGATCACACGGTGGATCATACTCTGGGTTCCACATGCATGTTTTAGCTGAAGGAAGAATCCCTTAAACCTGGAGAGTTGAGACCCATGGAATGGCTAGCATGCAATATGACTTCAAAGGGTCTGCATTTGCTCATCAAACCTCACCAATCCTATCACTGCTGCGTTTATGCTGCTGTACACATGCTTGATTCTCTTTTGGAGACATATAAATCCATAGGTTTTAAGATTATTACTAGTCAGGTATATTCTTAGGCGATTAATATGGTGTGTAGAGTCCACTTCGTTGAGCAAGGAGTAGCTCTTGTCTATTACATATTTGGCTTATGGAATGGTATCTGTGCTAATTTCAATCTCTGGTTTTATGCAGAACCCCAACTCACCTTTCCCCTTAAGCAAGCATAAGTTGGTTTTCTACATTTGAGACCGTGTTCTGTTTTGTAATTCAGTTTCTGTGTAGCCAAGTTTACATTCCGTGTAGTAGTGATATCTTATGATGTTTCTTTTTCTGTGTGACTTATCTCACTTAGAATCATCGTACCTGAATCCACTCATTATGCTGCTACGGGCCTGATGATATAGATTTCATTGCTGAGTGATATTGCATTGTACGTAAGTACCACAAATTCTTTATCCATTTTTCGCTTTCTGTGATATTGAACTTGTACCGTAAACGAGGTTCTTGTAAACAGAGCCGTCCCAAACTTTGGGGTGGCTGTGTCTTTTTGATTTTAATTTCCCTAAGCTATAGGACCATAAGTGGAAGTGCCCTAGGCTCTGTTGCTTTGTTTTTTAGATGTTTCAGGAAACACCATACACTTCTCCAGAGTGGCTGTTGGCAATTTACATCCCGCCCATCAGCATAACAAGGCTCCCAGTTCTCCATGGCCTGTCCTGCCTTTCTGGATTTTACACTTTTTTCAGATGGCCCTTTTGACCGGGGGGCAGTGAGACTTCATTGTAGTGCAGATTTCCTTTGCAAGCTTGCTTGGTTGGCCAAAAAGGGCGTATGCGTTTTTTCCTGAATATATTCAGGAAAAAACGCATACGCCCTTTTTGGCCAAGTGCATCATTGTGGACGTTCTGCCTCTTTTCGTATGCTTTACATGCAATTCCAGTCTACCTCCTGAAATCGGTTTCCTGCAATTCTGCCCCGCTTTCAAGTCCTCTTGGCAGCCTTACTTCAATATATTTTTGGACGATAGCTGTCATTTTTAACTCTGCAGGTTTGTGAATTACAGTGCCCCTGAGCTCCTTTCTTCAACTCGCTTTCTTGTGAGCTGTCCGCAACACCGCAGGATTGCTTCAGGCCCTAGTGTCGTTCCGGCATGGCACGCTGAGCCTTTGGTTAATTCCTCTTCCTGGTGGGAAATGAGAGTTAAATTTGCCCGTCCAGACACCTCCAGCTAGTCTCTCACTGGTTCTCCCTATTCCTGTTCATCTTCCGCAAAAATTGCAAACTGGGCCAAACAGGAGGTTAAAGGCACTGACTCTCCAAGTGGGGAGAGTGTTAGTAAAGCGTCTGGAATGTTGCACCCGAGTACCAGGGGACGAAACCTGAGACACATTTGAACACGTTTCCCGATCACACGGTGGATCATACTCTGGGTTCCACATGCATGTTTTAGCTGAAGGAAGAATCCCTTAAACCTGGAGAGTTGAGACCCATGGAATGGGTACCATGCAATATGACTTCAAAGGTTCTGCATTGGCTCACCGAACCTCACCAATCCTATCACTGCTGCGCTTATGCCACTGTACACACGCTTGATTCTCTTTCGGAGACATATAAATCCATAGGTTTTAAGATTCTTACTAGTCAGCTATATTCTTAGACGTTTAATATGGGGTGTTGAGTCCTCTTCGTTGAGCAAGGAGTAGCTCTTGTCTATTACATATTTGGCTTATGGAACGGTATCTGTGCTAATTTCAATCTCTGGTTTTATGCAGCACCCCAACTCACCTTTCCCCTTAAGCAAGCATAAGTTGGTTTTCTACATTTGAGACCTTGTTCTCTTTTGTAATTCAGTTACTGTGTAGCCAAGTTTACATTCCGTGTATTAGTGATATCTTATGATGTTTCTTTTTCTGTGTGACTTATCTCACTTAGAATCATCGTACCTGAATCCACTCATTATGCTGCTATGGGCCTGATGACATAGATTTCATTGCTGAGTGATATTGCATTGTACGTAAGTACCACAACTTCTTTATCCATTTTTCGCTTTCTGTGATATTGACCTTGTACCGTAAACGAGGTTCTTGTAAACAGAGCCGTCCCAAACTTTGGGGTGGCTGTGTCTTTTTGATTTTAATTTCCCTAAGCTATAGGACCATAAGTGGAAGTGCCCTAGGCTCTGTTGCTTTGTTTTGTAGATGTTTCAGGAAACACCATACACTTCTCCAGAGTGGCTGTTGGCAATTTACATCCCGCCTATCAGCATAACAAGGCTCCCAGTTCTCCATGGCCTGTCCTGCCTTTCTGGATTTTATACTTTTTTCAGATGGCCCTTTTGACCGGGGGGCAGTGAGACTTCATTGTAGTGCAGATTTCCTTTGCAAGCTTGCTTGGTTGGCCAAAAAGGGCGTATGCGTTTTTTTCTGAATATATTCAGGAAAAAACGCATACGCCCTTTTTGGCCAAGTGCATCATTGTGGACGTTCTGCCTCTTTTCCTATGCTTTACATGCAATTCCAGTCTACCTCCTGAAATCGGTTTCCTGCAATCCTGCCCCGCTTTCAAGTCCTCTTGGCAGCCTTACTTCAATATATTTTTGGACGATAGCTGTCATTTTTAACTCTGCAGGTTTGTGAATTACAGTGCCCCTGAGCTCCTTTCTTCAACTCGCTTTCTTCTGAGATGGCCGCAACACCGCAGGATTGCTTCAGGCCCTAGTGTGTTTCCGGCATGGCACGCTGAGCCTTTGTTTAATTCCTCTTCCTGGTGGGAAATGAAAGTTAAATTTGCCCGTCCAGACACCTCCAGCTAGTCTCTCATTGGTTCTCCCTATTCCTGTTCATTTTCCGCAGAAATTGCAAACTGGGCCAAACAGGAGGTTAAAGGCACTGACTCTCCAAGTGGGGAGAGTGTTAGTAAAGCGTCTGGAATGTTGCACCCGAGTACCAGGGGACGAAAAGTGAGACATTTGAACACGTTTCCCGATCACATGGTGGATCATACTCTGGGTTCCACATGCATGTTTTAGGTGAAGGAAGAATCCCTTAAACCTGGAGAGTTGAGACCCATGGAATGGGTACCATGCAATATGACTTCAAAGGGTCTGCATTTGCTCACCGAACCTCACCAATCCTATCACTGCTGCATTTATGCCGCTGTAGACACGCTTGATTCTCTTTCGGAGACATATAAATCCATAGATTTTAAAATTCTTCCTAGTCAGGTATATTCTTAGGCGTTTAATATGGGATGTAGAGTCCACTTCGTTGAGCAAGGAGTAGCTCTTGTCTATTACATATTTGGCTTATGGAACGGTATCTGTGCTAATTTCAATCTCTGGTTTTATGCAGTACCCCAACTCACCTTTCCCCTTAAGCAAGCATAAGTTGGTTTTCTACATTTGAGACCCTGTTCTGTTTTGTAATTCAGTTCCTGGGTAGCCAAGTTTACATTCCATGTAGTAGTGATATCTTATGATGTTTCTTTTTCTGTGTGACTTATTTCACTTAGAATCATCGTACCTGAATCCACTCATTATGCTGCTACGGGCCTGATGATATACATTTCATTGCTGAGTGATATTGCATTGTACGTAAGTACCACAACTTCTTTATCCATTTTTCACTTTCTGTGATATTGAACTTGTACCGTAAACGAGGTTCTTGTAAACAGAGCCGTACCAAACTTTGGGGTGGCTGTGTCTTTTTGATTTTAATTTCCCTAAGCTATAGAACCATAAGTGGAAGTGCCCTAGGCTCTGTTGCTTTGTTTTGTAGATGTTTCAGGAAACACCATACACTTCTCCAGAGTGGCTGTTGGCAATTTACATCCCGCCCATCAGCATAACAGGGCTCCCAATTCTCCATGGCCTGTCCTGCCTTTCTGGATTTTACACATTTTTCAGATGGCCCTTTTGACTGGGGGGCAGTGAGACTTCATTGTAGTGCAGATTTCCTTTGTAAGCTTGCTTGGTTGGCCAAATAGGGCGCATGCGTTTTTTCCTGAATATATTCAGGAAAAAACGCATATGCCCTTTTTGGCCAAGTGCATCATTGTGGACGTTCTGCCTCTTTTCCTATGCTTTACATGCAATTCCAGTCTACCTCCTGAAATCGGATTCCTGCAATTCTGCCCCGCTTTCGAGTCCTCTTGGCAGCCTTACTTCAATATATTTTTGGACGATAGCTGTCATTTATAACTCTGCAGGTTTGTGAATTACAGTGCCTCTGAGCTCCTTTCTTCAACTCGCTTTCTTGTGAGCTGGCCGCAACACCGCAGGATTGCTTCAGGCCCTAGTGTGGTTCCGGCATGGCACGCTGAGCCTTTGGTTAATTCCTCTTCCTGGTGGGAAATGAGAGTTACATTTGCCCATCCAGACACCTCCAGCTAGTCTCTCATTGGTTCTCCCTATTCCTGTTCATTTTCCGCAGAAATTGCAAACTGGGCCAAACAGGAGGTTAAAGGCACTGACTCTCCAAGTGGGGAGAGTTTTAGTAAAGCGTCTGGAATGTTGCACCCAAGTACCAGCGGAGAAAATCTGAGACACATTTGAACACGTTTCCCAATCACACGGTGGATCATACTCTGGGTTCCACATGCATGTTTTAGCTGAAGGAAGAATCCCTTAAACCTGGAGAGTTGAGACCCATGGAATGGCTAGCATGCAATATGACTTCAAAGGGTCTGCATTTGCTCATCAAACCTCACCAATCCTATCACTGCTGCGTTTATGCCGCTGTACACATGCTTGATTCTCTTTTGGAGACATATAAATCCATAGGTTTTAAGATTATTACTAGTCAGGTATATTCTTAGGCGATTAATATGGGGTGTAGAGTCCACTTCGTTGAGCAAGGAGTAGCTCTTGTCTATTACATATTTGGCTTATGGAATGGTATCTGTGCTAATTTCAATCTCTGGTTTTATGCAGAACCCCAACTCACCTTTCCCCTTAAGCAAGCATAAGTTGGTTTTCTACATTTGAGACCGTGTTCTGTTTTGTAATTCAGTTTCTGTGTAGCCAAGTTTTCATTCCGTGTAGTAGTGATATCTTATGATGTTTCTTTTTCTGTGTGACTTATCTCACTTAGAATCATCGTACCTGAATCCACTCATTATGCTGCTACGGGCCTGATGATATAGATTTCATTGCTGAGTGATATTGCATTGTACGTAAGTACCACAAATTCTTTATCCATTTTTCACCTTCTGTGATATTGAATTTGTACTGTAAATGAGGTTCTTGTAAACAGAGCCGTCCCAAACTTTGGGGTGGCTGTGTCTTTTTGATTTTAATTTCCCTAAGCTATAGGACCATAAGTGGAAGTGCCCTAGGCTCTGTTGCTTTGTTTTTTAGATGTTTCAGGAAACACCATACACTTCTCCAGAGTGGCTGTTGGCAATTTACATCCCGCCGATCAGCATAACAAGGCTCCCAGTTCTCCATGGCCTGTCCGGGCTTTCTGGATTTTAAACTTTTTTCAGATGGCCTTTTTGACTGGGGGGCAGTGAGACTTCATGGTAGTGCAGATTTCCTTTGCAAGCTTGCTTGGTTGGCCAAAAAGGACGTATGCGTTTTTTCCTGAATATATTCAGGAAAAAACGCATACGCCCTTTTTGGCAAAGTGCATCATTGTGGACGTTCTGCCTCTTTTCCTATGCTTTACATGCAATTCCAGTCTACCTCCTGAAATCGGTTTCCTGCAATTCTGCCCCGCTTTCAAGTCCTCTTGGCAGCCTTACTTCAATATATTTTTGGACGATAGCTGTCATTTATAACTCTGCAGGTTTGTGAATTACAGTGCCCCTGAGCTCCTTTCTTCAACTCGCTTTCTTGTGAGCTGGCCGCAACACCGCAGGATTGCTTCAGGCCCTAGTGTGGTTCCGGCATGGCACGCTGAGCCTTTGGTTAATTCCTCTTCCTGGTGGGAAATGAGAGTTAAATTTGCCCGTCCAGACACCTCCAGCTAGTCTCTCACTGGTTCTCCCTATTCCTGTTCATCTTCCGCAAATATTGCAAACTGGGCCAAACAGGAGGTTAAAGGCACTGACTCTCCAAGTGGGGAGAGTGTTAGTAAAGCGTCTGGAATGTTGCACCCGAGTACCAGGGGACAAAACCTGAGACACATTTGAACACGTTTCCCGATCACATGGTGGATCATACTCTGGGTTCCACATGCATGTTTTAGCTGAAGGAAGAATCCCTTAAACCTGGAGAGTTGAGACCCATGGAATGGGTACCATGCAATATGACTTCAAAGGTTCTGCATTGGCTCACCGAACCTCACCAATCCTATCACTGCTGCGCTTATGCCACTGTACACACCCTTGATTCTCTTTCGGAGACATATAAATCCATAGGTTTTAAGATTATTACTAGTCAGGTATATTCTTAGGCGATTAATATGGGGTGTAGAGTCCACTTCGTTGAGCAAGGAGTAGCTCTTGTCTATTACATATTTGGCTTATGGAATGGTATCTGTGCTAATTTCAATCTCTGGTTTTATGCAGAACCCCAACTCACCTTTCCCCTTAAGCAAGCATAAGTTGGTTTTCTACATTTGAGACCGTGTTCTGTTTTGTAATTCAGTTTCTGTGTAGCCAAGTTTACATTCCGTGTAGTAGTGATATCTTATGATGTTTCTTTTTCTGTGTGACTTATCTCACTTAGAATCATCGTACCTGAATCCACTCATTATGCTGCTACGGGCCTGATGATATAGATTTCATTGCTGAGTGATATTGCATTGTACGTAAGTACCACAAATTCTTTATCCATTTTTCACCTTCTGTGATATTGAATTTGTACTGTAAATGAGGTTCTTGTAAACAGAGCCGTCCCAAACTTTGGGGTGGCTGTGTCTTTTTTATTTTAATTTCCCTAAGCTATAGGACCATAAGTGGAAGTGCCCTAGGCTCTGTTGCTTTGTTTTTTAGATGTTTCAGGAAACACCATACACTTCTCCAGAGTGGCTGTTGACAATTTACATCCCGCCCATCAGCATAACAAGGCTCCCAGTTCTCCATGGCCTGTCCGGCCTTTCTGGATTTTACACTTTTTTCAGATGGCCCTTTTGACTGGGGGGCAGTGAGACTTCATGGTAGTGCAGATTTCCTTTGCAAGCTTGCTTGGTTGGCCAAAAAGGGCGTATGCGTTTTTTCCTGAATATATTCAGGAAAAAACGCATATGCCCTTTTTGGCCAAGTGCATCATTGTGGACGTTCTGCCTCTTTTCCTATGCTTTACATGCAATTCCAGTCTACCTCCTGAAATCGGTTTCCTGCAATTCTGCCCCGCTTTCAAGTCCTCTTGGCAGCCTTACTTCAATATATTTTTGGACGATAGCTGTCATTTATAACTCTGCAGGTTTGTGAATTACAGTGCCGCTGAGCTCCTTTCTTCAACTCGCTTTCTTGTGAGCTGGCCGCAACACCGCAGGATTGCTTCAGGCCCTAGTGTCGTTCCGGCATGGCACGCTGAGCCTTTGGTTAATTCCTCTTCCTGGTGGGAAATGAGAGTTAAATTTGCCCGTCCAGACACCTCCAGCTAGTCTCTCACTGGTTCTCCCTATTCCTGTTCATTTTCCGCAAATATTGCAAACTGGGCCAAACAGGAGGTTAAAGGCACTGACTCTCCAAGTGGGGAGAGTGTTAGTAAAGCGTCTGGAATGTTGCACCCGAGTACCAGGGGACAAAACCTGAGACACATTTGAACAAGTTTCCCGATCACATGGTGGATCATACTCTGGGTTCCACATGCATGTTTTAGCTGAAGGAAGAATCCCTTAAACCTGGAGAGTTGAGACCCATGGAATGGGTACCATGCAATATGACTTCAAAGGTTCTGCATTGGCTCACCGAACCTCACCAATCCTATCACTGCTGCGCTTATGCCACTGTACACACCCTTGATTCTCTTTCGGAGACATATAAATCCATAGGTTTTAAGATTATTACTAGTCAGGTATATTCTTAGGCGATTAATATGGGGTGTAGAGTCCACTTCGTTGAGCAAGGAGTAGCTCTTGTCTATTACATATTTGGCTTATGGAATGGTATCTGTGCTAATTTCAATCTCTGGTTTTATGCAGAACCCCAACTCACCTTTCCCCTTAAGCAAGCATAAGTTGGTTTTCTACATTTGAGACCGTGTTCTGTTTTGTAATTCAGTTTCTGTGTAGCCAAGTTTACATTCCGTGTAGTAGTGATATCTTATGATGTTTCTTTTTCTGTGTGACTTATCTCACTTAGAATCATCGTACCTGAATCCACTCATTATGCTGCTATGGGCCTGATGATATAGATTTCATTGCTGAGTGATATTGCATTGTACGTAAGTACCACAAATTCTTTATCCATTTTTCACCTTCTGTGATATTGAATTTGTACTGTAAATGAGGTTCTTGTAAACAGAGCCGTCCCAAACTTTGGGGTGGCTGTGTCTTTTTGATTTTAATTTCCCTAAGCTATAGGACCATAAGTGGAAGTGCCCTAGGCTCTGTTGCTTTGTTTTTTAGATGTTTCAGGAAACACCATACACTTCTCCAGAGTGGCTGTTGGCAATTTACATCCCGCCCATCAGCATAACAAGGCTCCCAGTTCTCCATGGCCTGTCCTGCCTTTCTGGATTTTACACTTTTTTCAGATGGCCCTTTTGACCGGGGGGCAGTGAGACTTCATGGTAGTGCAGATTTCCTTTGCAAGCTTGCTTGGTTGGCCAAAAAGGGCGTATGCGTTTTTTCCTGAATATATTCAGGAAAAAACGCATACGCCCTTTTTGGCCAAGTGCATCATTGTGGACGTTCTGCCTCTTTTCCTATGCTTTACATGCAATTCCAGTCTACCTCCTGAAATCGGTTTCCTGCAATTCTGCCCCGCTTTCAAGTCCTCTTGGCAGCCTTACTTCAATATATTTTTGGACGATAGCTGTCATTTATAACTCTGCAGGTTTGTGAATTACAGTGCCCCTGAGCTCCTTTCTTCAACTCGCTTTCTTGTGAGCTGGCCGCAACACCGCAGGATTGCTTCAGGCCCTAGTGTCGTTCCGGCATGGCACGCTGAGCCTTTGGTTAATTCCTCTTCCTGGTGGGAAATGAGAGTTAAATTTGCCCGTCCAGACACCTCCAGCTAGTCTCTCACTGGTTCTCCCTATTCCTGTTCATTTTCCGCAAAAATTGCAAACTGGGCCAAACAGGAGGTTAAAGGCACTGACTCTCCAAGTGGGGAGAGTGTTAGTAAAGCGTCTGGAATGTTGCACCCGAGTACCAGGGGACGAAACCTGAGACACATTTGAACACGTTTCCCGATCACACGGTGGATCATACTCTGGGTTCCACATGCATGTTTTAGCTGAAGGAAGAATCCCTTAAACCTGGAGAGTTGAGACCCATGGAATGGGTACCATGCAATATGACTTCAAAGGTTCTGCATTGGCTCACCGAACCTCACCAATCCTATCACTGCTGTGCTTATGCCACTGTACACACGCTTGATTCTCTTTCGGAGACATATAAATCCATAGGTTTTAAGATTCTTACTAGTCAGCTATATTCTTAGACGTTTAATATGGGGTGTTGAGTCCTCTTCGTTGAGCAAGGAGTAGCTCTTTTCTATTACATATTTGGCTTATGGAACGGTATCTGTGCTAATTTCAATCTCTGGTTTTATGCAGCACCCCAACTCACCTTTCCCCTTAAGCAAGCATAAGTTGGTTTTCTACATTTGAGACCTTGTTCTCTTTTGTAATTCAGTTACTGTGTAGCCAAGTTTACATTCCGTGTATTAGTGATATCTTATGATGTTTCTTTTTCTGTGTGACTTATCTCACTTAGAATCATCGTACCTGAATCCACTCATTATGCTGCTATGGGCCTGATGACATAGATTTCATTGCTGAGTGATATTGCATTGTACGTAAGTACCACAACTTCTTTATCCATTTTTCGCTTTCTGTGATATTGAACTTGTACCGTAAACGAGGTTCTTGTAAACAGAGCCGTCCCAAACTTTGGGGTGGCTGTGTCTTTTTGATTTTAATTTCCCTAAGCTATAGGACCATAAGTGGAAGTGCCCTAGGCTCTGTTGCTTTGTTTTTTAGATGTTTCAGGAAACACCATACACTTCTCCAGAGTGGCTGTTGGCAATTTACATCCCGCCCATCAGCATAACAAGGCTCCCAGTTCTCCATGGCCTGTCCGGCCTTTCTGGATTTTACACTTTTTTCAGATGGCCCTTTTGACTGGTGGGCAGTGAGACTTCATTGTAGTGCAGATTTCCTTTGCAAGCTTGCTTGGTTGGCCAAAAAGGGCGTATGCGTTTTTTCCTGAATATATTCAGGAAAAAACGCATACGCCCTTTTTGGCCAAGTGCATCATTGTGGACATTCTGTCTCTTTTCCTATGCTTTACATGCAATTCCAGTCTACCTCCTGAAATCGGATTCCTGCAATTCTGCCCCGCTTTCGAGTCCTCTTGGCAGCCTTACTTCAATATATTTTTGGATGATAGCTGTCATTTTTAACTATGTAGGTTTGTGAATTACAGTGCCCCTGAGCTCCTTTCTTCAACTCGCTTTCTTGTGAGCTGGCCGCAACACCGCAGGATTGCTTCAGGCCCTAGTGTGGTTCCGGCATGGCACGCTGAGCCTTTGGTTAATTCCTCTTCCTGGTGGGAAATGAGAGTTACATTTGCCCATCCAGACACCTCCAGCTAGTCTCTCATTTGTTCTCCCTATTCCTGTTCATTTTCCGCAGAAATTGCAAACTGGGCCAAACAGGAGGTTAAAGGCACTGACTCTCCAAGTGGGGAGAGTTTTAGTAAAGCTTCTGGAATGTTGCACCCGAGTACCAGGGGACGAAAACTGAGACACATTTGAACACGTTTCCCGATCACACGGTGGATCATACTCTGGGTTCCACATGCATGTTTTAGCTGAAGGAAGAATCCCTTAAACCTGGAGAATTGAGACCCATGGAATGGCTACCATGCAATATGACTTCAAAGGGTCTGTATTTGCTCATCGAACCTCACCAATCCTATCACCGCTGCTTTTATGCTGCTGTACACATGCTTGATTCTCTTTTGGAGACATATAAATCCATAGGTTTTAAGATTATTACTAGTCAGGTATATTCTTAGGCGATTAATATGGGGTGTAGAGTCCACTTCGTTGAGCAAGCAGTAGCTCTTGTCTATTACATATTTGGCTTATGGAATGGTATCTGTGCTAATTTCAATCTCTGGTTTTATGCAGAACCCCAACTCACCTTTCCCCTTAAGCAAGCATAAGTTGGTTTTCTACATTTGAGACCGTGTTCTGTTTTGTAATTCAGTTTCTGTGTAGCCAAGTTTACATTCCGTGTAGTAGTGATATCTTATGATGTTTCTTTTTCTGTGTGACTTATCTCACTTAGAATCATCGTACCTGAATCCACTCATTATGCTGCTACGGGCCTGATGATATAGATTTCATTGCTGAGTGATATTGCATTGTACGTAAGTACCACAAATTCTTTATCCATTTTTCACCTTCTGTGATATTGAATTTGTACTGTAAATGAGGTTCTTGTAAACAGAGCCGTCCCAAACTTTGGGGTGGCTGTGTCTTTTTGATTTTAATTTCCCTAAGCTATAGGACCATAAGTGGAAGTGCCCTAGGCTCTGTTGCTTTGTTTTTTAGATGTTTCAGGAAACACCATACACTTCTCCAGAGTGGCTGTTGGCAATTTACATCCCGCCCATCAGCATAACAAGGCTCCCAGTTCTCCATGGCCTGTCCTGCCTTTCTGGATTTTATACTTTTTTCAGATGGCCCTTTTGACCGGGGGGCAGTGAGACTTCATTGTAGTGCAGATTTCCTTTGCAAGCTTGCTTGGTTGGCCAAAAAGGGCGTATGCGTTTTTTCCTGAATATATTCAGGAAAAAACGCATACGCCCTTTTTGGCCAAGTGCATCATTGTGGACGTTCTGCCTCTTTTCCTATGCTTTACATGCAATTCCAGTCTACCTCCTGAAATCGGTTTCCTGCAATTCTGCCCCGCTTTCGAGTCCTCTTGGCAGCCTTACTTCAATATATTTTTGGACGATAGCTGTCATTTTTAACTCTGCAGGTTTGTGAATTACAGTGCCCCTGAGCTCCTTTCTTCAACTCGCTTTCTTGTGAGCTGGCCGCAACACCGCAGGATTGCTTCAGGCCCTAGTGTGGTTCCGGCATGGCACGCTGAGCCTTTGGTTAATTCCTCTTCCTGGTGGGAAATGAGAGTTACATTTGCCCATCCAGACACCTCCAGCTAGTCTCTCATTGGTTCTCCCTATTCCTGTTCATTTTCCGCAGAAATTGCAAACTGGGCCAAACAGGAGGTTAAAGGCACTGACTCTCCAAGTGGGGAGAGTTTTAGTAAAGCGTCTGGAATGTTGCACCCAAGTACCAGCGGAGAAAATCTGAGACACATTTGAACACGTTTCCCGATCACACGGTGGATCATACTCTGGGTTCCACATGCATGTTTTAGCTGAAGGAAGAATCCCTTAAACCTGGAGAGTTGAGACCCATGGAATGGCTAGCATGCAATATGACTTCAAAGGGTCTGCATTTGCTCATCAAACCTCACCAATCCTATCACTGCTGCGTTTATGCCGCTGTACACATGCTTGATTCTCTTTTGGAGACATATAAATCCATAGGTTTTAAGATTATTACTAGTCAGGTATATTCTTAGGCGATTAATATGGGGTGTAGAGTCCACTTCGTTGAGCAAGGAGTAGCTCTTGTCTATTACATATTTGGCTTATGGAATGGTATCTGTGCTAATTTCAATCTCTGGTTTTATGCAGAACCCCAACTCACCTTTCCCCTTAAGCAAGCATAAGTTGGTTTTCTACATTTGAGACCGTGTTCTGTTTTGTAATTCAGTTTCTGTGTAGCCAAGTTTACATTCCATGTAGTAGTGATATCTTATGATGTTTCTTTTTCTGTGTGACTTATCTCACTTAGAATCATCGTACCTGAATCCACTCATTATGCTGCTATGGGCCTGATGATATAGATTTCATTGCTGAGTGATATTGCATTGTACGTAAGTACCACAAATTCTTTATCCATTTTTCACCTTCTGTGATATTGAATTTGTACTGTAAATGAGGTTCTTGTAAACAGAGCCGTCCCAAACTTTGGGGTGGCTGTGTCTTTTTGATTTTAATTTCCCTAAGCTATAGGACCATAAGTGGAAGTGCCCTAGGCTCTGTTGCTTTGTTTTTTAGATGTTTCAGGAAACACCATACACTTCTCCAGAGTGGCTGTTGGCAATTTACATCCCGCCCATCAGCATAACAAGGCTCCCAGTTCTCCATGGCCTGTCCTGCCTTTCTGGATTTTATACTTTTTTCAGATGGCCCTTTTGACCGGGGGGCAGTGAGACTTCATTGTAGTGCAGATTTCCTTTGCAAGCTTGCTTGGTTGGCCAAAAAGGGCGTATGCGTTTTTTCCTGAATATATTCAGGAAAAAACGCATACGCCCTTTTTGGCCAAGTGCATCATTGTGGACGTTCTGCCTCTTTTCCTATGCTTTACATGCAATTCCAGTCTACCTCCTGAAATCGGTTTCCTGCAATTCTGCCCTGCTTTCAAGTCCTCTTGGCAGCCTTACTTCAATATATTTTTGGACGATAGCTGTCATTTTTAACTCTGCAGGTTTGTGAATTACAGTGCCCCTGAGCTCCTTTCTTCAACTCGCTTTCTTGTGAGCTGGCCGCAACACCGCAGGATTGCTTCAGGCCCTAGTGTTTTTCCGGCATGGCACGCTGAGCCTTTGGTTAATTCCTCTTCCTGGTGGGAAATGAGAGTTAAATTTGCCCGTCCAGACACCTCCAGCTAGTCTCTTATTGGTTCTCCCTATTCCTGTTCATTTTCCGCAGAAATTGCAAACTGGGCCAAACAGGAGGTTAAAGGCACTGACTCTCCAAGTGAGGAGAGTGTTAGTAAAGCGTCTGGAATGTTGCACCCGAGTACCAGGGGACGAAATCTGACACATTTGAACACGTTCCCCGATCACACGGTGGATCATACTCTGGGTTCCACATGCATGTTTTAGCTGAAGGAAGAATCCCTTAAACCTGGAGAGTTGAGACCCATGGAATGGGTACCATGCAATATGACTTCAAAGGGTCTGCATTTGCTCACCGAACCTCACCAATCCTATCACTGCTGCATTTATGCCGCTGTACACACGCTTGATTCTCTTTCGGAGACATATAAATCCATAGGTTTTAAGATTCTTACTAGTCAGGTATATTCTTAGGCATTTAATATGTGGTGTTGAGTCCACTTCGTTGAGCAAGGAGTAGCTCTTGTCTATTACCTATTTGGCTTATGGAACGGTATCTGTGCTAATTTCAATCTCTGGTTTTATGCAGCACCCCAACTCACCTTTCCCCTTAAGCAAGCATAAGTTGGTTTTCTACATTTGAGACCCTGTTCTGTTTTGTAATTCAGTTTCTGTGTAGCCAAGTTTTCATTCCGTGTAGTAGTGATATCTTATGATGTTTCTTTTTCTGTGTGACTTATCTCACTTAGAATCATCGTACCTGAATCCACTCATTATGCTGCTACGGGCCTGATGATATAGATTTCATTGCTGAGTGATATTGCATTGTACGTAAGTACCACAAATTCTTTATCCATTTTTCGCTTTCTGTGATATTGAACTTGTACCATAAACGAGGTTCTTGTAAACAGAGCCATCCCAAACTTTGGGGTGGCTGTGTCTATTTGATTTTAATTTCCCTAAGCTATAGGACCATAAGTGGAAGTGCCCTAGGCTCTGTTGCTTTGTTTTTTAGATGTTTCAGGAAACACCATACACTTCTCCAGAGTGGCTGTTGGCAATTTACATCCCGCCCATCAGCATAACAAGGCTCCCAGTTCTCCATGGCCTGTCCTGCCTTTCTGGATTTTACACTTTTTTCAGATGGCCCTTTTGACTGGGGGGCAGTGAGACTTCATTGTAGTGCAGATTTCCTTTGCAAGCTTGCTTGGTTGGCCAAAAAGGGCGTATGCGTTTTTTCCTGAATATATTCAAGAAAAAACGCATACGCCCTTTTTGGCCAAGTGCATCATTGTGGACGTTCTGCCTCTTTTCCTATGCTTTACATGCAATTCCAGTCTACCTCCTGAAATCGGTTTCCTGCAATTCTGCCCCGCTTTCGAGTCCTCTTGGCAGCCTTACTTCAATATATTTTTGGACGATAGCTGTCATTTATAACTCTGCAAGTTTGTGAATTACAGTGCCCCTGGGCTCCTTTCTTCAACTCGCTTTCTTGTGAGCTGGCCGCAACACCGCAGGATTGCTTCAGGCCCTAGTGTGGTTCCGGCATGGCACGCTGAGCCTTTGGTTAATTCCTCTTCCTGGTGGGAAATGAGAGTTAAATTTGCCCGTCCAGACACCTCCAGCTAGTCTCTCATTGGTTCTCCCTATTCCTGTTCATTTTCCGCAGAAATTGCAAACTGGGCCAAACAGGAGGTTAAAGGCACTGACTCTCCAAGTGGGGAGAGTTTTAGTAAAGCGTCTGGAATGTTGCACCCGAGTACCAGGGGACAAAAACAGAGACACATTTGAACACGTTTCCCGATCACACGGTGGATCATACTCTGGGTTCCACATGCATGTTTTAGCTGAAGGAAGAATCCCTTAAACGTGGAGAGTTGAGACCCATGGAATGGTTACCATTCAATATGACTTCAAAGGTTCTGCATTGGCTCACCGAACCTCACCAATCCTATCACTGCTGCGCTTATGCCACTGTACACACGCTTGATTCTCTTTCGGAGACATATAAATCCATAGGTTTTAAGATTCTTACTAGTCAGGTATATTCTTAGACGTTTAATATGGGGTGTTGAGTCCTCTTCGTTGAGCAAGGAGTAGCTCTTGTCTATTGCATATTTGGCTTATGGAATGGTATCTGTGCTAATTTCAATCTCTGGTTTTATGCAGCACCCCAACTCACCTTTCCCCTTAAGCAAGCATAAGTTGGTTTTCTACATTTGAGACCCTGTTCTGTTTTGTAATTCAGTTCCTGTGTAGCCAAGTTTACATTCCGTGTATTAGTGATATCTTATGATGTTTCTTTTTCTGTGTGACTTATTTCACTTAGAATCATCGTACCTGAATCCACTCATTATGCTGCTACGGGCCTGATGACATAGATTTCATTGCTGAGTGATATTGCATTGTACGTAAGTACCACAACTTCTTTATCCATTTTTCGCTTTCTGTGATATTGAACTTGTACCATAAACGAGGTTCTTGTAAACAGAGCCGTCGCAAACTTTGGGGTGGCTGTGTCTTTTTGATTTTAATTTACCTAATCTATAGGACCGTAAGTGGAAGTGCCCTAGGCTCTGTTCCTTTGTTTTGTAGATGTTTCAGGAAACACCATACACTTCTCCAGAGTGGCTGTTGGCAATTTACATCCCGCCCATCAGCATAACAAGGCTCCCAGTTCTCCATGGCCTGTCCTGCCTTTCTGGATTTTATACATTTTTCAGATGGCCCTTTTGACTGGGGAGCAGTGAGACTTCATTGTAGTGCAGATTTCCTTTGCAAGCTTGCTTGGTTGGCCAAAAATGGCATATGCGTTTTTTCCTGAATATAATCAGGAAAAAACGCATACGCCCTTTTTGGCCAAGTGCATCATTGTGGACGTTCTGCCTCTTTTCCTATGCTTTACATGCAATTCCAGTCTACCTCCTGAAACCGGTTTCCTGCAATTCTGCCCCGCTTTCAAGTCCTCTTGGCAGCCTTACTTCAATATATTTTTGGACGATAGCTGTCATTTTTAACTCTGCAGGTTTGTGAATTATAGTGCCCCTGTGCTACTTTCTTCAACTCGCTTTCTTGTGAGCTGGCCACAACACCGCAGCCTTGCTTCAGGCCCTAGTGTGGTTCCGGCATGGCACGCTGAGCCTTTGGTTAATTCCTCTTCCTGGTGGGAAATGAGAGTTAAATTTGCCCGTCCAGACACCTCCAGCTAGTCTCTCATTGGTTCTCCCTATTCCTGTTCATTTTCCGCAGAAATGGCAAACTGGGCCAAACAGGAGCTTAAAGGCACTGACTCTCCAAGTGCAGAGAGTTTTAGTAAAGCGACTGGAATGTTGCACCCGAGTACCAGGGGACGAAAACTGAGACACATTTGAACACGTTTCCCGATCACACGGTGGATCATACTCTGGGTTCCACATGCATGTTTTAGCTGAAGGAAGAATCCCTTAAACCTGGAGAGTTGAGACCCATGGAATGAGTATCATGCAATATGACTTCAAAGGGTCTGCATTTGCACACTGAACCTCACCAATCCTATCAGTGCTGCGTTTATGACGCTGTACACACGCTTGATTCTCTTTTGGAGACATATAAATCCATAGGATTTAAGATTCTTACTAGTCAGGTATATTCTTAGGCGTTTAATATGGGATGTAGAGTCCACTTCGTTGAGCAAGGAGTAGCTCTTGTCTATTACATATTTGGCTTATGGAACGGTATCTGTGCTAATTTCAATCTCTGGTTTTATGCAGTACCCCAACTCACCTTTCCCCTTAAGCAAGCATAAGTTGGTTTTCTACATTTGAGACCCTGTTCTGTTTTGTAATTCAGTTCCTGGGTAGCCAAGTTTACATTCCATGTAGTAGTGATATCTTATGATGTTTCTTTTTCTGTGTGACTTATTTCACTTAGAATCATCGTACCTGAATCCACTCATTATGCTGCTACGGGCCTGATGATATACATTTCATTGCTGAGTGATATTGCATTGTACGTAAGTACCACAACTTCTTTATCCATTTTTCACTTTCTGTGATATTGAACTTGTACCGTAAACGAGGTTCTTGTAAACAGAGCCGTACCAAACTTTGGGGTGGCTGTGTCTTTTTGATTTTAATTTCCCTAAGCTATAGAACCATAAGTGGAAGTGCCCTAGGCTCTGTTGCTTTGTTTTGTAGATGTTTCAGGAAACACCATACACTTCTCCAGAGTGGCTGTTGGCAATTTACATCCCGCCCATCAGCATAACAGGGCTCCCAATTCTCCATGGCCTGTCCTGCCTTTCTGGATTTTACACATTTTTCAGATGGCCCTTTTGACTGGGGGGCAGTGAGACTTCATTGTAGTGCAGATTTCCTTTGCAAGCTTGCTTGGTTGGCCAAATAGGGCGCATGCGTTTTTTCCTGAATATATTCAGGAAAAAACGCATATGCACTTTTTGGCCAAGTGCATCATTGTGGACGTTCTGCCTCTTTTCCTATGCTTTACATGCAATTCCAGTCTACCTCCTGAAATCGGATTCCTGCAATTCTGCCCCGCTTTCGAGTCCTCTTGGCAGCCTTACTTCAATATATTTTTGGACGATAGCTGTCATTTATAACTCTGCAGGTTTGTGAATTACAGTGCCTCTGAGCTCCTTTCTTCAACTCGCTTTCTTGTGAGCTGGCTGCAACACCGTAGCATTGCTTCAGGCCCTAGTGTGGTTCCGGGATGGCACGCTGAGCCTTTGGTTAATTCCTCTTCCTGGTGGGAAATGAGAGTTAAATTTGCCCGTCCAGACACCTCCAGCTAGTCTCTCATTGGTTCTCCCTATTCCTGTTCATTTTCCGCAGAAATTGCAAACTGGGCCAAACAGGAGGTTAAAGGCACTGACTCTCCAAGTGGGGAGAGTTTTAGTAAAGCGTCTGGAATGTTGCACCCGAGTACCAGGGGACCAAACCTGAGACATATTTGAACACGTTTCCCGATCACATGGTGGATCATACTCTGGGTTCCACATGCATCTTTTAGCTGAAGGAAGAATCCCTTAAACCTGGAGAGTTGAGACCCATGGAATGGGTACCATGCAATATGACTTCAAAGGTTCTGCATTGGCTCACCGAACCTCACCAATCGTATCACTGCTGCGCTTTTGCCACTGTACACACGCTTGATTCTCTTTTGGAGACATATAAATCCATAGATTTTAAGATTCTTACTAGTCAGGTATATTCTTAGACGTTTAATATGTGGTATTGAGTCCTCTTCGTTGAGCAAAGACTAGCTCTTGTCTATTACATATTTGGCTTATGGAACGGTATCTGTGCTAATTTCAATCTCTGGTTTTATGCAGCACCCCAACTCACCTTTCCCCTTAAGCAAGCATAAGTTTGTTTTCTACATTTGAGACCCTGTTTTGTTTTGTAATTCAGTTCCTGTGTAGCCAAGTTTACATTCCGTGTAGTAGTGATATCTTATGATGTTTCTTTTTCTGTGTGACTTATTTCACTTAGAATCATCGTACCTGAATCCACTCAGTATGCTGCTACGGGCCTGAAGATATAGATTTCATTGCTGAGTGATATTGCATTGTACGTAAGTACCGCAAATTCTTTATCCATTTTTCGCTTTCTGTGATATTGAACTTGTACCGTAAATGAGGTTCTTGTAAACAGAGCCGTCCCAAACTTTGGGGTGGCTGTGTCTTACTGATTTTAATTTCCCTAAGCTATAGGACCATAAGTGGAAGTGCCATAGGCTCTGTTCCTTTGTTTTTTAGATGTTTCAGGAAACACCATACACTTCTCCAGAGTGGCTGTTGGCAATTTACATCCCGCCCATCAGCATAACAAGGCTCCCAGTTCTCCATGGCCTGTCCTGCCTTTCTGGATTTTACACTTTTTTCAGATGGCCCTTTTGACCGGGGGGCAGTGAGACTTCATTGTAGTGCAGATTTCCTTTGCCAGCTTGCTTGGTTGGCCAAAAAGGGAGTATGGGTTTTTCCCTGAATATATTCAGGGAAAAACGCATACGCCCTTTTTGGCCAAGTGCATCATTGTGGGCGTTCTGCCTCTTTCCCTATGCTTTACATGCAATTCCAGTCTACCTCCTGAAATCGGTTTCCTGCAATTCTGCCCCGCTTTCAAGTCCTCTTGGCAGCCTTACTTCAATATATTTTTGGACGATAGCTGTCATTTATAACTCTGCAGGTTTGTGAATTACAGTGCCCCTGAGCTCCTTCCTTCAACTCGCTTTCTTGTGAGCTGGCCGCAACACCGCAGCATTGATTCAGGCCCTAGTGTGGTTCCAGCATGGCATGCTGAGCCTTTGCTTAATTCCTCTTCCTGGTGGGAAATGAGAGTTAAATTTGCCCGTCCAGACACCTCCAGCTAGTCTCTCATTGGTTCTCCCTATTCCTGTTCATTTTCCGCAGAAATGGCAAACTGGGCCAAACAGGAGGTTAAAGGCACTGACTCTCCAAGTGGGGAGAGTGTTAGTAAAGTGACTGGAATGTTGCATCCGAGTACGAGGGGACGAAAACTGAGACACATTTGAACACGTTTCCCGATCACACGGTGGATCATACTCTGGGTTCCACATGCACGTTTTAGCTGAAGGAAGAATCCCTTAAACCTGGAGAGTTGAGACCCATGGAATGGGTACCATGCAATATGACCTCAAAGGGTCTGCATGTGTTCACCGAACCTCACCAATCCTATCACTGCTGTGTTTATGCCACTGTACACACGCTTGATTCTCTTTCGGAGACATATAAATCCATAGGTTTTAAGATTCTTACTAATCAGGTATATTCTTAGGCGTTTAATATGGGGTGTAGAGCCCACTTCGTTGAGCAAGGAGTAGCTCTTGTCTATTACATATTTGGCTTATGGAACGGTATCTGTGCTAATTTCAATCTCTGGTTTTATGCAGTACCCCAACTCACCTTTCCCCTTAAGCAAGCATAAGTTGGTTTTCTACATTTGAGACCCTGTTCTGTTTTGTAATTCAGTTTCTGTGTAGCCAAGTTTACATTCCTTGTAGTAGTGATATCTTATGATGTTTCTTTTTCTGTGTGACTTATTTCACTTAGAATCATCGTACCTGAATCCACTCATTATGCTGCTACGGGCCTGATGATATAGATTTCATTGCTGAGTGATATTGCATTGTACGTAAGTACCACAAATTCTTTATCCATTTTTCACTTTCTGTGTTATTGAACTTGTACCGTAAACGAGGATCTTGTAAACAGAGCCGTCCCAAACATTGGGGTGGCTGTGTCTTTTTTATTTTAATTTCCCTAAGCTATAGGACCATAAGTGGAAGTGCCCTAGGCTCTGTTGCTTTGTTTTGTAGATGTTTCAGGAAACACCATACACTTCTCCAGAGTGGCTGTTGGCAATTTACATCCCGCCCATCAGCATAACAAGGCTCCCAGTTCTCCATGGCCTGTCCTGCCTTTCTGGATTTTATACGTTCTTCAGATGGCCCTTTTAACCCGGGGGCAGTGAGACTTCATTGTAGTGCAGATTTCCTTTGCAAGCTTGCTTGGTTGGCCCAAAAGGGCGTATGCGTTTTTTCCTGAATATATTCAGGAAAAAACGCATACGCCCTTTTTGGCCAAGTGCATCATTGTGGACGTTCTGCCTCTTTTCCTATGCTTTACATGCAATTCCAGTCTACCTCCTGAAATCGGTTTCCTGCAATTATGCCCCGCTTTCAAGTCCTCTTGGCAGCCTTACTTCAATATATTTTTGGACGATAGCTGTCATTTATAACTCTGCAGGTTTGTGAATTACAGTGCCCCTGAGCTCCTTTCTTCAACTTGCTTTCTTGTGAGCTGGCCGCAACACCGCAGCATTGCTTCAGGCCCTAGTGTGGTTCCGGCATGGCACGCTGAGCCTTTGGTTAATTCCTCTTCCTGGTGGGAAATGAGAGTTAAATTTGCCAGTACAGGCACCTCCAGCTAGTCTCTCATTGGTTCTCCCTATTCCTGTTCATTTTCCGCAGAAATGGCAAACTGGGCCATACAGGAGGTTAAAGGCACTGACTCTCCAAGTGGGGAGAGTGTTAGTAAAGCGTCTGGAATGTTGCACCCGAGTACCAGGGGACCAAACCTGAGACACATTTGAACACGTTTCCCGATCACACGGTGGATCATACTCTGGGTTCC
The DNA here is from genome assembly GCF_039906515.1 of Pseudorca crassidens. Lineage (NCBI taxonomy): Eukaryota > Metazoa > Chordata > Mammalia > Artiodactyla > Delphinidae > Pseudorca > Pseudorca crassidens. Next base: position 880,743 of record NW_027136342.1, read on the forward strand.
ACATGCATGTTTTAGCTGAAGGAAGAATCCCTTAAACCTGGAGAGTTGAGACCCATGGAATGGGTACCATGCAATATGACTTCAAAGGGTCTGCATTGGCTCACAGAACCTCACTAATCCTATCACTGCTACGTTTATGCCGCTGTACACACGCCTTATTCTCTTTCGGAGACATAGAAATCCATAGGTTTTAAGATTCTTACTAGTCAGGTATATTCATAGGCGTTTAATATGGGGTGTAGAGTCCACTTCGTTGAGCAAGGAGTAGCTCTTGTCTATTACATATTTGGCTTATGGAACGGTATCTGTGCTAATTTCAATCTCTGGTTTTATGCAGCACCCCAACTCACCTTTCCCCTTAAGCAAGCATAAGTTGGTTTTCTACATTTGAGACCCTGTTCTGTTTTGTAATTCAGTTCCTTTGTAGCTAAGTTTACATTCCGTGTAGTAGTGATATCTTATGATGTTTCTTTTTCTGTGTGATTTTTTTCACTTAGAATCATGGTACCTGAATCTACTCATTATGCTGCTACGGGCCTGATGACATAGATTTCATTGCTGAGTGATATTGCATTGTACATAAGTACCACAACTTCTTTATCCATTTTTCGCTTTCTGTGATATTGAACTTGTACCATAAACGAGGTTCTTGTAAACAGAGCCGTCCCAAACTTTGGGGTGGCTGTGTCTTTTTGATTTTAATTTCCCTAAGCTATAGGACCATAAGTGGAAGTGCCCTAGGCTCTGTTGCTTTGTTTTTTAGATGTTTCAGGAAACACCATACACTTCTCCAGAGTGGCTGTTGGCAATTTACATCCCGCCCATCAGCATAACAAGGCTCCCAGTTCTCCATGGCCTGTCCTGCCTTTCTGGATTTTACACTTTTTTCAGATGCTCCTTTTGACAGGGAGGAAGTGAGACTTCATTGTAGTGCAGATTTCCTTTGCAAGCTTGCTTGGTTGGCCAAAAAGGGCGTATGCGTTTTTTCCTGAATATATTCAGGAAAAAACGCATACGCCCTTTTTGACCAAGTGCATCATTGTCGACGTTCTGAGTGTTTTCATATGTTTTCAATGCAATTCCAGTCTACCTCCTGAAATCGGTTTCCTGCAATTCTGCCTTGCTGTCAGTGCCTCTTCATAGCCTTACCTCAATATACTTTTTGAAAATTGTTGGCCTTTTTAACTCTGCAGGTTTTTGAATTGCCGTGGCCCTTAGCTGCATTTTTCAGCTCTTATTTTTGTGATCTTGCCTCATATCCACAGGATTTCTTCAGGCCCTATTCTTCTTCTGGGTCGCCTTGCTCTGCCTTTGGTTAATTCTTCTTCCTGATGTGAATTAGAGTGACATGTTCCCATTGAAACCGCTACAGCTATTTTCTCACTGGTTCCCCCTATTCCCATTCATCCTCCGCACTAACTGCAGACTGTGCGATACCGGAACGTAAAGGCATTGACTCTCCATGTGGAGATGTTGTTAGTAAAGTGGCTGGAATGTTGATCCGGAGCCCCAGGAGAGGAAAATGAGGTGCGTTTTAGAAACCTTTCCCGATCATATGGTATACCATCCGCTGGATTTCCCATGCATGGTTTAGCTGTAGGAAGATTCCCTTCAACCTGGAGTGTTGGGACCCTTGGAATGAGTAGTATGAAGTATTGCATTAAACTTTCGGCAGTTGCTCACCAAAGCTCACCAATCCTCTCAGCCCCAAGTGTCCAGCCTTATGTCTTATCCAGCTGTGGGTTTATATGTGGTCATTCCAGGTTGCATCACAGCCCCTGAGCGAATTTTGTAAGAATTTTTCTCTCTTTCATTGTTTCTGCGTTTTGGTTTTAAAATTTATTTCTATAATGGGGTTTAGCTCATTTTCACTGCTGTGTTTGGCCGCTCTGCACACACTTGATTCCCTTATGGAGATATATCAATACATGGGTTTTAAGATTCTTATTACTCAGATATATTTCTCTGCGGTGTATAGGGTGTGTTGAGGCCAGTTCATTGAGCAAGGTGTAGATCTTGTCTAATACCTATTTGGTTTATTGAACGGTATCTGTGCTAATTTCAAACTCTGGTTTTATGCATCACCCCACCTCTCCTTTCCCCTTAAGCTGACATAAGTGTGTTTTCTAAATGTGAGACACTGTTCTGTTTTGTAATTCATTTTTTGTGCAGCCATATTTATCCTCCCTCTATAAGTGATATCTTATGATATGTTTCTTTTTCTGTTTGACTTATTTCAAGTAGTATTATCGGACCTAAATCCACTCTTTATCCTTCTACTAGCCTTATTACATTGATTTCATGGTGAAGAGATATTCCATTGTACATAAGTACCACATTTTCTTTATCCATTGTTCTCTTTCCTGGGATATTTAAGGTGTACTGAAGTTGAGGTTCTTGTAAACAGAGTAGCCCTAAACTGTGGTGTGCTTGTGTCTTGTTGATTTTTAGACTTCCCTAGATATACTTCCGTGATTGGAAGTGCCCTATGCTCTGTAGCTCTGTTTTTTAGATGATTTAGGAACCACCATACACTTCTCCAGAGTGGCTCTCGGCAGTTCACACACTGTCCATCAGCGTATAAAGGCTCCCTGTTCTCCATGGCCTGTCCTGCATTTCTGGTTTTTACAATTTTTTCGGATGGCCCTTTTGACCGGTGGGAAATGAGACTTCTTTGTTGTGCACATTTGCATTGCTTGCTTGCTTGGTTGCCCATAAAGTGCGTATGCATTTTTTCCTGGATATATTCAGGAAAAAACGCATACTCCCTTTTGGGCCAACTGCATCATTGTCGAAATTCTGCCGCTTTTCATGTGCTTTAAAGACGAGTCCAATCTATCTCTTGAAATCTGTTTCTTGCAATTCTGTCTTGCATTCAGATCCTCTTCTTTGCCTTACCTCAACATATTTTGGGACGTTAGTTTTCATTTATAACTCTGCAGGTTTGTGAATTGCAGTGACCCTGAGCTCCATTTTTTAAGTTGCTCTTTTGTGAGCTGGCCTCAAAGCCGCAGGATTGCTTCAGGCCCTATTTTGGCTCCGGCGAGGCGGGCTGAGCCTTTTTTTAATTCTTATTCTTAATGGGAAATTAGAGTGACATGTGCCCGTCCAAACCCCTACAACTATTCTCTCATTGGTTCCCCCTCTTCCCGTTCATCCTCCTCACAATTTGCAAAATGTGTGAAACAGAAGTTTAAATGTGCTGATTCTCTAAGTGGGGAGACTCTAAGTAACGTGGCTGGAATGATGAACAGGAGCACCAGGAGAGGATAAATGAGGTGCATTTTAGACACATCTCCCGATCACATGGTGTACAGTCCTCTGGGTTTTCCATGCATGTTTTCGCTGTAGGAAGATCCCTTGAACCTGCAGATTTGGGACCCATTGAATGGGTACCAGGTAGTATTACTTTAAAGGGTGTGCATTTCCTCACCCAACCTCATATTTCTCTTAGCGTAAACAGTTTCCAGCCTTATGTCTCATCCTGCTGTGGGTCTAGATGTGTTCAATCCATGTTGCATCACCGTCCCTGAGGAAAAGTTGTAAGAGGTTTTCTCTGTCTCTTTGTCGTTTATTTTTTTCAATTTATTACTATATTGGTTACAGCTGATTTTCAAAGCTCTGTTTCTTGCTGCTGTACATCCACTTGATTCACATACAGAGAGACATCAATAAATTCTTTTTCAGATTCTTACCAGTCATATATATTCTTTTCCAGTGACTTGAGTGTGCTGAGTGCAGTTCTTTTAGCTACCGTGTAGGCCTTGTTGATTATCAGTTTGGTATTTGGAATGGTATCTTTGCTAATTTCAACCTCCTGGATGATGCCTCACCCCTCCCCACCTTTCCCGTTTAGCAGCCTTACGCGTGTTGTCTACATATTTGACTATGTTTTTGTTTTGTAATTTATTTCATGTGTAGCCATTTTGGATTCCACCTTTAAGTGATATCTTATGATATGTGTCTTTTTCTTTTTGAATTATGTCACTTAGAATGATCATACGTAACTCCTCCGGAGTTGTTACAACTGGCCATATTTCATTGACTTCCAGGCTGAGTAATATTCCACTCTACATAAGTACCACATCTCTATCCATTTTTTCCCTCCAGAGACATTTAAGTTATATCCTAGTCGAGAATCTTTTAAACAGAGAGGCAGTAAACATTGGGGTGCCTGTGTCCTCTCGATTTTTGTTTTTCCCAAGACATACGCCCATGAGTGCAAGTGCCCTATGCTCTGTAGCTCATTTTTTAGATGTTTTAGTAAACACAATACACTTCTCCAGAATGGCCATTGGCAATATACATTTCCACTATAAGCCTCACAGGGCTCCCTCTTCTCCTTGCCCTGTCCTGCATTTCTGGTGTTTACACTTTATGAGGATGGCTCTTCTGACTGATGCGAAGTGATATCTTTTGTAGTATTGATTTCCAGTGCCCACCTGTTTGGTTGGCTAAAAAAGTGTATGCCCTTTTCTTGAATATATACAGAAAAAAACGCATACAGCCTTTTTGGCCAACTGCAATGTTGGCAATGTTCAGCCCCTTTTCTTGTGCTTAATGGCGAGTCCTTTCTACCTCCTCAAATCCCTTTCCTGCCATTCTCCCTTGCTTACCAATCCTTTTCTCTGACTTTCCTCAAGACATTTTTCAGTGATAGATATTTTCAACTCTGCAGTTTCGTGAATTTTACTGCCCCTGAGTTCCATTGTTCAACTTGTGTTTATGGGAACTGGCCACAAAGCAGTGGGATTTCCTCAAGCCCTATACTGTTTCCATGGGCAACCCTAGCCTTTGGTCAATTCGTCTTCCTGATTGGAAATTAGAGTGACATGTGCCTGTCTGAACACCTAGGACTTGTCTCTCATTGTTCCTCATCCTTCCGCTTCATCCTCTGGACAAATTCCAAACTGTATGCAACAGGATGTTGACAGTGCTGACATCTCCAAGTGGGGAGACTGTTAGTAAAGACGCTGGAGGGGTGAACCCGAGCACCAGGAGATGAGGAGATGAGATGCCTTTTCCAAACTCTTCCTGATCAGACGGTATACCATCCTCTGTGTGTGACAGACATGTTTTAGCAGTAGGAAGAGTCCCATTCATGTAAGGAGAACACCAGGGCTTTTTCAAAATCAGTGTCTCCCCGAAACCCAAACTGGGGAATTTTTTAAGCTACGGCTACACATATGTTCATTAAGGGCCTTGGGAAGTAGGCAGAGTCCAAACTTTAGATGATTGAAGTCTTCAGGGTCAGAAGCACTCACCACTGGCTTCCCTTAGGTTACACTTTAACTGTCATTGATAGATGATGTCAATAAAAATATCTATTCTTTTTCCGATTATTTCCCCTTATAGGTTATTGCAAAATATTGAGTGTAGTTCCCTGTGCTATACAGTGGTTCCTTGTTGATGATCTATTTTATACATAGCAGTGTGTATGTGTTAATTCCAAACTGTTAATTTATCCCTCCTCCCACCTTTCCCCTTTGGTAATAATAAATTATAAGATTTTATACTTCTCAGAAATGGGGGAGCTGAAAGAGAGGTATCATTTTCAATGGAAAAGCATTTAAAACAAGATTGAAGCTTTAACCAAGATTATTAGATGTACATCCTTGGAAAGAAATCACTTCATTTCTCTAATATTGACCTGACAAATAAGACAAACCTTTTCACTGAACTTGCTTATAATAAAGTGATGGAAATATCAAATGGAAGTGTTAGAAACATCTTATTTTACCCGAGCCTTATAAACTGTTCTATGTTAACTACAGTTTGGCTCACACATCTGTTCATTGAAGTTACAATAGTCTCAATTTCTGTTACTGATCCTCCAGAGTGGACCCCAACAAGTGTCCCCCTGCCCAGTGTCATTGGGGCCAACAGATCGAGACTGAGTTTGGTTCACAAGCAAAGGAAACTTTATATTTTGATCAGAGAATGGAGAGGTGAGAGCATGCACTACCCCGTGGGCTGTGGGCTGGGCTGCTGTGTAGAGATCCTGTCAGAGTCAGTGGGAGGGAGGGGGCGGAGCACTCAAGGGCCGGGTTGGCTGCAGCTCAGGCTCTATATCTTAGAGTCTGCACTGGGCCCCAGGAGCTGAGGTGTCGACCCAGCCATTCTGCACTAGGAAATCTGGTCTGAAGTGCCGGGTGTGGAACCTCTGCATGCGGGACCCTAGGAGCACGTGAAATTAGACAAAGCACAAAGGATAAAAAAGGTCAGACTTGACTTTATTGCCCAGATTCTATTTTTATCTCCCAGGGATTTTTAATGGGCTTTGCTGGGGACAAACCCCTCCTCTGCCTTTTGTCCCGTTCCTCATTCTTGGAGTGCTGAGGGTGCAGACCCTTCTTCTGTAACTGCTGAGTGCTGAGTTGGGAGCCCTCATACCAGGGGATGAGGGTCAGAACTTCTCCCCAGCAGCCTCCAGGTGACGTTGATTGGCCCCAGGACCCCTGCCTCCCTGCTCGTCCGCCTGAGCACCAGCATTGGAAGTGTTATAGATTCTAATGACCTTTAAGGGTTCAGGAAAGAGATGTGCAGAGACGCTGTGGGGGCCGGTTTCACCCCGCCCCACATTTGTTCGGCCACCTTAGGCTGACCGTTTCTGCCAGCCTAGATGCTCTGACCAGTAGTCTGCTCTTTCTTCAATTAGGCCCCTGAATTAACGTAAAAACAGCACCAGGTGTCAGAGCCCTGCCCGCTCAACTCCCAGACAGTCCAGGGTCAGTGGTGATCAAGGACCATGATGGCCACTGAGTCAACAGCCTTTTGAAGTAAACAGGAGTCCAGCCGGTCTTATTGGCCACCATCATCACGGTGTCTGTAGGCTTTTCTATGGTGACAGTGTGATATACGTTTCCCCCGCCAAGACTATTAGCTCCCCTCCGGGTGCAGTAAGTCCTGCAAGCAGTAGTCTACTCATTCGGGACACACTATTGTTGTTTTATGAGAGAAACTCCAGGTCAAGTGATGTTCACACGAGTCGTCATGGTGCCCTGTTGCCCCCGGTTATCTCTCTGGATGTTGGAGTTGGAGGGCCTCCTCACTCGAGGTCGGTGTGCCCACGGAGCGAACCCTGCAACTTCAGGGCATGGTTGGTGATTAGGATCACCACGTGGGGTCCTTTTCCCTTAGGAGGGAGGTGGCCTTTTGGGCTGCTGATTTCCAGGTTTTTAGATACCGCCAGTATCTTGGCCAGATGTGGCAGTGGGCCAAGCCCCTTGGTGACTCTATTTTATCCTACCTGGATGGCATTCTTGCGTTGTTCCATTTCAAGTGGTCCCAGTTTTTGCACTAATTCTCCAATGGCGACTCACCTTTCACCGGGAATGGAAAGGTCAAAGGGTTTAGCTCAATTAGGGAGTTCCAGGGCAAGGGTCTGAATTGACTGCTCTTTCCATTCTTGAAAGGCCACTTCTGGATTCTGTTCAAAAGGATCATCATCTTTTCCTTTCAGTGTTTCATATAGAGGCCCAGCTAGTAGACTGTAGTTAGGGATCCAGAAGCAGCAAACCCTGGCCTCCCCAGGAACCCCTAAGCTGTCTTCTAGTTTTAGAAAGGGGTAAGGCTGCAAATGGTTTCTTCCCTTTCCTGGGATGGGCTTCTCCGACCTTGTGTGAGAATGAAGCCCAGGCAGGTCACCGCAGTCTGTGATATTTGAGCTTTTTCTTGGACAACTTCTATCCTTTATTGGCTTGGTAGTTCAGAGGCCTCCTTAGTAGGGCTGGCGATCAGAATGTCGTCTGCATATTGAAGGAGGGTTTCCTTTTCTAGAGGTAGAACTTTTCGGTCTTTAGCTAAGCTTTCCCCAAAGATGGTGTGGGAATTTTTGAACCCTTGGGGCAAGACGGCCCGGAAGTATTGTTTTAGTTGTATGTTGAGTCCTGCCACTCACAAGCCAAAATTTCTTGTGACTCTGGGACTAATGGAATACAAAAGAAGGCATCATTGAAGACTAATACAGAATACCATGTCCTGGTGGTTGGTAGAATGACCAGCAGGGTGTAGGAAATGGAGCAACTGGAGGTATATCCTCGGTGGCTTCACTGACTGTCCTGACATCCTTTACCAGGTCCCCAGCAGCCCATGGGGCTCTCGTGGTCAGGCCAATCCCAGGATATGGAGCTCTCCTGGGCAGGTACCCCACCCCCAACCCAGCCCACGGGGCTCTCATGGTCAGGTCTCTCCCAGGATACAGAGCTACCCTTGCAGGTACCGTGGCAGGGCTGGGCACACAGGAACTGTGCACATAGCCCTCATTGAAGAGCACCCCCATCTCACCTGTCGCTCAGAGCTGACACAGAGCACCTCAGAGCAGGACTTGAACTAACAAACAGCAGCTCCGACAGGTCTGTGACCCTGGGCATCACTCTGTGTGGCCTCCCTCCACCTGGTCTTCCAGAGACTTCCACTGCACCCGGGGCACCAAGCCTCTGTCTCCAACCACCACCCACCCCTCCTCTCCCTGACTCCTGGGTTCCTCTCATTAGGAGAGGGTTTTCTTGAAGTTGTCTCCCACTCATGGGCCAGATAAAATGATTAGAAAACAAGCCAAAGCTGCAGCCCCTTGTCTATCCTGACTCTCAGGAGCCCACACCTGTTCCTTGGACCTGGCCGGTTCAGCAAGTTCCATTTTCTGCAACTGTGAGCCCCTGAGGGGTGATGATTGGCTGACCTGGGCAGCCTTACCATGCCGGCCAGCCCTCCCCAGGTGTGCCTGGGTTGAGATCAATATAAATACCACTCCAGGCAGCAAGAGCCCCTGCAGCTGTGCCTGACGCCATTTTCTCTGCCCTGTCAGCAGTCTCGGGGCTGGGCTGGTGGGAGGGAGTGAGAGGCCACGGCTTTGTGGGTGGCCCAGTGTGAGTGGGGCTCTGCTGGACTTTCTGCAGCAGTTGCCAGGCTGCCACCTGCTAAAGAAGAGGATGTGTCACCCATACCTGCTGCTGGAATTTCTCCCTGGGCAGAGGTGAGGAAGGAAAAAAGCAGTGGGGGCAGGGACAGGACGGGTATCTCAGGCAGGGAAATGGAAATCTTCCAGAAGAGCACCCAGGGACAGGACCATCCTGGCTGGCCTGCAGGCACCAAGTCAGCTGGCATGCTGTCACTCGTGTGGCTCCATGGCCCTTCCTCTAGGCTTTCAAGTCCTTGTATATATTCAGGTGTTTTACCTGGGAAGGGTGGGAACAGTTCAACAGCAACTGGCCTGGGGCTCAGCTCACGTTCACTCACAGATGCCTCGGCACAGTGCCCCAGCTTTGCAATGAGTACGCTTGTGTGGGGGCTGCTGGCTGAATGGGAGACGATTCCCCACCACTGACCAACTTCAGAATTGTTTACAACTGGAGCAAGTGCCCTGATACGGTTTTCCTCTGAGTAACTGGTGGGTTCTGTTTTTTTTTTTTTCTCTTTTTCGTTTTTGGTTCAAGGTAGATTTTATTCCTCTTTTTTGTATTTACAGATATAAGCATGGAAATAATTTATTCATATAAATACATGTATGTGAAGGGAATAATTGTTTTTTCTGTTTTATTTTTTAAATTTTATTTCTTTTTAATTTTGAATTTTATTTTATATTTTTATACAGCAGGTTCTTATTGGTTATCTATTTTATACATATAAATGTTTACATGCCAATCCCAATCTCTCAGCTCCTCCCACCACCACCCCCCCAAGAGCTTTCCCCCCTTGTTGTCCATACGATTGTTGTCTACATCTGTTGCTCTATTTATGCCTTGCAAAACGGTTAATCTGTACAGTTTTTCTAGGTTCCACATATATGCATGAATATACAAGATTTGTTTTTCTCTTTCTGACTTACTTCACTCTGTATGACAGTCTCTAGATCCATCGACGTCTCTACAAATGACCCAATTTCATTCCTTTCATGGCTTAGTAATATTCCATTTTATATATGTACCACATCTTTATGCATTCGTCTGTCTGTGGGCATTTAGGTTGCTTCCATTACCTCGATATTGTAAATAGTGATGCAATGAACATTGCGGTGAATGTCTCTTTTTGATTTATGGTTTTGTCTGTGTATATGTCCAGTACTGGGATTGCTGTATCATATGGTAATTCTATTATTAGTTTCTTAAGACTCCATATTGTTCTCCATAGTGACTGTATCAATTTATATTCCCAACAATAGTGGAAGAGGCTTCCTTTTCCCCACACCCTTTCCAGCAATTGTTGTTTGTAGATTTTCAGATGATGCCCATTCTAACAGGTGTGAGGTGATACCTCATTGTTGAGTCCATTTCGTTGAGCAAGGGGTAGGTCTTGTCTATTACATATTTGGCTTATGGAACGGTATCTGTGCTAATTTCAAACTCTGGTTTTATGCAGCACCCCAACTCACCTTTCCCCTTAAGCAAGCATAAGTTGGTTTTCTAAACTTGAGACCCTGTTCTGTTTTGTAATTCAGTTCATGTGTAGCCAAGTTTACATTCCATGTATTAGTGATACCTTATGATGTTTCCTTATCTGTGTGACTTATTTCACTTAGAATCATCGTGCCTCAATCCACTCATTATGCGGGTACAGGCCTGGTGACACAGATTTCATTGCTGAGTGGTATTCTGTTGTACGTTAAGTACCGCAACTTCTTTATCAATTATTTGCTCTCTGGGATATATAACTTGTACCATAGAAGAGGTTCCTGTAAACAGAGCCATCCCAAATTTTGGGGTGGCTGTGTCTTTTTGATTTTAATTTCCCTAAGCTATAGGACCATAAGTGGAAATGCCCTAGACTCTGTTGCTTTGTTTTTCAGATGTATCAGGAAACACCATACACTTCTCCAGAGTGGCTGTTGGCAATTTACATCCCGCCCATCAGCATAACAAGGTTCCTTTATCCCCATGGCCTGTCTTGCCTTTCTGCATTTTCCACTTTTTTCAGATGGCTCTTTAAACTGGGGGGAAGTGACACTTCATAGTAGTTCGGATTTCCATTGCAAGCTTGCTTGGTTTGCCAAAAAGGGCGTATGCGTTTTTTCCTGAATATATTCAGGAAAAAACGCATACGCCCTTTTTGGCCAAGTGCATCATTGTGGACGTTCTGCCTCTTTTCCTATGCTTTACATGCAATTCCAGTCTACCTCCTGAAATCGGTTTCCTGCAATTCTGCCCCGCTTTCAAGTCCTCTTGGCAGCCTTACTTCAATATATTTTTGGACGATAGCTGTCATTTATAACTCTGCAGGTTTGTGAATTACAGTGCCCCTAAGCTCCTTTCTTCAACTCGCTTTCTTGTGAGCTGGCCGCAACACCGCAGGATTGCTTCAGGCCCTAGTGTGGTTCCGGCATGGCACGCTGAGCCTTTGGTTAATTCCTCTTCCTGGTGGGAAATGAGAGTTAAATTTGCCCGTCCAGACACCTCCAGCTAGTCTCTCATTGGTTCTCCCTATTCCTGTTCAACTTTCAAAGAATTTGCAAACTGGGCCAAACAGGAGGTTAAAGGCACTGACTCTCCAAGTGGGGAGAGTGTTAGTAAAGCGTCTGGAATGTTGCACCCGAGTACCAGGGGACGAAACCTGAGACACATTTGAACACGTTTCCCGATCACACGGTGGATCATACTCTGGGTTCCACATGCATGTTTTAGCTGAAGGAAGAATCCCTTAAACCTGGAGAGTTGAGACCCTTGGCATGGGTACCATGCAATATGACTTCAAAGGGTCTGCATTGGCTCACCGAACCTCACCAATCCTATCACTGCTGCGCTAATGCACTGTACACACGCTTGATTCTCTTTCAGAGACATATAAATCCATAGGTTTTAAGATTCTTACTAGTCAGGTATATTCTTAGGCGTTTAATATGGGGTGTAGAGTCCACTTCGTTGAGCAAGGAGTAGCTCTTGTCTATTACATATTTGGCTTATGGAACAGTATCTGTGCTAATTTCAATCTCAGGTTTTATGCAGCACCCCAACTCACCTTTCCCCTTAAGCAAGCATAAGTTGGTTTTCTACATTTGAGACCCTGTTCTGTTTTGTAATTCAGTTCCTGTGTAGCCAAGTTTACATTCCGTGTATTAGTGATATCTTATGATGTTTCTTTTTCTGTGTGACTTATTTCACTTAGAATCATCGTACCTGAATCCACTCATTATGCTGCTACGGGCCTGATGATATACATTTCATTGCTGAGTGATATTGCATTGTACGTAAGTACCACAAATTCTTTATCCATTTTTCGCTTTCTGTGATATTGAACTTGTACCACAAACGAGGTTCTTGTAAACAGAGCCGTCCCAAACTTTGGGCTGGCTGTGTCTTTTTGATTTTAATTTCCCTAAGCTATAGGACCATAAGTGGAAGTGCCCTAGGCTCTGTTGCTTTGTTTTGTAGATGTTTCAGGAAACACCATAAACTTCTCCAGAGTGGCTGTTGGCAATTTACATCCCGCCCATCAGCATAACAAGGCTCCCAGTTCTCCATGGCCTGTCCTGCCTTTCTGGATTTTATACTTTTTTCAGATGGCCCTTTTGACCGGGGGGCAGTGAGACTTCATTGTAGTGCAGATTTCCTTTGCAAGCTTGCTTGGTTGGCCAAAAAGGGCGTATGCGTTTTTTCCTGAATATATTCAGGAAAAAACGCATACGCCCTTTTTGGCCAAGTGCATCATTGTGGACGTTCTGCCTCTTTTCCTATGCTTTACATGCAATTCCAGTCTACCTCCTGAAATCGGTTTCCTGCAATTCTGCCCCGCTTTCAAGTCCTCTTGGCAGCCTTACTTCAATATATTTTTGGACGATAGCTGTCATTTATAACTCTGCAGGTTTGTGAATTACAGTGCCCCTAAGCTCCTTTCTTCAACTCGCTTTCTTGTGAGCTGGCCGCAACACCGCAGGATTGCTTCAGGCCCTAGTGTGGTTCCGGCATGGCACGCTGAGCCTTTGGTTAATTCCTCTTCCTGGTGGGAAATGAGAGTTTAATTTGCCCGTCCAGACACCTCCAGCTAGTCTCTCATTGGTTCTCCCTATTCCTGTTCATTTTCCGCAGAAATGGCAAACTGGGCCAAACAGGAGGTTAAAGGCACTGACTCTCCAAGTGGGGAGAGTTTTAGTAAAGCGTCTGGAATGTTGCACCCGAGTACCAGGGGACAAAAACTGAGACACATTTGAACACGTTTCCCAATCACACGGTGGATCATACTCTGGGTTCCACATGCATGTTTTAGCTGAAGGAAGAATCCCTTAAACCTGGAGAGTTGAGACCCATGGAATGGGTACCATGCAATATGACTTCAAAGGTTCTGCATTGGCTCACCGAACCTCACCAATCCTATCACTGCTGCGCTTATGCCACTGTACACACGCTTGATTCTCTTTCGGAGACATATAAATCCATAGATTTTAAGATTCTTACTGGTCAGGTATATTCTTAGACGTTTAATATGGGGTGTTGAGTCCTCTTCGTTGAGCAAGGAGTAGCTCTTGTCTATTACATATTTGGCTTATGGAACGGTATCTGTGCTAATTTCAATCTCTGGTTTTATGCAGCACCCCAACTCACCTTTCCCCTTAAGCAAGCATAAGTTGGTTTTCTACATTTGAGACCCTGTTCTGTTTTGTAATTCAGTTCCTGTGTAGCCAGTTTACATTCCGTGTAGTAGTGATATCTTATGATGTTTCTTTTTCTGTGTGACTTATCTCACTTAGAATCATCGTACCTGAATCCACTCATTATGCTGCTACGGGCCTGATGACATAGATTTCATTGCTGAGTGATATTGCATTGTACGTATGTACCACCACTTCTTTATCCATTTTTCGCTTTCTGTGATATTGAACTTGTACCGTAAACGAGGTTCTTGTAAACAGAGCCGTCCCAAACTTTGGGGTGGCTGTGTCTTTTTGATTTTAATTTCCCTAAGCTATAGGACCATAAGTGGAAGTGTCCTAGGCTCTGTTGCTTTGTTTTTTAGATGTTTCAGGAAACACCATACACTTCTCCAGAGTGGCTGTTGACAATTTACATCCCGCCCATCAGCATAACAAGGCTCCCAGTTCTCCATGGCCTGTCCGGCCTTTCTGGATTTTACACTTTTTTCAGATGGCCCTTTTGACTGGGGGGCAGTGAGACTTCATGGTAGTGCAGATTTCCTTTGCAAGCTTGCTTGGTTGGCCAAAAAGGGCGTATGCGTTTTTTCCTGAATATATTCAGGAAAAAACGCATATGCCCTTTTTGGCCAAGTGCATCATTGTGGACGTTCTGCCTCTTTTCCTATGCTTTACATGCAATTCCAGTCTACCTCCTGAAATCGGTTTCCTGCAATTCTGCCCCGCTTTCAAGTCCTCTTGGCAGCCTTACTTCAATATATTTTTGGACGATAGCTGTCATTTATAACTCTGCAGGTTTGTGAATTACAGTGCCGCTGAGCTCCTTTCTTCAACTCGCTTTCTTGTGAGCTGGCCGCAACACCGCAGGATTGCTTCAGGCCCTAGTGTCGTTCCGGCATGGCACGCTGAGCCTTTGGTTAATTCCTCTTCCTGGTGGGAAATGAGAGTTAAATTTGCCAATCCAGACACCTCCAGCTAGTCTCTCATTTGTTCTCCCTATTCCTGTTCATTTTCCGCAGAAATTGCAAACTGGGCCAAACAGGAGGTTAAAGGCACTGACTCTCCAAGTGGGGAGAGTTTTAGTAAAGCGTCTGGAATGTTGCACCCGAGTACCAGCGGAGAAAATCTGAGACACATTTGAACACGTTTCCCGATCACACGGTGGATCATACTCTGGGTTCCACATGCATGTTTTAGCTGAAGGAAGAATCCCTTAAACCTGGAGAGTTGAGACCCATGGAATGGCTGGCATGCAATATGACTTCAAAGGGTCTGCATTTGCTCATCAAACCTCACCAATCCTATCACTGCTGCGTTTGTGCTGCTGTACACATGCTTGATTCTCTTTTGGAGACATATAAATCCATAGGTTTTAAGATTATTACTAGTCAGGTATATTCTTAGGCGATTAATATGGGGTGTAGAGTCCACTTCGTTGAGCAAGGAGTAGCTCTTGTCTATTACATATTTGGCTTATGGAATGGTATCTGTGCTAATTTCAATCTCTGGTTTTATGCAGAACCCCAACTCACCTTTCCCCTTAAGCAAGCATAAGTTGGTTTTCTACATTTGAGACCGTGTTCTGTTTTGTAATTCAGTTTCTGTGTAGCCAAGTTTACATTCCGTGTAGTAGTGATATCTTATGATGTTTCTTTTTCTGTGTGACTTATCTCACTTAGAATCATCGTACCTGAATCCACTCATTATGCTGCTACGGGCCTGATGATATAGATTTCATTGCTGAGTGATATTGCATTGTACGTAAGTACCACAAATTCTTTATCCATTTTTCACCTTCTGTGATATTGAATTTGTACTGTAAATGAGGTTCTTGTAAACAGAGCCATCCCAAACTTTGGGGTGGCTGTGTCTTTTTGATTTTAATTTCCCTAAGCTATAGGACCATAAGTGGAAGTGCCCTAGGCTCTGTTGCTTTGTTTTTTAGATGTTTCAGGAAACACCATACACTTCTCCAGAGTGGCTGTTGGCAATTTACATCCCGCCCATCAGCATAACAAGGCTCCCAGTTCTCCATGGCCTGTCCTGCCTTTCTGGTTTTTACACTTTTTTCAGATGGCCCTTTTGACCGGGGGGCAGTGAGACTTCATTGTACTGCAGATTTCCTTTGCAAGCTTGCTTGGTTGGCCAAAAAGGGCGTATGCGTTTTTTCCTGAATATATTCAGGAAAAAACGCATACGCCCTTTTTGGCCAAGTGCATCATTGTGGACGTTCTGCCTCTTTTCCTATGCTTTACATGCAATTCCAGTCTACCTCCTGAAATCGGTTTCCTGCAATTCTGCCCCGCTTTCAAGTCCTCTTGGCAGCCTTACTTCAATATATTTTTGGACGATAGCTGTCATTTATAACTCTGCAGGTTTGTGAATTACAGTGCCCCTGAGCTCCTTTCTTCAACTCGCTTTCTTGTGAGCTGGCCGCAACACCGCAGGATTGCTTCAGGCCCTAGTGTCGTTCCGGCATGGCACGCTGAGCCTTTGGTTAATTCCTCTTCCTGGTGGGAAATGAGAGTTAAATTTGCCCGTCCAGACACCTCCAGCTAGTCTCTCACTGGTTCTCCCTATTCCTGTTCATTTTCCGCAAATATTGCAAACTGGGCCAAACAGGAGGTTAAAGGCACTGACTCTCCAAGTGGGGAGAGTGTTAGTAAAGCGTCTGGAATGTTGCACCCGAGTACCAGGGGACAAAACCTGAGACACATTTGAACACGTTTCCCGATCACATGGTGGATCATACTCTGGGTTCCACATGCATGTTTTAGCTGAAGGAAGAATCCCTTAAACCTGGAGAGTTGAGACCCATGGAATGGGTACCATGCAATATGACTTCAAAGGGTCTGCATTTGCTCACCGAACCTCACCAATCCTATCACTGCTGCATTCATGCCGCTGTACACACGCTTGATTCTCTTTCGGAGACATATAAATCCATAGGTTTTAAGATTCTTACTAGTCAGGTATATTCTTAGGCATTTAATATGTGGTGTTGAGTCCACTTCGTTGAGCAAGGAGTAGCTCTTGTCTATTACCTATTTGGCTTATGGAACGGTATCTGTGCTAATTTCAATCTCTGGTTTTATGCAGCACCCCAACTCACCTTTCCCCTTAAGCAAGCATAAGTTGGTTTTCTACATTTGAGATCCTGTTCTGTTTTGTAATTCAGTTCCTGTGTAGCCAAGTTTACATTCCATGTATTAGTGATATCTTATGATGTTTCTTTTTCTGTGTGACTTATCTCACTTAGAATCATCGTACCTGAATCCACTCATTATGCTGCTACGGGCCTGATGACATAGATTTCATTCCTGAGTGATATTGCATTGTACGTAAGTACCACAACTTCTTTATCCATTTTTCACTTTCTGCGATATTGAACTTGTACCGTAAACGAGGTTCTTGTAAACAGAGCCGTCCCATACTTTGGGGTGGCTGTGTCTTTTTGATTTTAATTTCCCTAAGCTATAGGACCATAAGTGGAAGTGCCCTAGGCTCTGTTGCTTTGTTTTTTAGATGTTTCAGGAAACACCATACACTTCTCCAGAGTGGCTGTTGGCAATTTACATCCCGCCCATCAGCATAACAAGGCTCCCAGTTCTCCATGGCCTGTCCTGCCTTTCTGGATTTTACACTTTTTTCAGATGGCCCTTTTGACCGGGGGGCAGTGAGACTTCATTGTAGTGCAGATTTCCTTTGCAAGCTTGCTTGGTTGGCCAAAAAGGGCGTATGCGTTTTTTCCTGAATATATTCAGGAAAAAACGCATACGCCCTTTTTGGCCAAGTGCATCATTGTGGACGTTCTGCCTCTTTTCCTATGCTTTACATGCAATTCCAGTCTACCTCCTGAAATCGGTTTCCTGCAATTCTGCCCCGCTTTCAAGTCCTCTTGGCAGCCTTACTTCAATATATTTTTGGACGATAGCTGTCATTTTTAACTCTGCAGGTTTGTGAATTACAGTGCCCCTGAGCTCCTTTCTTCAACTCGCTTTCTTGTGAGCTGGCCGCAACACCGCAGGATTGCTTCAGGCCCTAGTGTGGTTCCGGCATGGCACGCTGAGCCTTTGGTTAATTCCTCTTCCTGGTGGGAAATGAGAGTTACATTTGCCCATCCAGACACCTCCAGCTAGTCTCTCATTGGTTCTCCCTATTCCTGTTCATTTTCCGCAGAAATTGCAAACTGGGCCAAACAGGAGGTTAAAGGCACTGACTCTCCAAGTGGGGAGAGTTTTAGTAAAGCGTCTGGAATGTTGCACCCAAGTACCAGCGGAGAAAATCTGAGACACATTTGAACACGTTTCCCAATCACACGGTGGATCATACTCTGGGTTCCACATGCATGTTTTAGCTGAAGGAAGAATCCCTTAAACCTGGAGAGTTGAGACCCATGGAATGGCTAGCATGCAATATGACTTCAAAGGGTCTGCATTTGCTCATCAAACCTCACCAATCCTATCACTGCTGCGTTTATGCCGCTGTACACATGCTTGATTCTCTTTTGGAGACATATAAATCCATAGGTTTTAAGATTATTACTAGTCAGGTATATTCTTAGGCGATTAATATGGGGTGTAGAGTCCACTTCGTTGAGCAAGGAGTAGCTCTTGTCTATTACATATTTGGCTTATGGAATGGTATCTGTGCTAATTTCAATCTCTGGTTTTATGCAGAACCCCAACTCACCTTTCCCCTTAAGCAAGCATAAGTTGGTTTTCTACATTTGAGACCGTGTTCTGTTTTGTAATTCAGTTTCTGTGTAGCCAAGTTTTCATTCCGTGTAGTAGTGATATCTTATGATGTTTCTTTTTCTGTGTGACTTATCTCACTTAGAATCATCGTACCTGAATCCACTCATTATGCTGCTACGGGCCTGATGATATAGATTTCATTGCTGAGTGATATTGCATTGTACGTAAGTACCACAAATTCTTTATCCATTTTTCACCTTCTGTGATATTGAATTTGTACTGTAAATGAGGTTCTTGTAAACAGAGCCGTCCCAAACTTTGGGGTGGCTGTGTCTTTTTGATTTTAATTTCCCTAAGCTATAGGACCATAAGTGGAAGTGCCCTAGGCTCTGTTGCTTTGTTTTTTAGATGTTTCAGGAAACACCATACACTTCTCCAGAGTGGCTGTTGGCAATTTACATCCCGCCGATCAGCATAACAAGGCTCCCAGTTCTCCATGGCCTGTCCGGGCTTTCTGGATTTTAAACTTTTTTCAGATGGCCTTTTTGACTGGGGGGCAGTGAGACTTCATGGTAGTGCAGATTTCCTTTGCAAGCTTGCTTGGTTGGCCAAAAAGGGCGTATGCGTTTTTTCCTGAATATATTCAGGAAAAAACGCATACGCCCTTTTTGGCCAAGTGCATCATTGTGGACGTTCTGCCTCTTTTCCTATGCTTTACATGCAATTCCAGTCTACCTCCTGAAATCGGTTTCCTGCAATTCTGCCCCGCTTTCAAGTCCTCTTGGCAGCCTTACTTCAATATATTTTTGGACGATAGCTGTCATTTATAACTCTGCAGGTTTGTGAATTACAGTGCCCCTGAGCTCCTTTCTTCAACTCGCTTTCTTGTGAGCTGGCCGCAACACCGCAGGATTGCTTCAGGCCCTAGTGTTGTTCCGGCATGGCACGCTGAGCCTTTGGTTAATTCCTCTTCCTGGTGGGAAATGAGAGTTAAATTTGCCCGTCCAGACACCTCCAGCTAGTCTCTCACTGGTTCTCCCTATTCCTGTTCATCTTCCGCAAATATTGCAAACTGGGCCAAACAGGAGGTTAAAGGCACTGACTCTCCAAGTGGGGAGAGTGTTAGTAAAGCGTCTGGAATGTTGCACCCGAGTACCAGGGGACAAAACCTGAGACACATTTGAACACGTTTCCCGATCACATGGTGGATCATACTCTGGGTTCCACATGCATGTTTTAGCTGAAGGAAGAATCCCTTAAACCTGGAGAGTTGAGACCCATGGAATGGGTACCATGCAATATGACTTCAAAGGTTCTGCATTGGCTCACCGAACCTCACCAATCCTATCACTGCTGCGCTTATGCCACTGTACACACCCTTGATTCTCTTTCGGAGACATATAAATCCATAGGTTTTAAGATTATTACTAGTCAGGTATATTCTTAGGCGATTAATATGGGGTGTAGAGTCCACTTCGTTGAGCAAGGAGTAGCTCTTGTCTATTACATATTTGGCTTATGGAATGGTATCTGTGCTAATTTCAATCTCTGGTTTTATGCAGAACCCCAACTCACCTTTCCCCTTAAGCAAGCATAAGTTGGTTTTCTACATTTGAGACCGTGTTCTGTTTTGTAATTCAGTTTCTGTGTAGCCAAGTTTACATTCCGTGTAGTAGTGATATCTTATGATGTTTCTTTTTCTGTGTGACTTATCTCACTTAGAATCATCGTACCTGAATCCACTCATTATGCTGCTACGGGCCTGATGATATAGATTTCATTGCTGAGTGATATTGCATTGTACGTAAGTACCACAAATTCTTTATCCATTTTTCACCTTCTGTGATATTGAATTTGTACTGTAAATGAGGTTCTTGTAAACAGAGCCGTCCCAAACTTTGGGGTGGCTGTGTCTTTTTTATTTTAATTTCCCTAAGCTATAGGACCATAAGTGGAAGTGCCCTAGGCTCTGTTGCTTTGTTTTTTAGATGTTTCAGGAAACACCATACACTTCTCCAGAGTGGCTGTTGACAATTTACATCCCGCCCATCAGCATAACAAGGCTCCCAGTTCTCCATGGCCTGTCCGGCCTTTCTGGATTTTACACTTTTTTCAGATGGCCCTTTTGACTGGGGGGCAGTGAGACTTCATGGTAGTGCAGATTTCCTTTGCAAGCTTGCTTGGTTGGCCAAAAAGGGCGTATGCGTTTTTTCCTGAATATATTCAGGAAAAAACGCATATGCCCTTTTTGGCCAAGTGCATCATTGTGGACGTTCTGCCTCTTTTCCTATGCTTTACATGCAATTCCAGTCTACCTCCTGAAATCGGTTTCCTGCAATTCTGCCCCGCTTTCAAGTCCTCTTGGCAGCCTTACTTCAATATATTTTTGGACGATAGCTGTCATTTATAACTCTGCAGGTTTGTGAATTACAGTGCCGCTGAGCTCCTTTCTTCAACTCGCTTTCTTGTGAGCTGGCCGCAACACCGCAGGATTGCTTCAGGCCCTAGTGTCGTTCCGGCATGGCACGCTGAGCCTTTGGTTAATTCCTCTTCCTGGTGGGAAATGAGAGTTAAATTTGCCCGTCCAGACACCTCCAGCTAGTCTCTCACTGGTTCTCCCTATTCCTGTTCATTTTCCGCAAAAATTGCAAACTGGGCCAAACAGGAGGTTAAAGGCACTGACTCTCCAAGTGGGGAGAGTGTTAGTAAAGCGTCTGGAATGTTGCACCCGAGTACCAGGGGACAAAACCTGAGACACATTTGAACACGTTTCCCGATCACATGGTGGATCATACTCTGGGTTCCACATGCATGTTTTAGCTGAAGGAAGAATCCCTTAAACCTGGAGAGTTGAGACCCATGGAATGGGTACCATGCAATATGACTTCAAAGGTTCTGCATTGGCTCACCGAACCTCACCAATCCTATCACTGCTGCGCTTATGCCACTGTACACACCCTTGATTCTCTTTCGGAGACATATAAATCCATAGGTTTTAAGATTATTACTAGTCAGGTATATTCTTAGGCGATTAATATGGGGTGTAGAGTCCACTTCGTTGAGCAAGGAGTAGCTCTTGTCTATTACATATTTGGCTTATGGAATGGTATCTGTGCTAATTTCAATCTCTGGTTTTATGCAGAACCCCAACTCACCTTTCCCCTTAAGCAAGCATAAGTTGGTTTTCTACATTTGAGACCGTGTTCTGTTTTGTAATTCAGTTTCTGTGTAGCCAAGTTTACATTCCGTGTAGTAGTGATATCTTATGATGTTTCTTTTTCTGTGTGACTTATCTCACTTAGAATCATCGTACCTGAATCCACTCATTATGCTGCTATGGGCCTGATGATATAGATTTCATTGCTGAGTGATATTGCATTGTACGTAAGTACCACAAATTCTTTATCCATTTTTCACCTTCTGTGATATTGAATTTGTACTGTAAATGAGGTTCTTGTAAACAGAGCCGTCCCAAACTTTGGGGTGGCTGTGTCTTTTTGATTTTAATTTCCCTAAGCTATAGGACCATAAGTGGAAGTGCCCTAGGCTCTGTTGCTTTGTTTTTTAGATGTTTCAGGAAACACCATACACTTCTCCAGAGTGGCTGTTGGCAATTTACATCCCGCCCATCAGCATAACAAGGCTCCCAGTTCTCCATGGCCTGTCCTGCCTTTCTGGATTTTACACTTTTTTCAGATGGCCCTTTTGACCGGGGGGCAGTGAGACTTCATGGTAGTGCAGATTTCCTTTGCAAGCTTGCTTGGTTGGCCAAAAAGGGCGTATGCGTTTTTTCCTGAATATATTCAGGAGAAAACGCATACGCCCTTTTTGGCCAAGTGCATCATTGTGGACGTTCTGCCTCTTTTCCTATGCTTTACATGCAATTCCAGTCTACCTCCTGAAATCGGTTTCCTGCAATTCTGCCCCGCTTTCAAGTCCTCTTGGCAGCCTTACTTCAATATATTTTTGGACGATAGCTGTCATTTATAACTCTGCAGGTTTGTGAATTACAGTGCCCCTGAGCTCCTTTCTTCAACTCGCTTTCTTGTGAGCTGGCCGCAACACCGCAGGATTGCTTCAGGCCCTAGTGTCGTTCCGGCATGGCACGCTGAGCCTTTGGTTAATTCCTCTTCCTGGTGGGAAATGAGAGTTAAATTTGCCCGTCCAGACACCTCCAGCTAGTCTCTCACTGGTTCTCCCTATTCCTGTTCATTTTCCGCAAAAATTGCAAACTGGGCCAAACAGGAGGTTAAAGGCACTGACTCTCCAAGTGGGGAGAGTGTTAGTAAAGCGTCTGGAATGTTGCACCCGAGTACCAGGGGACGAAACCTGAGACACATTTGAACACGTTTCCCGATCACACGGTGGATCATACTCTGGGTTCCACATGCATGTTTTAGCTGAAGGAAGAATCCCTTAAACCTGGAGAGTTGAGACCCATGGAATGGGTACCATGCAATATGACTTCAAAGGTTCTGCATTGGCTCACCGAACCTCACCAATCCTATCACTGCTGTGCTTATGCCACTGTACACACGCTTGATTCTCTTTCGGAGACATATAAATCCATAGGTTTTAAGATTCTTACTAGTCAGCTATATTCTTAGACGTTTAATATGGGGTGTTGAGTCCTCTTCGTTGAGCAAGGAGTAGCTCTTTTCTATTACATATTTGGCTTATGGAACGGTATCTGTGCTAATTTCAATCTCTGGTTTTATGCAGCACCCCAACTCACCTTTCCCCTTAAGCAAGCATAAGTTGGTTTTCTACATTTGAGACCTTGTTCTCTTTTGTAATTCAGTTACTGTGTAGCCAAGTTTACATTCCGTGTATTAGTGATATCTTATGATGTTTCTTTTTCTGTGTGACTTATCTCACTTAGAATCATCGTACCTGAATCCACTCATTATGCTGCTATGGGCCTGATGACATAGATTTCATTGCTGAGTGATATTGCATTGTACGTAAGTACCACAACTTCTTTATCCATTTTTCGCTTTCTGTGATATTGAACTTGTACCGTAAACGAGGTTCTTGTAAACAGAGCCGTCCCAAACTTTGGGGTGGCTGTGTCTTTTTGATTTTAATTTCCCTAAGCTATAGGACCATAAGTGGAAGTGCCCTAGGCTCTGTTGCTTTGTTTTTTAGATGTTTCAGGAAACACCATACACTTCTCCAGAGTGGCTGTTGGCAATTTACATCCCGCCCATCAGCATAACAAGGCTCCCAGTTCTCCATGGCCTGTCCGGCCTTTCTGGATTTTACACTTTTTTCAGATGGCCCTTTTGACTGGTGGGCAGTGAGACTTCATTGTAGTGCAGATTTCCTTTGCAAGCTTGCTTGGTTGGCCAAAAAGGGCGTATGCGTTTTTTCCTGAATATATTCAGGAAAAAACGCATACGCCCTTTTTGGCCAAGTGCATCATTGTGGACATTCTGTCTCTTTTCCTATGCTTTACATGCAATTCCAGTCTACCTCCTGAAATCGGATTCCTGCAATTCTGCCCCGCTTTCGAGTCCTCTTGGCAGCCTTACTTCAATATATTTTTGGATGATAGCTGTCATTTTTAACTCTGTAGGTTTGTGAATTACAGTGCCCCTGAGCTCCTTTCTTCAACTCGCTTTCTTGTGAGCTGGCCGCAACACCGCAGGATTGCTTCAGGCCCTAGTGTGGTTCCGGCATGGCACGCTGAGCCTTTGGTTAATTCCTCTTCCTGGTGGGAAATGAGAGTTACATTTGCCCATCCAGACACCTCCAGCTAGTCTCTCATTTGTTCTCCCTATTCCTGTTCATTTTCCGCAGAAATTGCAAACTGGGCCAAACAGGAGGTTAAAGGCACTGACTCTCCAAGTGGGGAGAGTTTTAGTAAAGCTTCTGGAATGTTGCACCCGAGTACCAGGGGACGAAAACTGAGACACATTTGAACACGTTTCCCGATCACACGGTGGATCATACTCTGGGTTCCACATGCATGTTTTAGCTGAAGGAAGAATCCCTTAAACCTGGAGAATTGAGACCCATGGAATGGCTACCATGCAATATGACTTCAAAGGGTCTGTATTTGCTCATCGAACCTCACCAATCCTATCACTGCTGCTTTTATGCTGCTGTACACATGGTTGATTCTCTTTTGGAGACATATAAATCCATAGGTTTTAAGATTATTACTAGTCAGGTATATTCTTAGGCGATTAATATGGGGTGTAGAGTCCACTTCGTTGAGCAAGGAGTAGCTCTTGTCTATTACATATTTGGCTTATGGAATGGTATCTGTGCTAATTTCAATCTCTGGTTTTATGCAGAACCCCAACTCACCTTTCCCCTTAAGCAAGCATAAGTTGGTTTTCTACATTTGAGACCGTGTTCTGTTTTGTAATTCAGTTTCTGTGTAGCCAAGTTTACATTCCGTGTAGTAGTGATATCTTATGATGTTTCTTTTTCTGTGTGACTTATCTCACTTAGAATCATCGTACCTGAATCCACTCATTATGCTGCTACGGGCCTGATGATATAGATTTCATTGCTGAGTGATATTGCATTGTACGTAAGTACCACAAATTCTTTATCCATTTTTCACCTTCTGTGATATTGAATTTGTACTGTAAATGAGGTTCTTGTAAACAGAGCCGTCCCAAACTTTGGGGTGGCTGTGTCTTTTTGATTTTAATTTCCCTAAGCTATAGGACCATAAGTGGAAGTGCCCTAGGCTCTGTTGCTTTGTTTTTTAGATGTTTCAGGAAACACCATACACTTCTCCAGAGTGGCTGTTGGCAATTTACATCCCGCCCATCAGCATAACAAGGCTCCCAGTTCTCCATGGCCTGTCCTGCCTTTCTGGATTTTATACTTTTTTCAGATGGCCCTTTTGACCGGGGGGCAGTGAGACTTCATTGTAGTGCAGATTTCCTTTGCAAGCTTGCTTGGTTGGCCAAAAAGGGCGTATGCGTTTTTTCCTGAATATATTCAGGAAAAAACGCATACGCCCTTTTTGGCCAAGTGCATCATTGTGGACGTTCTGCCTCTTTTCCTATGCTTTACATGCAATTCCAGTCTACCTCCTGAAATCGGTTTCCTGCAATTCTGCCCCGCTTTCGAGTCCTCTTGGCAGCCTTACTTCAATATATTTTTGGACGATAGCTGTCATTTTTAACTCTGCAGGTTTGTGAATTACAGTGCCCCTGAGCTCCTTTCTTCAACTCGCTTTCTTGTGAGCTGGCCGCAACACCGCAGGATTGCTTCAGGCCCTAGTGTGGTTCCGGCATGGCACGCTGAGCCTTTGGTTAATTCCTCTTCCTGGTGGGAAATGAGAGTTACATTTGCCCATCCAGACACCTCCAGCTAGTCTCTCATTGGTTCTCCCTATTCCTGTTCATTTTCCGCAGAAATTGCAAACTGGGCCAAACAGGAGGTTAAAGGCACTGACTCTCCAAGTGGGGAGAGTTTTAGTAAAGCGTCTGGAATGTTGCACCCAAGTACCAGCGGAGAAAATCTGAGACACATTTGAACACGTTTCCCGATCACACGGTGGATCATACTCTGGGTTCCACATGCATGTTTTAGCTGAAGGAAGAATCCCTTAAACCTGGAGAGTTGAGACCCATGGAATGGCTAGCATGCAATATGACTTCAAAGGGTCTGCATTTGCTCATCAAACCTCACCAATCCTATCACTGCTGCGTTTATGCCGCTGTACACATGCTTGATTCTCTTTTGGAGACATATAAATCCATAGGTTTTAAGATTATTACTAGTCAGGTATATTCTTAGGCGATTAATATGGGGTGTAGAGTCCACTTCGTTGAGCAAGGAGTAGCTCTTGTCTATTACATATTTGGCTTATGGAATGGTATCTGTGCTAATTTCAATCTCTGGTTTTATGCAGAACCCCAACTCACCTTTCCCCTTAAGCAAGCATAAGTTGGTTTTCTACATTTGAGACCGTGTTCTGTTTTGTAATTCAGTTTCTGTGTAGCCAAGTTTACATTCCGTGTAGTAGTGATATCTTATGATGTTTCTTTTTCTGTGTGACTTATCTCACTTAGAATCATCGTACCTGAATCCACTCATTATGCTGCTATGGGCCTGATGATATAGATTTCATTGCTGAGTGATATTGCATTGTACGTAAGTACCACAAATTCTTTATCCATTTTTCACCTTCTGTGATATTGAATTTGTACTGTAAATGAGGTTCTTGTAAACAGAGCCGTCCCAAACTTTGGGGTGGCTGTGTCTTTTTGATTTTAATTTCCCTAAGCTATAGGACCATAAGTGGAAGTGCCCTAGGCTCTGTTGCTTTGTTTTTTAGATGTTTCAGGAAACACCATACACTTCTCCAGAGTGGTTGTTGGCAATTTACATCCCGCCCATCAGCATAACAAGGCTCCCAGTTCTCCATGGCCTGTCCTGCCTTTCTGGATTTTATACTTTTTTCAGATGGCCCTTTTGACCGGGGGGCAGTGAGACTTCATTGTAGTGCAGATTTCCTTTGCAAACTTGCTTGGTTGGCCAAAAAGGGCGTATGCGTTTTTTCCTGAATATATTCAGGAAAAAACGCATACGCCCTTTTTGGCCAAGTGCATCATTGTGGACGT
Organism: Pseudorca crassidens; assembly: GCF_039906515.1. Classification (NCBI taxonomy): domain Eukaryota; kingdom Metazoa; phylum Chordata; class Mammalia; order Artiodactyla; family Delphinidae; genus Pseudorca; species Pseudorca crassidens. The sequence continues at coordinate 907,610 of NW_027136342.1, forward strand.
TCTGCCTCTTTTCCTATGCTTTACATGCAATTCCAGTCTACCTCCTGAAATCGGTTTCCTGCAATTCTGCCCTGCTTTCAAGTCCTCTTGGCAGCCTTACTTCAATATATTTTTGGACGATAGCTGTCATTTTTAACTCTGCAGGTTTGTGAATTACAGTGCCCCTGAGCTCCTTTCTTCAACTCGCTTTCTTGTGAGCTGGCCGCAACACCGCAGGATTGCTTCAGGCCCTAGTGTTTTTCCGGCATGGCACGCTGAGCCTTTGGTTAATTCCTCTTCCTGGTGGGAAATGAGAGTTAAATTTGCCCGTCCAGACACCTCCAGCTAGTCTCTTATTGGTTCTCCCTATTCCTGTTCATTTTCCGCAGAAATTGCAAACTGGGCCAAACAGGAGGTTAAAGGCACTGACTCTCCAAGTGAGGAGAGTGTTAGTAAAGCGTCTGGAATGTTGCACCCGAGTACCAGGGGACGAAATCTGACACATTTGAACACGTTCCCCGATCACACGGTGGATCATACTCTGGGTTCCACATGCATGTTTTAGCTGAAGGAAGAATCCCTTAAACCTGGAGAGTTGAGACCCATGGAATGGGTACCATGCAATATGACTTCAAAGGGTCTGCATTTGCTCACCGAACCTCACCAATCCTATCACTGCTGCATTTATGCCGCTGTACACACGCTTGATTCTCTTTCGGAGACATATAAATCCATAGGTTTTAAGATTCTTACTAGTCAGGTATATTCTTAGGCATTTAATATGTGGTGTTGAGTCCACTTCGTTGAGCAAGGAGTAGCTCTTGTCTATTACCTATTTGGCTTATGGAACGGTATCTGTGCTAATTTCAATCTCTGGTTTTATGCAGCACCCCAACTCACCTTTCCCCTTAAGCAAGCATAAGTTGGTTTTCTACATTTGAGACCCTGTTCTGTTTTGTAATTCAGTTTCTGTGTAGCCAAGTTTTCATTCCGTGTAGTAGTGATATCTTATGATGTTTCTTTTTCTGTGTGACTTATCTCACTTAGAATCATCGTACCTGAATCCACTCATTATGCTGCTACGGGCCTGATGATATAGATTTCATTGCTGAGTGATATTGCATTGTACGTAAGTACCACAAATTCTTTATCCATTTTTCGCTTTCTGTGATATTGAACTTGTACCATAAACGAGGTTCTTGTAAACAGAGCCATCCCAAACTTTGGGGTGGCTGTGTCTATTTGATTTTAATTTCCCTAAGCTATAGGACCATAAGTGGAAGTGCCCTAGGCTCTGTTGCTTTGTTTTTTAGATGTTTCAGGAAACACCATACACTTCTCCAGAGTGGCTGTTGGCAATTTACATCCCGCCCATCAGCATAACAAGGCTCCCAGTTCTCCATGGCCTGTCCTGCCTTTCTGGATTTTACACTTTTTTCAGATGGCCCTTTTGACTGGGGGGCAGTGAGACTTCATTGTAGTGCAGATTTCCTTTGCAAGCTTGCTTGGTTGGCCAAAAAGGGCGTATGCGTTTTTTCCTGAATATATTCAAGAAAAAACGCATACGCCCTTTTTGGCCAAGTGCATCATTGTGGACGTTCTGCCTCTTTTCCTATGCTTTACATGCAATTCCAGTCTACCTCCTGAAATCGGTTTCCTGCAATTCTGCCCCGCTTTCGAGTCCTCTTGGCAGCCTTACTTCAATATATTTTTGGACGATAGCTGTCATTTATAACTCTGCAAGTTTGTGAATTACAGTGCCACTGGGCTCCTTTCTTCAACTCGCTTTCTTGTGAGCTGGCCGCAACACCGCAGGATTGCTTCAGGCCCTAGTGTGGTTCCGGCATGGCACGCTGAGCCTTTGGTTAATTCCTCTTCCTGGTGGGAAATGAGAGTTAAATTTGCCCGTCCAGACACCTCCAGCTAGTCTCTCATTGGTTCTCCCTATTCCTGTTCATTTTCCGCAGAAATTGCAAACTGGGCCAAACAGGAGGTTAAAGGCACTGACTCTCCAAGTGGGGAGAGTTTTAGTAAAGCGTCTGGAATGTTGCACCCGAGTACCAGGGGACAAAAACAGAGACACATTTGAACACGTTTCCCGATCACACGGTGGATCATACTCTGGGTTCCACATGCATGTTTTAGCTGAAGGAAGAATCCCTTAAACGTGGAGAGTTGAGACCCATGGAATGGTTACCATTCAATATGACTTCAAAGGTTCTGCATTGGCTCACCGAACCTCACCAATCCTATCACTGCTGCGCTTATGCCACTGTACACACGCTTGATTCTCTTTCGGAGACATATAAATCCATAGGTTTTAAGATTCTTACTAGTCAGGTATATTCTTAGACGTTTAATATGGGGTGTTGAGTCCTCTTCGTTGAGCAAGGAGTAGCTCTTGTCTATTGCATATTTGGCTTATGGAATGGTATCTGTGCTAATTTCAATCTCTGGTTTTATGCAGCACCCCAACTCACCTTTCCCCTTAAGCAAGCATAAGTTGGTTTTCTACATTTGAGACCCTGTTCTGTTTTGTAATTCAGTTCCTGTGTAGCCAAGTTTACATTCCGTGTATTAGTGATATCTTATGATGTTTCTTTTTCTGTGTGACTTATTTCACTTAGAATCATCGTACCTGAATCCACTCATTATGCTGCTACGGGCCTGATGACATAGATTTCATTGCTGAGTGATATTGCATTGTACGTAAGTACCACAACTTCTTTATCCATTTTTCGCTTTCTGTGATATTGAACTTGTACCATAAACGAGGTTCTTGTAAACAGAGCCGTCGCAAACTTTGGGGTGGCTGTGTCTTTTTGATTTTAATTTACCTAATCTATAGGACCGTAAGTGGAAGTGCCCTAGGCTCTGTTCCTTTGTTTTGTAGATGTTTCAGGAAACACCATACACTTCTCCAGAGTGGCTGTTGGCAATTTACATCCCGCCCATCAGCATAACAAGGCTCCCAGTTCTCCATGGCCTGTCCTGCCTTTCTGGATTTTATACATTTTTCAGATGGCCCTTTTGACTGGGGAGCAGTGAGACTTCATTGTAGTGCAGATTTCCTTTGCAAGCTTGCTTGGTTGGCCAAAAATGGCATATGCGTTTTTTCCTGAATATAATCAGGAAAAAACGCATACGCCCTTTTTGGCCAAGTGCATCATTGTGGACGTTCTGCCTCTTTTCCTATGCTTTACATGCAATTCCAGTCTACCTCCTGAAACCGGTTTCCTGCAATTCTGCCCCGCTTTCAAGTCCTCTTGGCAGCCTTACTTCAATATATTTTTGGACGATAGCTGTCATTTTTAACTCTGCAGGTTTGTGAATTATAGTGCCCCTGTGCTACTTTCTTCAACTCGCTTTCTTGTGAGCTGGCCACAACACCGCAGCCTTGCTTCAGGCCCTAGTGTGGTTCCGGCATGGCACGCTGAGCCTTTGGTTAATTCCTCTTCCTGGTGGGAAATGAGAGTTAAATTTGCCCGTCCAGACACCTCCAGCTAGTCTCTCATTGGTTCTCCCTATTCCTGTTCATTTTCCGCAGAAATGGCAAACTGGGCCAAACAGGAGGTTAAAGGCACTGACTCTCCAAGTGCAGAGAGTTTTAGTAAAGCGACTGGAATGTTGCACCCGAGTACGAGGAGACGAAACCTGAGACACATTTCAACACGTTTCCCGATCACACGGTGGATCATACTCTGGGTTCCACATGCATGTTTTAGGTGAAGGAAGAATCCCTTAAACCTGGAGAGTTGAGACCCATGGAATGGGTACCATGCAATATGACTTCAAAGTTTCTGCATTGGCTCACCGAACCTCACCAATCCTATCACTGCTGTGCTTATGCCACTGTACACACGCTTGATTCCCTTTCGGAGACATATAAATCCATAGGTTTTAAGATTCTTACTAGTCAGGTATATTCCTAGACGTTTAATATGGGGTGTTGAGTCCTCTTCGTTGAGCAAGGAGTAGCTCTTGTCTATTACATATTTGGCTTATGGAACGGTATCTGTGCTAATTTCAATCTCTGGTTTTATGCAGCACCCCAATTCACCTTTCCCCTTAAGCAAGCATAAGTTGGTTTTCTACATTTGAGACACTGTTCTGTTTTGTATTTCAGTTCCTGGGTAGCCAAGTTTACATTCCGTGTAGTAGGGATATCTTATGATGTTTCTTTTTCTGTGTGACTTATTTCACTTAGAATCATCGTACCTGAATCCACTCATTATGCTGCTACGGGCCTGATGATATACATTTCATTGCTGAGTGATATTGCATTGTACGTAAGTACCACAACTTCTTTATCCATTTTTCACTTTCTGTGATATTGAACTTGTACCGTAAACGAGGTTCTTGTAAACAGAGCCGTACCAAACTTTGGGGTGGCTGTGTCTTTTTGATTTTAATTTCCCTAAGCTATAGAACCATAAGTGGAAGTGCCCTAGGCTCTGTTGCTTTGTTTTGTAGATGTTTCAGGAAACACCATACACTTCTCCAGAGTGGCTGTTGGCAATTTACATCCCGCCCATCAGCATAACAGGGCTCCCAATTCTCCATGGCCTGTCCTGCCTTTCTGGATTTTACACATTTTTCAGATGGCCCTTTTGACTGGGGGGCAGTGAGACTTCATTGTAGTGCAGATTTCCTTTGCAAGCTTGCTTGGTTGGCCAAATAGGGCGCATGCGTTTTTTCCTGAATATATTCAGGAAAAAACGCATATGCACTTTTTGGCCAAGTGCATCATTGTGGACGTTCTGCCTCTTTTCCTATGCTTTACATGCAATTCCAGTCTACCTCCTGAAATCGGATTCCTGCAATTCTGCCCCGCTTTCGAGTCCTCTTGGCAGCCTTACTTCAATATATTTTTGGACGATAGCTGTCATTTATAACTCTGCAGGTTTGTGAATTACAGTGCCTCTGAGCTCCTTTCTTCAACTCGCTTTCTTGTGAGCTGGCTGCAACACCGTAGCATTGCTTCAGGCCCTAGTGTGGTTCCAGGATGGCACGCTGAGCCTTTGGTTAATTCCTCTTCCTGGTGGGAAATGAGAGTTAAATTTGCCCGTCCAGACACCTCCAGCTAGTCTCTCATTGGTTCTCCCTATTCCTGTTCATTTTCCGCAGAAATTGCAAACTGGGCCAAACAGGAGGTTAAAGGCACTGACTCTCCAAGTGGGGAGAGTTTTAGTAAAGCGTCTGGAATGTTGCACCCGAGTACCAGGGGACCAAACCTGAGACACATTTGAACACGTTTCCCGATCACATGGTGGATCATACTCTGGGTTCCACATGCATCTTTTAGCTGAAGGAAGAATCCCTTAAACCTGGAGAGTTGAGACCCATGGAATGGGTACCATGCAATATGACTTCAAAGGTTCTGCATTGGCTCACCGAACCTCACCAATCGTATCACTGCTGCGCTTTTGCCACTGTACACACGCTTGATTCTCTTTTGGAGACATATAAATCCATAGATTTTAAGATTCTTACTAGTCAGGTATATTCTTAGACGTTTAATATGTGGTATTGAGTCCTCTTCGTTGAGCAAAGACTAGCTCTTGTCTATTACATATTTGGCTTATGGAACGGTATCTGTGCTAATTTCAATCTCTGGTTTTATGCAGCACCCCAACTCACCTTTCCCCTTAAGCAAGCATAAGTTTGTTTTCTACATTTGAGACCCTGTTTTGTTTTGTAATTCAGTTCCTGTGTAGCCAAGTTTACATTCCGTGTAGTAGTGATATCTTATGATGTTTCTTTTTCTGTGTGACTTATTTCACTTAGAATCATCGTACCTGAATCCACTCAGTATGCTGCTACGGGCCTGAAGATATAGATTTCATTGCTGAGTGATATTGCATTGTACGTAAGTACCGCAAATTCTTTATCCATTTTTCGCTTTCTGTGATATTGAACTTGTACCGTAAATGAGGTTCTTGTAAACAGAGCCGTCCCAAACTTTGGGGTGGCTGTGTCTTACTGATTTTAATTTCCCTAAGCTATAGGACCATAAGTGGAAGTGCCATAGGCTCTGTTGCTTTGTTTTTTAGATGTTTCAGGAAACACCATACACTTCTCCAGAGTGGCTGTTGGCAATTTACATCCCGCCCATCAGCATAACAAGGCTCCCAGTTCTCCATGGCCTGTCCTGCCTTTCTGGATTTTACACTTTTTTCAGATGGCCCTTTTGACTGGGGGGCAGTGAGACTTCATTGTAGTGCAGATTTCCTTTGCCAGCTTGCTTGGTTGGCCAAAAAGGGAGTATGGGTTTTTCCCTGAATATATTCAGGGAAAAACGCATACGCCCTTTTTGGCCAAGTGCATCATTGTGGGCGTTCTGCCTCTTTCCCTATGCTTTACATGCAATTCCAGTCTACCTCCTGAAATCGGTTTCCTGCAATTCTGCCCCGCTTTCAAGTCCTCTTGGCAGCCTTACTTCAATATATTTTTGGACGATAGCTGTCATTTATAACTCTGCAGGTTTGTGAATTACAGTGCCCCTGAGCTCCTTCCTTCAACTCGCTTTCTTGTGAGCTGGCCGCAACACCGCAGCATTGATTCAGGCCCTAGTGTGGTTCCAGCATGGCATGCTGAGCCTTTGCTTAATTCCTCTTCCTGGTGGGAAATGAGAGTTAAATTTGCCCGTCCAGACACCTCCAGCTAGTCTCTCATTGGTTCTCCCTATTCCTGTTCATTTTCCGCAGAAATGGCAAACTGGGCCAAACAGGAGGTTAAAGGCACTGACTCTCCAAGTGGGGAGAGTGTTAGTAAAGTGACTGGAATGTTGCATCCGAGTACGAGGGGACGAAAACTGAGACACATTTGAACACGTTTCCCGATCACACGGTGGATCATACTCTGGGTTCCACATGCACGTTTTAGCTGAAGGAAGAATCCCTTAAACCTGGAGAGTTGAGACCCATGGAATGGGTACCATGCAATATGACCTCAAAGGGTCTGCATGTGTTCACCGAACCTCACCAATCCTATCACTGCTGTGTTTATGCCACTGTACACACGCTTGATTCTCTTTCGGAGACATATAAATCCATAGGTTTTAAGATTCTTACTAATCAGGTATATTCTTAGGCGTTTAATATGGGGTGTAGAGCCCACTTCGTTGAGCAAGGAGTAGCTCTTGTCTATTACATATTTGGCTTATGGAACGGTATCTGTGCTAATTTCAATCTCTGGTTTTATGCAGTACCCCAACTCACCTTTCCCCTTAAGCAAGCATAAGTTGGTTTTCTACATTTGAGACCCTGTTCTGTTTTGTAATTCAGTTTCTGTGTAGCCAAGTTTACATTCCTTGTAGTAGTGATATCTTATGATGTTTCTTTTTCTGTGTGACTTATTTCACTTAGAATCATCGTACCTGAATCCACTCATTATGCTGCTACGGGCCTGATGATATAGATTTCATTGCTGAGTGATATTGCATTGTACGTAAGTACCACAAATTCTTTATCCATTTTTCACTTTCTGTGTTATTGAACTTGTACCGTAAACGAGGATCTTGTAAACAGAGCCGTCCCAAACATTGGGGTGGCTGTGTCTTTTTTATTTTAATTTCCCTAAGCTATAGGACCATAAGTGGAAGTGCCCTAGGCTCTGTTGCTTTGTTTTGTAGATGTTTCAGGAAACACCATACACTTCTCCAGAGTGGCTGTTGGCAATTTACATCCCGCCCATCAGCATAACAAGGCTCCCAGTTCTCCATGGCCTGTCCTGCCTTTCTGGATTTTATACGTTCTTCAGATGGCCCTTTTAACCCGGGGGCAGTGAGACTTCATTGTAGTGCAGATTTCCTTTGCAAGCTTGCTTGGTTGGCCCAAAAGGGCGTATGCGTTTTTTCCTGAATATATTCAGGAAAAAACGCATACGCCCTTTTTGGCCAAGTGCATCATTGTGGACGTTCTGCCTCTTTTCCTATGCTTTACATGCAATTCCAGTCTACCTCCTGAAATCGGTTTCCTGCAATTATGCCCCGCTTTCAAGTCCTCTTGGCAGCCTTACTTCAATATATTTTTGGACGATAGCTGTCATTTATAACTCTGCAGGTTTGTGAATTACAGTGCCCCTGAGCTCCTTTCTTCAACTTGCTTTCTTGTGAGCTGGCCGCAACACCGCAGCATTGCTTCAGGCCCTAGTGTGGTTCCGGCATGGCACGCTGAGCCTTTGGTTAATTCCTCTTCCTGGTGGGAAATGAGAGTTAAATTTGCCAGTACAGGCACCTCCAGCTAGTCTCTCATTGGTTCTCCCTATTCCTGTTCATTTTCCGCAGAAATGGCAAACTGGGCCATACAGGAGGTTAAAGGCACTGACTCTCCAAGTGGGGAGAGTGTTAGTAAAGCGTCTGGAATGTTGCACCCGAGTACCAGGGGACCAAACCTGAGACACATTTGAACACGTTTCCCGATCACACGGTGGATCATACTCTGGGTTCCACATGCATGTTTTAGCTGAAGGAAGAATCCCTTAAACCTGGAGAGTTGAGACCCATGGAATGGGTACCATGCAATATGACTTCAAAGGGTCTGCATTGGCTCACAGAACCTCACTAATCCTATCACTGCTACGTTTATGCCGCTGTACACACGCCTTATTCTCTTTCGGAGACATAGAAATCCATAGGTTTTAAGATTCTTACTAGTCAGGTATATTCATAGGCGTTTAATATGGGGTGTAGAGTCCACTTCGTTGAGCAAGGAGTAGCTCTTGTCTATTACATATTTGGCTTATGGAACGGTATCTGTGCTAATTTCAATCTCTGGTTTTATGCAGCACCCCAACTCACCTTTCCCCTTAAGCAAGCATAAGTTGGTTTTCTACATTTGAGACCCTGTTCTGTTTTGTAATTCAGTTCCTTTGTAGCTAAGTTTACATTCCGTGTAGTAGTGATATCTTATGATGTTTCTTTTTCTGTGTGATTTTTTTCACTTAGAATCATGGTACCTGAATCTACTCATTATGCTGCTACGGGCCTGATGACATAGATTTCATTGCTGAGTGATATTGCATTGTACATAAGTACCACAACTTCTTTATCCATTTTTCGCTTTCTGTGATATTGAACTTGTACCATAAACGAGGTTCTTGTAAACAGAGCCGTCCCAAACTTTGGGGTGGCTGTGTCTTTTTGATTTTAATTTCCCTAAGCTATAGGACCATAAGTGGAAGTGCCCTAGGCTCTGTTGCTTTGTTTTTTAGATGTTTCAGGAAACACCATACACTTCTCCAGAGTGGCTGTTGGCAATTTACATCCCGCCCATCAGCATAACAAGGCTCCCAGTTCTCCATGGCCTGTCCTGCCTTTCTGGATTTTACACTTTTTTCAGATGCTCCTTTTGACAGGGAGGAAGTGAGACTTCATTGTAGTGCAGATTTCCTTTGCAAGCTTGCTTGGTTGGCCAAAAAGGGCGTATGCGTTTTTTCCTGAATATATTCAGGAAAAAACGCATACGCCCTTTTTGACCAAGTGCATCATTGTCGACGTTCTGAGTGTTTTCATATGTTTTCAATGCAATTCCAGTCTACCTCCTGAAATCGGTTTCCTGCAATTCTGCCTTGCTGTCAGTGCCTCTTCATAGCCTTACCTCAATATACTTTTTGAAAATTGTTGGCCTTTTTAACTCTGCAGGTTTTTGAATTGCCGTGGCCCTTAGCTGCATTTTTCAGCTCTTATTTTTGTGATCTTGCCTCATATCCACAGGATTTCTTCAGGCCCTATTCTTCTTCTGGGTCGCCTTGCTCTGCCTTTGGTTAATTCTTCTTCCTGATGTGAATTAGAGTGACATGTTCCCATTGAAACCGCTACAGCTATTTTCTCACTGGTTCCCCCTATTCCCATTCATCCTCCGCACTAACTGCAGACTGTGCGATACCGGAACGTAAAGGCATTGACTCTCCATGTGGAGATGTTGTTAGTAAAGTGGCTGGAATGTTGATCCGGAGCCCCAGGAGAGGAAAATGAGGTGCGTTTTAGAAACCTTTCCCGATCATATGGTATACCATCCGCTGGATTTCCCATGCATGGTTTAGCTGTAGGAAGATTCCCTTCAACCTGGAGTGTTGGGACCCTTGGAATGAGTAGTATGAAGTATTGCATTAAACTTTCGGCAGTTGCTCACCAAAGCTCACCAATCCTCTCAGCCCCAAGTGTCCAGCCTTATGTCTTATCCAGCTGTGGGTTTATATGTGGTCATTCCAGGTTGCATCACAGCCCCTGAGCGAATTTTGTAAGAATTTTTCTCTCTTTCATTGTTTCTGCGTTTTGGTTTTAAAATTTATTTCTATAATGGGGTTTAGCTCATTTTCACTGCTGTGTTTGGCCGCTCTGCACACACTTGATTCCCTTATGGAGATATATCAATACATGGGTTTTAAGATTCTTATTACTCAGATATATTTCTCTGCGGTGTATAGGGTGTGTTGAGGCCAGTTCATTGAGCAAGGTGTAGATCTTGTCTAATACCTATTTGGTTTATTGAACGGTATCTGTGCTAATTTCAAACTCTGGTTTTATGCATCACCCCACCTCTCCTTTCCCCTTAAGCTGACATAAGTGTGTTTTCTAAATGTGAGACACTGTTCTGTTTTGTAATTCATTTTTTGTGCAGCCATATTTATCCTCCCTCTATAAGTGATATCTTATGATATGTTTCTTTTTCTGTTTGACTTATTTCAAGTAGTATTATCGGACCTAAATCCACTCTTTATCCTTCTACTAGCCTTATTACATTGATTTCATGGTGAAGAGATATTCCATTGTACATAAGTACCACATTTTCTTTATCCATTGTTCTCTTTCCTGGGATATTTAAGGTGTACTGAAGTTGAGGTTCTTGTAAACAGAGTAGCCCTAAACTGTGGTGTGCTTGTGTCTTGTTGATTTTTAGACTTCCCTAGATATACTTCCGTGATTGGAAGTGCCCTATGCTCTGTAGCTCTGTTTTTTAGATGATTTAGGAACCACCATACACTTCTCCAGAGTGGCTCTCGGCAGTTCACACACTGTCCATCAGCGTATAAAGGCTCCCTGTTCTCCATGGCCTGTCCTGCATTTCTGGTTTTTACAATTTTTTCGGATGGCCCTTTTGACCGGTGGGAAATGAGACTTCTTTGTTGTGCACATTTGCATTGCTTGCTTGCTTGGTTGCCCATAAAGTGCGTATGCATTTTTTCCTGGATATATTCAGGAAAAAACGCATACTCCCTTTTGGGCCAACTGCATCATTGTCGAAATTCTGCCGCTTTTCATGTGCTTTAAAGACGAGTCCAATCTATCTCTTGAAATCTGTTTCTTGCAATTCTGTCTTGCATTCAGATCCTCTTCTTTGCCTTACCTCAACATATTTTGGGACGTTAGTTTTCATTTATAACTCTGCAGGTTTGTGAATTGCAGTGACCCTGAGCTCCATTTTTTAAGTTGCTCTTTTGTGAGCTGGCCTCAAAGCCGCAGGATTGCTTCAGGCCCTATTTTGGCTCCGGCGAGGCGGGCTGAGCCTTTTTTTAATTCTTATTCTTAATGGGAAATTAGAGTGACATGTGCCCGTCCAAACCCCTACAACTATTCTCTCATTGGTTCCCCCTCTTCCCGTTCATCCTCCTCACAATTTGCAAAATGTGTGAAACAGAAGTTTAAATGTGCTGATTCTCTAAGTGGGGAGACTCTAAGTAACGTGGCTGGAATGATGAACAGGAGCACCAGGAGAGGATAAATGAGGTGCATTTTAGACACATCTCCCGATCACATGGTGTACAGTCCTCTGGGTTTTCCATGCATGTTTTCGCTGTAGGAAGATCCCTTGAACCTGCAGATTTGGGACCCATTGAATGGGTACCAGGTAGTATTACTTTAAAGGGTGTGCATTTCCTCACCCAACCTCATATTTCTCTTAGCGTAAACAGTTTCCAGCCTTATGTCTCATCCTGCTGTGGGTCTAGATGTGTTCAATCCATGTTGCATCACCGTCCCTGAGGAAAAGTTGTAAGAGGTTTTCTCTGTCTCTTTGTCGTTTATTTTTTTCAATTTATTACTATATTGGTTACAGCTGATTTTCAAAGCTCTGTTTCTTGCTGCTGTACATCCACTTGATTCACATACAGAGAGACATCAATAAATTCTTTTTCAGATTCTTACCAGTCATATATATTCTTTTCCAGTGACTTGAGTGTGCTGAGTGCAGTTCTTTTAGCTACCGTGTAGGCCTTGTTGATTATCAGTTTGGTATTTGGAATGGTATCTTTGCTAATTTCAACCTCCTGGATGATGCCTCACCCCTCCCCACCTTTCCCGTTTAGCAGCCTTACGCGTGTTGTCTACATATTTGACTATGTTTTTGTTTTGTAATTTATTTCATGTGTAGCCATTTTGGATTCCACCTTTAAGTGATATCTTATGATATGTGTCTTTTTCTTTTTGAATTATGTCACTTAGAATGATCATACGTAACTCCTCCGGAGTTGTTACAACTGGCCATATTTCATTGACTTCCAGGCTGAGTAATATTCCACTCTACATAAGTACCACATCTCTATCCATTTTTTCCCTCCAGAGACATTTAAGTTATATCCTAGTCGAGAATCTTTTAAACAGAGAGGCAGTAAACATTGGGGTGCCTGTGTCCTCTCGATTTTTGTTTTTCCCAAGACATACGCCCATGAGTGCAAGTGCCCTATGCTCTGTAGCTCATTTTTTAGATGTTTTAGTAAACACAATACACTTCTCCAGAATGGCCATTGGCAATATACATTTCCACTATAAGCCTCACAGGGCTCCCTCTTCTCCTTGCCCTGTCCTGCATTTCTGGTGTTTACACTTTATGAGGATGGCTCTTCTGACTGATGCGAAGTGATATCTTTTGTAGTATTGATTTCCAGTGCCCACCTGTTTGGTTGGCTAAAAAAGTGTATGCCCTTTTCTTGAATATATACAGAAAAAAACGCATACAGCCTTTTTGGCCAACTGCAATGTTGGCAATGTTCAGCCCCTTTTCTTGTGCTTAATGGCGAGTCCTTTCTACCTCCTCAAATCCCTTTCCTGCCATTCTCCCTTGCTTACCAATCCTTTTCTTTGACTTTCCTCAAGACATTTTTCAGTGATAGATATTTTCAACTCTGCAGTTTCGTGAATTTTACTGCCCCTGAGTTCCATTGTTCAACTTGTGTTTATGGGAACTGGCCACAAAGCAGTGGGATTTCCTCAAGCCCTATACTGTTTCCATGGGCAACCCTAGCCTTTGGTCAATTCGTCTTCCTGATTGGAAATTAGAGTGACATGTGCCTGTCTGAACACCTAGGACTTGTCTCTCATTGTTCCTCATCCTTCCGCTTCATCCTCTGGACAAATTCCAAACTGTATGCAACAGGATGTTGACAGTGCTGACATCTCCAAGTGGGGAGACTGTTAGTAAAGACGCTGGAGGGGTGAACCCGAGCACCAGGAGATGAGGAGATGAGATGCCTTTTCCAAACTCTTCCTGATCAGACGGTATACCATCCTCTGTGTGTGACAGACATGTTTTAGCAGTAGGAAGAGTCCCATTCATGTAAGGAGAACACCAGGGCTTTTTCAAAATCAGTGTCTCCCCGAAACCCAAACTGGGGAATTTTTTAAGCTACGGCTACACATATGTTCATTAAGGGCCTTGGGAAGTAGGCAGAGTCCAAACTTTAGATGATTGAAGTCTTCAGGGTCAGAAGCACTCACCACTGGCTTCCCTTAGGTTACACTTTAACTGTCATTGATAGATGATGTCAATAAAAATATCTATTCTTTTTCCGATTATTTCCCCTTATAGGTTATTGCAAAATATTGAGTGTAGTTCCCTGTGCTATACAGTGGTTCCTTGTTGATGATCTATTTTATACATAGCAGTGTGTATGTGTTAATTCCAAACTGTTAATTTATCCCTCCTCCCACCTTTCCCCTTTGGTAATAATAAATTATAAGATTTTATACTTCTCAGAAATGGGGGAGCTGAAAGAGAGGTATCATTTTCAATGGAAAAGCATTTAAAACAAGATTGAAGCTTTAACCAAGATTATTAGATGTACATCCTTGGAAAGAAATCACTTCATTTCTCTAATATTGACCTGACAAATAAGACAAACCTTTTCACTGAACTTGCTTATAATAAAGTGATGGAAATATCAAATGGAAGTGTTAGAAACATCTTATTTTACCCGAGCCTTATAAACTGTTCTATGTTAACTACAGTTTGGCTCACACATCTGTTCATTGAAGTTACAATAGTCTCAATTTCTGTTACTGATCCTCCAGAGTGGACCCCAACAAGTGTCCCCCTGCCCAGTGTCATTGGGGCCAACAGATCGAGACTGAGTTTGGTTCACAAGCAAAGGAAACTTTATATTTTGATCAGAGAATGGAGAGGTGAGAGCATGCACTACCCCGTGGGCTGTGGGCTGGGCTGCTGTGTAGAGATCCTGTCAGAGTCAGTGGGAGGGAGGGGGCGGAGCACTCAAGGGCCGGGTTGGCTGCAGCTCAGGCTCTATATCTTAGAGTCTGCACTGGGCCCCAGGAGCTGAGGTGTCGACCCAGCCATTCTGCACTAGGAAATCTGGTCTGAAGTGCCGGGTGTGGAACCTCTGCATGCGGGACCCTAGGAGCACGTGAAATTAGACAAAGCACAAAGGATAAAAAAGGTCAGACTTGACTTTATTGCCCAGATTCTATTTTTATCTCCCAGGGATTTTTAATGGGCTTTGCTGGGGACAAACCCCTCCTCTGCCTTTTGTCCCGTTCCTCATTCTTGGAGTGCTGAGGGTGCAGACCCTTCTTCTGTAACTGCTGAGTGCTGAGTTGGGAGCCCTCATACCAGGGGATGAGGGTCAGAACTTCTCCCCAGCAGCCTCCAGGTGACGTTGATTGGCCCCAGGACCCCTGCCTCCCTGCTCGTCCACCTGAGCACCAGCATTGGAAGTGTTATAGATTCTAATGACCTTTAAGGGTTCAGGAAAGAGATGTGCAGAGACGCTGTGGGGGCCGGTTTCACCCCGCCCCACATTTGTTCGGCCACCTTAGGCTGACCGTTTCTGCCAGCCTAGATGCTCTGACCAGTAGTCTGCTCTTTCTTCAATTAGGCCCCTGAATTAACGTAAAAACAGCACCAGGTGTCAGAGCCCTGCCCGCTCAACTCCCAGACAGTCCAGGGTCAGTGGTGATCAAGGACCATGATGGCCACTGAGTCAACAGCCTTTTGAAGTAAACAGGAGTCCAGCCGGTCTTATTGGCCACCATCATCACGGTGTCTGTAGGCTTTTCTATGGTGACAGTGTGATATACGTTTCCCCCGCCAAGACTATTAGCTCCCCTCCGGGTGCAGTAAGTCCTGCAAGCAGTAGTCTACTCATTCGGGACACACTATTGTTGTTTTATGAGAGAAACTCCAGGTCAAGTGATGTTCACACGAGTCGTCATGGTGCCCTGTTGCCCCCGGTTATCTCTCTGGATGTTGGAGTTGGAGGGCCTCCTCACTCGAGGTCGGTGTGCCCACGGAGCGAACCCTGCAACTTCAGGGCATGGTTGGTGATTAGGATCACCACGTGGGGTCCTTTTCCCTTAGGAGGGAGGTGGCCTTTTGGGCTGCTGATTTCCAGGTTTTTAGATACCGCCAGTATCTTGGCCAGATGTGGCAGTGGGCCAAGCCCCTTGGTGACTCTATTTTATCCTACCTGGATGGCATTCTTGCGTTGTTCCATTTCAAGTGGTCCCAGTTTTTGCACTAATTCTCCAATGGCGACTCACCTTTCACCGGGAATGGAAAGGTCAAAGGGTTTAGCTCAATTAGGGAGTTCCAGGGCAAGGGTCTGAATTGACTGCTCTTTCCATTCTTGAAAGGCCACTTCTGGATTCTGTTCAAAAGGATCATCATCTTTTCCTTTCAGTGTTTCATATAGAGGCCCAGCTAGTAGACTGTAGTTAGGGATCCAGAAGCAGCAAACCCTGGCCTCCCCAGGAACCCCTAAGCTGTCTTCTAGTTTTAGAAAGGGGTAAGGCTGCAAATGGTTTCTTCCCTTTCCTGGGATGGGCTTCTCCGACCTTGTGTGAGAATGAAGCCCAGGCAGGTCACCGCAGTCTGTGATATTTGAGCTTTTTCTTGGACAACTTCTATCCTTTATTGGCTTGGTAGTTCAGAGGCCTCCTTAGTAGGGCTGGCGATCAGAATGTCGTCTGCATATTGAAGGAGGGTTTCCTTTTCTAGAGGTAGAACTTTTCGGTCTTTAGCTAAGCTTTCCCCAAAGATGGTGTGGGAATTTTTGAACCCTTGGGGCAAGACGGCCCGGAAGTATTGTTTTAGTTGTATGTTGAGTCCTGCCACTCACAAGCCAAAATTTCTTGTGACTCTGGGACTAATGGAATACAAAAGAAGGCATCATTGAAGACTAATACAGAATACCATGTCCTGGTGGTTGGTAGAATGACCAGCAGGGTGTAGGAAATGGAGCAACTGGAGGTATATCCTCGGTGGCTTCACTGACTGT